>NC_042999.1:97462393-97482393 GCF_006345805.1 Octopus sinensis
ACTGTGCATAAGTTTTACAATAAAGCATTTCTCCTTTTATTCAATATATCAAACCATCCAGTGAACTTGAATGAGCTTTCTGATAATGTGAGAGTAGAATATAACCCCTAAAATACAACTTCTTTACTCTAGCCAATGGATCAAGATATAATAGCTAACTTCAAGGTATATTATCTGAGAAGAGCTTTCAAACAACTTATGAAAGTAATTAACAGGAGGATAAACCTACAATTAGAGACTCCTGGAAGAAGTTTGACATAATGGATGTTGTATATAACATAGCTAAGCCATGAGATGTAGTGAAACCTTCAATTTGAACAGTACTTGGAAAAATATTTGGCCAGACTGTATCCATGACTTTACAACTTTTCCACAAACAGAAAGTCTGCATCAAATTCGAAAAGATATTGTGATACTTGCAATTCATGTAGGTTTGAAGAAATTATAATGGATGATGCAAAATTGAGTTATTAGTATCTCATAGATAATGTCTATTTAACAAGGAGCTGATGCTGTCAGAACAAGAGTGAGTTGAAAATACAGGTGAAAATACAGAAATTCTACAAACTTAAATTAAGTGCAAAAAAATATTACTAAGAGGTTGGAATTTATAGAGTAAGGTCTGCAAGTCTTTGCTGATAACCCTAACCATGAATATAGCATGAAAATTCCAAAAGGAGCTTACGAGCTCAGTTTCTACACAGAGCTGTACAAAGTATTGACATCCCATAAACATCAAACAATTTCAGGTAAGTTCTTTACCCTTCAAGTAGACATTGATGATGATAAACTATAAGATAGAGAATAGTGCCTCTTATCCTCCCAGCACCTCTCCGTCTGCTACCACCATCATCCCTCACACAGTAGTCAACAGCTTTTGTGATACCCTATTACAATATTATGGTTCTTATTTATTCCCGGGTGAATTTTTCTTCAAATGTTTTTGTTTTCATATTGTACAGTATATATTTAGAAATTGTTATTTTCATGCTTAACAGTGCTTATTTGTTGCTGCTTATTTGTTGCTGTTGCTGTCTATGTTTCTCAAAAACAAAAATATCCTATGCAATGCATTATCACTTTATAACATCAGAATCAATGAGAAAATTAATTTCATGTGACAAGTCTTTCTGAAAAGCGCATGCGCGCACGCATGCACGCACGTACTCACACGCACGCATGCACGCACGCACACACGTACGCATGCGTGCGCGCACACAAACACACATACACACACACACATGATTAATGCCTGGTGCTTTGCCATACTCAAGAACACCTATATTCTGCAGCAGAAGTGTTAAGAACAGTCCCTCTGGTGTTATAAAGCACCCGTGCAGTGCCATGTAAAAGCGTCTGTGTGGTGCCATGTAAAAGCACCTAGCACACTCTGTAATATGGATGGTGTTAGGAAGGGCATCCAGCAGTAGAGACCATGCCGAATCAGACTGGAGTCTGGTACAGCTCCCCAGCTTGCCAGCCCTGGTCAAACTGTCCAGCCCATGCCAGCATGGACAATGGATGTTAAATAACAAGGATGATGATGGCCATATTTCATTCCGTAACGGCTACCTCTGATGAGTGCAAAGATACATTATCAGATTGTTACCTAACTCTCTGTTTGAATCTTTAATGCGAAACCAATTGGTAAGATTGCCTGTAATGTATATATAGTACTGTACACTTTGAATAATATATGTATGTATATAGGCATATAAATAACTATATATATATATATATATACCATCCAACCCATGCTAGCATGGAAAACGGACGTTAAACGATGATGATGATGATATATATATATGTATATGTATATATATATATGTGTGTGTGTGTGTGTGTATGTATGTATGTATGTATGTATGTATGTGTGTGTGTGTGTGTTGTGTGTGTGTGTGTGTATGTATGTATGTATGTATGTATGTATGTGTGTGTGTGTGTGTGTGTGTGTGTGTGTGTGTATACACACACATACTTATGAATGTATATATGTATATGTCTGAATGTCTTCTTTCTGATACACAAATATCCTTTGGATGGCAAAGAACAAAAGCAAAAGCAAGAAGTAAAAGACAAATAAAAAAAAATAAGTATACATACCTGTAGAAAATAATCCCACGATCAGAAAGTTAACTTCCAGGATTGCTGCAATCAAAGAAATTGTAGAAGAAGCTTGCAGGAGAGTAATTTCATTCTGATTACTGTAATAACTAATGAAAATCAAAACGTATAAGACCTGCTACTATGTGCTAAACTTCTAGAATCTCTAACAATAGTAAAAGCAGTATTACTCGTTTTCAAATCATATACCCACAATTGTTCACAACTTTACGAAAATATAAACATAAAAGAAAACAAAATAATATAAACATCATATGCCCCTTTCTCCTGCTGTGTCACAGAACTTTGTACTGTCAGGCTTTTTATATATTCTATTTTGACCACATATATACATATATATATATATATTTTAAAACATTTGGTTTGGTATTGTGACCTTTGTACTTATTAGAATCTGTTCTAAAACAGCTGAGGTACTGACAGTTTATAGCAACACTAAAAAAAAGAAAAAAAAAAGATGACTGATCACTGAATCACTCATATGGATTGATAGAATCAGTAGGGTTGTTGGACAAAATACCTTGTTGCATTTAGTTAGTTATCTTTGGAGCTAATTTCTGGAGTTGGCAATAAAAACAAGGTATAATTACGTAAGTAATTTGTTTCAAGAAATGCAAACTTAACTTGATAAATGATGTTAACATGTAAAAATATTAAAAAATTTATATCAGCTTGTATCTATTTTAATAAATGGTCTGAACATATTTTCACATGTATTGCATCTAAATTTCTTCTTCAGTATTTGTTTTTAGGTGGTGTCTTTTATTTTAAATTTTATGCATTTAAATATGTTCCCTGAGATTGACATAAAGTCAAATGTATCAACTGAAGTTGAAGTTTATTTGTTCCATTAATGTTTTTATTTTTTTGAAAAAGAAAGCCATAAATTTGGAAATAACTTAACTAGAAACAATTAACTACAGCTGACCTTCTCCAAAGTGAGGCTTTGTATCTATCTTAGCTTCTTTTCTCAATCTCATGTATAAACATGCACACACATGCACGCACACACATACATACACACGCACACACATACACAATGCATTGTCCACAAGACAAGGGAACTGCTGAATAGTTGTTTGACTTGCTAGAAATAGTAGTCAAAGCATCCTCATCATATTAGACAATGGAGTTCCAGACAGATGCTCAATGATGGTATGGCTTTGATCATAAAACTACCCAACAGCACCAATTGTGTATGTACACAAATTCATCATTACTGTTGGATACACTTGCAGGGTATAAAATGTGCCTCCTAAAATTTGCTTAATCAACAGAGACAAATGCAGATGTAAACACACACAAATGCACACACTTGCATGCACAAGCACACATACACACACTCATGCACATGCATGCACACACACACAATATAAACCCACCGATGTGTACTCCTCACTCTGTAATAGCAGCAGAGGCAGAACAGTTTCTGTTACATGACAACAATATTTTGCATTCTGAAACTAAACTCATGACATGAGGAATTAATAGCATTTTACTTAATCCAAACTTTGAAGTTGAAATGCAAAGGAAATTGTGTCTGTCTAGCATCAAAACTGAATTATATGCCAAATCACTTGCTTTAACATTGAATTTTTGTAATGAATTAGAAGTCATTCACTTTTTTGTTTATCTTTTGTCTCTAACTTGTTTCAGTTATTGGACTGCAGCCATGCTGGGGCACTGCCTTGAAGGGTTTAATTGAACAAATCAATCCCAGCACTTATTTACTTAATCTTTTTTTATACCTGGTACTTAAGTTATGGGGACATAAACAAACCAATACCAGTTATCAATTGGTAGTGGGTGAAACACACACACACACACACACACATATATATATATATATATTTATGATGGGCTTCTTTCAGTTTCCATTTACTACATCCACTCTCAAGGATTTGATTGGCCTGAAGCTACAGTAGAATACACTTGTCCAAGGTGCTGCACTAGGGACTGAACTCAAGGCCTCACAGTTGGGAAACAACCTTCTTAATCACACAGTCATACATGCTCCTATTTGTTAATTTGTGTCTATTTGTTTTTAGTGTTTTTTTTTTTTTTTTTTTTTTTTTGCTAGCATGTATTGGACAAGTATGTACTGAAACATTGTTTTGCTGTTGCACATCTTTCCTGACATTAACTTTATCCGTTTATCAAGTAATGGATATTTTTATTCCATGTGTCTTTGAAAGTGCAGAGCTACAGGGCAATCTGTCAGATGTGTGTGTCAAAAAATACCAGTTCTTACTTAACATTTTCATGGATGCAGAATGCAAAGCATTCGCACATACATGCTTGCAATATGGCCCTAAGTTTCCTGTACATAGGAATAATATAGGATAATCATGGTTGGAAGACGCATGGCTCAGTAGTTAGAGCATTGAGCTTATGATCATGAGGTTGTGAGTTCGAATCCTGGATTGGGCTGCGTGTTGTGTTCTTGAGCAAGACACTTTATTTCACGTTGCTCCAGTTCACTCAGCTGTAGAAATGAGTTGCGACATCACAGGTGCCAAGCTGTATCTGCTGTTGCCTTTCCCTTGGATAACACTGGTGGCGTGGAGAGGGGTTACCGGTATGCATGGGCAACTGCTGGTCTTCCATAAACAACCTTGCCTGGACTTGTGCCTGGGAGGGTAACTTTCTAGGTGCAATCCCACGGTCAGTCATGACCAAAGGGGGTTTCATGGCTGGAATGTCTTTCATCATAGCTCTGTTAGATCAGTGCTGATCTAGAGCTGAACAACAATAATAAAAACTGGCATTTAGTTTATCATCACTGGTGAAATGAAAGGCATCTCACAACATGTGAGATTTGAACTCTGTGAGTTAACCCTTTATCATTCAGATTATTCTGTCAAAAGTAATGCTTATTTATTTACATTGTTTTGAATTAATCATGCATTATTTTGTAGCTTTGAGATTTTCATGAGGCAATTGTTAATTTTTTAGAATGACATTGTAGGGTGGGTGTGACAAACCAAATCTGGCCAGTTTAAACACAAAGCAGGTAAAATATTTTGGCTGGTTTAAATGCTAAAAGGTTATGGGTGACAACTTGATAACACAAGGTATTTTGTCTGGCTGTCTACAATCTCTACCACTCCATATCTCATACAAATGTAGAGTACTCCTTAGTGCATTATAACTGAAAGGTTCCAATTTCCTGTACCCTGAGTTTCTCATTTTTGATCATCAGCAGGTAAATCAGGCCTGGTTTTCTTTTGAAATATTCAGTTTGAATATTTTTAAGACACTTATCCTCCTCCTCCTCCCATCATCCTCCCCTCCCCCCTCCTCCTCCTCCTCATCATCATCACCACCACCACCACCACCATCATCATCATCATCATTTAATATCCATATTCCATGCTGGCATGTATGTATGTATGTATGTATGTATGTATTCTTTTCCTTTATACTTTTCCTTGTTTCAGTCATTTTGATTGTAGCCATGCTGGAGCACCGCCTTGAAGGATTTTAGTCAAATAAATCAATCCCAGGACTTATTTTTTTAAAGCCTAATACTTATTCTATCAGTCTCTTTTGTTGGACCACTAAGTTATGGGACATAAACACTGGTTATCAAGTGGTGATGGGGTGCAGGGACAAACACAGACACAAAGACACACATAGATATATACATATATATATAAGACAGGCTTCTCTCAGTTTCTGTGGACCAAATCCACTCACAAGGTTTTGGTCAACCTGAAGTTATACTAGAAGACACTTGCCCAAGGTGCCATGCAGTGGGACTGAATCCTGAATCATGTAGTAGGTATGTATGTAGTATGTTGGTAGGTAAATAAGAAGGTACATAGCTAGGTAGGTAGGTAGGTAGGTAGGTAGGTAGGTAGGAAGGTAGGTAGGTAGGTATGTAAGTAGGTAGGTCGGTAGGTATCTTCATATTGAAGTCATCTCATGGCCAGGAAAAATATGAATAAATAATGGGATGATCATAATTGGAATGTATTTAATCATATGTCTGTTTGATCAGAGCTGAACTAGAGTCTACACAGCAGCAATAACAATAACAAACACACAAACAATGAGTTTACTAGCCACAATTGGCTAATAAGCAATTGATGCTTTCATTGTAAAACATATTTGAAGTGAAGCTATGCCATGGAAACAGTCAAGTAACTCTTTACCTGTGATGTATTCCAAGCAACATCGCACATAGTCATATCCACCACATGTCATCCTCCTCTCCATGCTAGTGCATTATCAATCTCCACCCATTTCAATGTCTTTATCCATATTCCCTCTCTCTCGTTTTCTTCCTCACCGACTTTCAATATCCACACACTTCATCATATCAAGTATACATGAGAAACCCTTAATCTAAACTAGAAATAAAAATAGATGATTTGCTCTACAACCCCCAAAGGCAAGGAAGTCCTTATCTAATCAGGGATTGAGCAAATCAGTGAAACCAAATTAATATCTATCTATCTAAACTTAACATGGCTTCTTCATTTCTTCAGTTTGGCTTGCATCTGTGCTTGATGTTGCTGTTATTGTTGTTGATGCTTCTTGCCCTATAAAGATGATATTTATATATTTTCATAGTATCTGTAACTTTCTATGACTGCATATGTGTGTCTGTGTGTGTGTGTGTATTTATGTGAGCATGTGTGTATATATGTATGTTGTGTATGTATGTATACATGTATGTATGTATGTATGTATGTCTGTATGTATGTAAGTATGTATGTATTATGTATATGTATGTATGTATGTATGTATGTATGTATCTATCTATCTATCTATCTATCTGTCTGTCCATCTATTGATATATATATATATATATTATATATATATATATATATATATATATATACAGGGTGTGGTGAATATATTGTCATCTAAATTACACAAAAATAAAAATAACACTGGCATCTCATCTTAACAGATATATTTACCAAAATTACATAAAAATATCTTGAAATACTAATGAGTAAATTTATTCAATAAAATGGCCATTGACTTTAATCACAGCTTCCAGACGATTTTGGAATCTCCTGCAACTCTGAACAATCTCTTTCTTTAAGTTGGTGCATGTTGCCTTCATCCTTGCCTTCAGTTCAGCTTTGCTGTTACAAGGAGTTTTGTTGGTCTCTCACTCAACTGCACCCCACACATAATAATCAAGGGGGTAACAGTCTGGAGAATTAAGTGGCCAGATGTTAGGGGTGATGTGGTCACAGAAATTTTCTGACAGCCATGACTGGGTTCTCCTGCTTGTGTGGCATGGTGCTGAGTCCTGTTGCTAGACACAGGGTCTTCCTGTAGCCACCTCCTTGACCCAGGGCAGTACTACCTTCTCCAAGCACTTGATGTAGGCCTCAGTGTTGAGTCTGAGGCCATGTGGGAAGATGAATAGAGGCATTACATCACCATCGCTAGTCATTGGATGTTTGATTTTTATCACTCTCAATACAGGTTTTGGGGACATGGCAAGGCAACAGTTGTTCTGTATGTTCACCATCTGTTCGTATTGGAGCATCTGGCGTGAATGCTAAACAGTAAAGTATGTCATTTCCAAATATCTGGCAGAATGAATTGCATCATTGTGCTGTTTTTCTCACAGACAGTGCCCGACTGACCCTGCTATACTGTGTAGTTGATGAAATAAAAAAACAAACAATACACACACACAAAATTAAAAATATAAAATGGCAACAATTTACCCATCACACCCTGCACATATATATATATATATAATATATATATATATATATATATATATATATATATATATATAATTTATAGTGTAAGCACTAAGGTATATATCAAAACATCTGCAGATGTTACATGTGAATCTCCTTTATCATCTTTTCATTGAATTTCCCACACCCACAATATTTAATCAAGTCTTGTCAGCAGGAAATACTTCTTTTTCACCTTCTGAAAACTAAATGCAACATTTTCACATAGAATCTAATTTTATACCTCAACAGAGACTCACTTGATTTCTAGAAATAATGTATCAGCATTGAATATTTGCATTCACATGTGTGGGTGTAAGATGGGACCTACTGATACGACTTGCACTAAATACATAGTAAAGATATGTAGCTTAATGGTTAGAGTAATAGGCCCATGATTGTTAGGTTATGGGTTCAATTCTCAGACTAAGAAGTGTATTATGTCCTTGTGTAAAGCATTTTATTTCACAATGCTCCAGTACATTAAATTAAAAATGAGTATCAGAGGTACTAGCGGGGATTAACCCTGTGATGAACCAGCAGCACATTCAAGGGCAGTCTTGTACTCTTAACTTAAGTGCCATGAAAATCTAAATAAAGCTCTGGCCTCATGAACCATTGGCTTGAAGCAGGAAAAAAATAAATAAATAAACACTACAGCAATATTTCTCAAACTTTTTACCCCACAGCTCACTTGTATATATGATGATTGCCACTTCTTTACAGAAGAAGGCCATTTCTTTGATTAATAAATACTGTCATGAGATCTTAGATGTCTAGCAAGTCCTGCTCTTGACAAGAAAACTCTACTGCAGATCTCACAAAGTGTCTGGGATTGTAGTTAAGTCCTGTCTACAAAGTGCTCATTTCAAGATAGATTGTTCAATTCTTCGAGCTTCAAATGCTTTTCATCTATTGTAGATCATTTGTTTAGAAACCAATCAATCTTATGTCATCTGCTCCCAATCTTCAACTTTCACATTAAGAGCCTTAAGGTTGCTTTTGACAGCATCCCTAAAACGTTTCTTAGGTTTATAGTTTGCCACGCTACAACTCACCGTAAAACAACTGCTTTAGCAACCTGTCATCCTGCATTCTAGCAAGGTGCCCAACTCAATGCATCTGATTGATTATGAGGACCATTTCAATATTGTCTGGTGTTAAAGACTTCCATTTGACGTCTAGTATCCTCCTTAGGGAAGTCTGATGGAATCTTTCTAAAGCCTTGATGTGGCACCAATATGTCATCCAGGTCTCAGAAGAGTACAGGAGGACTGTTAAAATGCAAAATTCATAGCTACTAAGCTTGGTTTTGAAGGTGATACCTCTATCAGACCACACACAATTTTCAAGCCTTCCAAATATTTTGCTGGCTTTTTCAATTCTCAGGTTTATTTTGGAATCAAGGGATCCATCTCTAGAGAGAGTGCTGCCGAAGTAGATGAACAAGTCAACCATATATCTAATCTTCTACCCTGGACAAAGATGTTAGGTTCCACATAGGGTTGGCCTGGTGGCTGAAATAACATGATCTTTGTTTTCTTTAGACTGATGGTAAGTCCAAAAACTATACAAGCTCTAGAAAAGAGATCCAATATAGCCTGCATATCCTCCTCGGTGTGAGCAATGAGAACTACATCATCAGCATAAAGGAGCTCTCGAACAAAGGCCTAGAATGTCTTTGACTTTGCATTAAAGCATTTAACATCAAAGATCTTACCTGTGGTTCTGAAGTGAATATAGATGCCAATATCACAGTTTTGGAAAGCATGCAAGTTAGTTACAGCAAAATATAAGGGAAAAAGTGTTGGAGCAGCAATATCACCTTATTTAACTCCCTTATCAATGGAAATTGGTTCCGATAGTGACCCATTGAAGTTAAGATGAGCTTTCATATCACTTTGAAGTTACTTAAATAAGTTGACAAACTGAGGTGGGCATCCAAGTTTACCAAGAATGGTCCAGAGAACAGTCCTATTAAGAGTGTTGAAGGCTTTTGTTAAATCGACAAATACCTGGTAAAGAGCTATGCGATGTTCGATGCATTTCCATTGTGCCACGACTTGATCTAAAACCACACTAACTCTCTGGGATGACAGAGTGGCATATCCATATTGTTAGCTGATTAAGTAAAAGTTTTGCAAAAACCTTACCGACTATTTCAAGCAGACTTATACCTCTGTAATTGTCACACTCAGATTTAGATCTTTTTCCTTTGAACAATGAAATTAAAATGGCATCAACCCAGTCCTGGGGAACAGGAGCACCCAACCAGATGTCTGATATTAGATGGTGGATCTCTACAGCAAGTTCATTACCCCCGTGGAGGGGAATTTCAACAGGAATACCGTCAAGACCTGATGCCTTCCCAGTATTTAATTCTTTGATTGTCTTTTTGATCTCATCTGCAGTTGAACGTTCCATCATCTCACGAATCCTTTTGGGGAAGATTACTGATGACATTTTCATCAATAACTGGAGGATTATAAAAGAGATCAGTGAAATGCTCAGTCTTACATTTCATGATTCTCATGATCCTTGAAGAGAAAGCAGCTGTCTTTAGACTTGAGTGGTACCACAAATGAAGACCGAGGACCAAACACTTGTTTGATCAAGTGATATACTGTTTTCAGGTCTTTACTGTTACAGGCTTTATGGATTTTTTCAGAAATATCTGACCACTATTTGTTTTTCATTTGTCATATCTTTCTTTGGAGTGATGATTTTATCCTTTTGAGAGACTGCAGTAAGAGCTTTTTATCCTCATCTGGGGCACCAAGGTTTTTTTGGTGCAACTTATTTTTATCTTCACGAAGTTTATTGATTTGTAGATCACTTTCATCAAACCAGTCCTGATGTTTTCTGTTTCTGAGATCAAAAACCTCAGCTCCAACATTGTAAATAGTGGTCTTAAACTGAGCCCAAGATCAATCAAATTCCACTTCTCCAGTAGCATTTCTAAGATTTGCCTGCACCTTAGAGTCCCTTAATTTCAACACATCAATTATGTTTAGGGACTTTTATTCCTCCAGATCTTATTTTACACATGATGTGGAGTTTCGATTTACCTTGTATGAGCATATGGTCAGTCCCACATTCTGCACCTTGCATGACTCGGACAATGCAAACATCTGGAAGGTCTCATTTCC
Source organism: Octopus sinensis (assembly GCF_006345805.1). NCBI lineage: Eukaryota > Metazoa > Mollusca > Cephalopoda > Octopoda > Octopodidae > Octopus > Octopus sinensis. The sequence goes on from NC_042999.1 coordinate 97,473,384, forward strand.
TGGTGATAAGGTAATCAAGAATATGCCTCTGTCTGGATCTTGGGTGCATCCAGGTAGCTTTATGGATATCCTTCTGATAAAAAACAGTGTTGCAGATGATGTGATCAAGTTCAGTGCAAAGCTGAAGACAGAGACCATTAGCATTCATTTTGCCCAAACCATGTCTCCCTAGTGCATCCCAGGTCTCATAATCACGTCCAACACAAGCATTGAAATCACCAAGAAGGAGGAACACTGGGGTCAAAATAATCAATTGCCCTTTGTTCAAGAAAAATGAGAGCTCATTGCCATATTAGTGCATCATACATGTCCTGTTATTGATGTCTTTGCTATTTTCCCAAGCGGCAGGCTTTTGTTTTTAATTCTAAGCTGACTAAAAGATTGTGAAAGGAATAAATAATCAGTTAAAGATTACATACACATTCAATGAAGACTTAAAATTTAGTCAGCTTTTTTTTTTGCACTTAGTGAAATGAAGAATGCGACTAGTTGTACCTAAAAACATTGCAGTTGGTGTATAGTTAGAGAATGCAGAAATATATTTAGGTTGACTTGGAGTGAAACTAACAATCTGAACTGGAAAGATAATTGACTATTTGGTTGTCTAATGTACTGTTAATGTACTGTTTTTATTGCTTTCTTGATTAATTCAAGTTTCTTAATGTTATTTCTTTGAACTGTTGAGAGATCTGACACTTGTTATGGTTTTCATTGTTGTATGGTATTAAAGACAAAGGAACAAACAAGAAAACTGTTGTTTTTTTTTTATTCCAAGAGACAGTTGTAAATCCAAGTGGCTGGGAAAAGAAGAGACATTATTGCCCAAAAGATGGCACCAGTGATTCCAAAGACTTGTGTTCAATGATGTAATAGACTAATACTAATAATGTTCCTTTACTGATTATTGTTAATGTTGTTGTTGCTTAGCCCCAGGTCAGACCTGATTGAACAGACCTATGACTATTAACATTCCAGGAAGAACTAACTTGACATTTTTTTATGTGCAGGGAGCTGAAGACCATATTATCCACTGTGCTATTCTTTTTAAGATGGTAGATGTGTGATGTGAGGGCTATTTCTAACATGAAGAGTGACTGCATAGCGTCTCTGGTTGTTTGGCTTGTCTTTCATTGGTAGTGAACGGTGACAAAAATACTTTAATTTCAGTATTTCCCCCAATAAAACTTGCCTAGGCTGCCATATTGAACTCTATAAAACATCCTGAATATCGCACTAAACTACACATTAATTATCCTGACTGACACACAACACTTCACAGAATATGTCCTGAATGTCCCACTACACTACACATAAACTGTTCTGTATAAGCACTACATTCCATTGTGTATGTCCTCATTACCAAAATCCACTACATACAACATTCTCACTTTCACAGCCATACCCCATCTCATTCAATATTTCATGACATCTGCTCTGTACATAACATATCCTGCTGGCCATACTGCACCCACACAAGTCCAAACTGTCATGCAACATTCCACGCAACATATACTGAGTGCCATACTACAACCCCACCCCACCACCACCACCAACATATCCTAACTGCTACACTATTCACCAGACAACATGATTTGATAATCATACAATATCCCACATAGCATGAATTTCCAGCATACTTCACCTTACTTAACATGTCCTGAGCATGTCCGATAAGTTCATCATCATCAATTCATTGGTTTTTCGACAATAGAATAGTCTCTAACTATTAATGGTGAGATCCTTTTTCTTTCATTTCATTTCATCTAGTTTCAGCTCACGGGCTGTGGTCATGCTGGGGCACTGCCATATACTATGGATATATTTTCTCAGTAAACTTTCTTTGCAGTGAACTTTCCTCATAGTGAACTTCCTTCACAGTGAATTGATGGTGGTAAACTCTCCTGCAATAACTTGATGGTAGTGTACTTACCTGTAATCGTCCTGACAGTCACACTACACACTTCATACAAGGCAACTAGACTACCATACTCATTACCACACAATATATCCCAACAGCTACTCTACATCCTATATAACACTTCTTGATTGTCACCCTACACCCTTCGTGATCAAACCTGTCACACTACTATCCATACAATATGATCAGACTATACCATACGCCAAACCATTTAACATGTTTTGATACTCAGACTATGTCCCACATAATATACAGGTCGCACTATACCTCCCTCAGTATATTGTAACAATCTAGTTATTCCTCATTCTCACAAACCATGAACAGGGCTGTCACAGTTTATGGCAAATTTGCAGTTCACTGTGTATTCACTATGTTTACAGTAAGATATTTTTACATACTGTGCATGTAGAAAATAACCTTTTAGGTTGAAAATGATGATGTGTATGTTGAAGAAGATAATGATGATAATGTTAAGTATACTAATGAAAGTAAATATAATGATTAATGAGAAATAAGTTTTGTTTATAATAATTAGAAACTGATCATATATTAAATATAGACTCAAGTGACAGTGTGACAGTTAGAATCTTCCTTGTTCTCTCCATCACAACCATATATGATGTTATCAATACAAAATGATTGATATATAGTAGTCAGAACTTTATAGTGAAGCTATAGAAACAAAAATCAGTCATATTTGTCCAGTGAAATGTCATACCATAGAATACAAAGATGGACAAAATGCCACTGAGCATTTTACCTGGTGTGTTAACAATTCTGCCAGCTCACCACCTTATATGCCTAAATAGATATTAGTGATGAGTAAATAATGCTGAAGTCTATTAGCAACAACTTTCAACATACACTAATTGAGATTTACAGTTAACAACAAATCTTTCAGTACATCTGTTTTTGAGTAAGGATGTTAATGCTAACAACCTACTTTAACAGAACTCTTCTAAGTAGTAAACAAAAGATATTTAGAAACAAATGATGATGCCAAATCCAACTGATGCCAGTAAACATAGCAGCCTTGTGTATGGCACACATTTTTTTTTTCCATGTGCAGTGAATGTTGAAGTAGAAGGTAACCTAAGTTTACTTTCAAGTTAGCAAATGAGATTTCTGGCAACAATTTTAATATAGAACTACAAGGCTCCAAAATAGACCACACTGTTTAAACATGTGAGAATTATGTAAGAAATATAATTCAAGGTAACAATCTAATCTAGTCTATGTAGCACACACCTGACTACTCATAAAAAAAGGAATTTCTATGTAGTTGTTGATCTTGTTAGAAATAGTAGCCAATTTCCCTTTATATCATACTGTCTTAAAAATAGAGAAGGATGCATTCAATAATGTAGTTATAGATAGCCTTCACACACAAGCACAGACACAGACACAGACACAGACACACACTCATGTGCAAACACACACACACGCACACGCACGCACACACACACACACACACACCACACACACACACACCACACACACACACACACACCACACACACACACACGCGCGCACACACACACACACACACACACACCACACACACACACACACACAAATGGAACTGTCATCATGGCTGGAATGTCTTTTGATCATAGGTTTTCTCAGTTAAGACAACTTAGAAACATCAGCAACCTTCCAGGATAATATTTATCAAGCTTATTTAGCCATGGAACCTTCATAGGATCTTCCAAAAACCACACAGCCCATTGACATTAGCTCCAGCCCTCACCTGTTTCCAGGCAAGGAAATATTTTCTTATGACCAGACACAAAAGATCACAAGCAAGAAATACCACTTGTTTACAACTGTCACATGATGTCAAGGCAAGGAGACAGTAACAGACACGTGCAGGGACATATGATATACATATATACACAATAAGCTTCTTAAAGTTTCTATCTACCAGATCCACTCACAATGATTTGTTCAGCTTGGAAATGACATACATATATTTATGTATGTTGTATGTACATATATATGTATGTATGTATGTATGTATGTATGTATGTATGTATGTATGTATGTATGTATGTATGTATGTATGTATGTATGTATGTATGTATGTATGTTGTATGTATGTATGTATGTATGTATGTATGTATGTATGTATGTATGTATGTATGTATGTATGTATGTATATATGTACTCTTCTAGTAACCAACGCTCACCTGTTTTCAGGTAAGTAATTTTTTCTAAGACTAGACATGTTTAATGGAAGACTGAAAATGAAGGACATTGCATGCAGACAGTGACACAACTACCACGCAATGTAAAGACATGGGAGAACAGTAACACATACTCATATACATACATGTGTGTGCATGTGTGCGTGTATATATGTGTATATACACACAACAAGTTTCATTTAGTCCCCATGTACCAATACCAAGTCCACTTACAAGGCTTTGGTCAGCTTGGGGAAATATTAGATTTACCCAAGGTGCCATGCTGTGGAACTGAACCCAGAACCATGTGGTTTAGAATCAGACATTTTACCACACAGCTATGAATGATGCTGTGATATCTATTTCAACTCTTTATATTCAGAGTTCTTGGGTTATAGACTTAATCTGTCATCCAGGTTAACACCACTGCCTGGTTCTTGGGTGACTTTACAGGCATTCACTCTGTTGCATGCACTTGGGCTATGCATTTCCATGCTTTCATAGAAAAAAAAACAAGCATTAATAACAGTATCAGTAACAATCACTATGATAAAAGCACTGACTACTTCACCAATAACAACAACAATAACTGCAACAGCTAGCCTTAACAACAGCAAAAGTAACAAAAACAACGGCAACAACAAAAATAATAACAGTAACCATAGCAATAATAACACCAGTCACAATCAGAGCAACAAACAGTGAACATAAAATCCTTCATTCCAACTCCCTACTTCACAGCATCAACACCTCCCTTCCCTTTGCTCTGTGAGTGATGCAAGCAATGATAAGGGGGATGAAATGCTGACAATGACAGTGATGATGAAGAGGAATATGATTGCAATGAGGATGATGATAGAAAAGAATTCATTAACTGCTACCACTTGATGGAATTTAGTGTTTAGCTAATGGCAAGCAGCCAGAATAGTTTTTCACTCAAACAATATGCAATCTTCTGCTTTGTTCTTTGTTCTAACCTTGGTGTCTTAGAATTCCTCTGCAACTACAGTTTTATATTACACCCCATCCATCCTACCTTCTCACCTCTACCTGAAGAAGTTGTTAGCATTATATTTTGGGCAGTTGATAGATTCAAGAGTTTAACTAGATACACACTGCTCTCCACCCCCATATTCACTCTCTTTCACTCACTAACTCTCTCCATACAGCTTCTCTGCCACCTTAACACATTCTCATCTCCCTCTCCTAGCCTCCACCATCTCTACAATACCCTCTCTCTTTCTTTCACTGATCCTCTTCCCACAGCTTCTCCAGCTTCTCATTCCCTCATCTCTAACTATCTTTCACACATCTCTCCACCCACCTGCTCATATTAACCTATATAACCTGGGGTAGCATGAGATCCTTCCTATGCATTCTACTCCATTCATCATCCTTACCACTTCACCTCTCTCCCTTTCTCATTAGCCCCAGCACTACTCTTTCCCTTCTGTTATTCCTTCAACACTGTCTCTCTCTAATCTCTTCACGACCACCCTTTCGCAACATACTTCTCAACACCTCATCTAAATTCATCACTCTTCCACCTGTTCTTCCTCTCAGACAGGGTAGGTGAGTGGGTCTTTAGTCATACTAATTACAAGGTGACCTCACTACTGCTGACACCATGAAATGAAAAACCCAGTTCACTCTGCTTGCTAATCAGACACAGACAACTGACTCAGGAAAACTCTTTAGTCTCTCCAAGAGCACAACAAGCGCTGTTGTGCAGTTATCATGTAATATGAGTCCACTACACTCTGTAAAATTGTTAGTGTGGAGGAGAGCATCCACCTGTAGATACCATGCCAAAACTGAAACACTTGAGTTTAACATAGTCTTCCAACCCACTGAGTCCATTCAAACTGTCTAATCCCTTTCAGCGTGGAAAATGTACATAAAAATCATGATGGTGATAATACACACACACACACGTGCACACACACTCACACATGTGCACACACACACAAACACACACACACACTCATACATACATACATACATACATACATACATACATACATACATACATACATACATACATATATATATGTACGCACACACCCATATATATATGTATAAATAATGTTTGTGTGCATATCTATATGTGCATGTATGTATGAGTGTGTATAAATACATGTGTGTGTGTGTATATATATATATATATATATATATTATATATATATATATATATATATATATATATATATATATATATATATGCATATATATATTGATGCTAGCTGCAGGCAGGGTTGTATGGTTAAGAAGCTTGCTTCCTCATGACGTAGACTTGGGGTTCAGTCAGTGTGCGTAAGCATTTTGAGAGAAAAGTTGGGCATAAGAGGCATCAGATGTGGTGAGCAAGAGAGACAATTGCACTGGTATGGTCATGTGATGCATATGGATGAGGACAGCTGTGTAAAAGAGTGCCAATCTCTAACTGTGGAAGGAACTTGTGGTAGAGGTAGGCCCAGGAAGACATGGGATGAGGTGGAGAAGCATGATCTTTGGGCCTCACAGAGGTGATTGAGATCTTTGGCTATATGCCATGCTTGAGAAGACCCATCAAACCAAATGAAATCATAGTCATGTCTAATGCCAATGGCACATAAAAAGCACCATTCGAAAGTTGGGCCTCATGGAGGCGAAGTGGCCGATGCCAGTGGCATGTAAAATGCTCCTTTTGAGTGTTGGGCCGCACAGAGGCAATGATCAAGACCTTTGGCATTATGTCATGCTTGAAAAGAAGACTCATCAAGCCAAGTAAGATTGCAGTCATGACACACAAATAGCACCTGTGTTGGTGGCACATAAAAGCACCCATTACACTCTCAGAGTGGTTGATGTTAGGAAGGGCATCCAGCTGTAGGAATCATGCTAAATCAGACTGGGGTCTGGTGCATCCTTTCAGCTTGCCAGCCCTGGTCAAACTGTCCAACCCTGCCAACATGGACAATGGGTGCTAAATGATGATGATGATGATATATCATGGAGTTTGGGGGAGAAATTCATTTATTCATTACTGAATTTCTTGAATGCCTATTTGTCAAACTTTGCGTAAGGGAACTACAATCTAGGATACATTATCATCATTACAATATTGATCATTGTGAGTCTATGTGAGGCTGCCACACTATACTCAATAAGCTCAAACCTGTTATCAGTATAGGAAACATGCTTGCATTTTCCAACTTCTCAATCTACTAAATATGTACTGCTTTTTGATTAAAGTCTCCTGCCTCCCTCAAGCTACTTATCTATCTCTCCTTCTTTGTCTTCCCTCTCTTTCTCTCTCCCTTCCCTCTCCTTCTCCCTCTCCCTCTCTCTTCCCCCACTTCACATTCAATATCTTGATCTTTCTCTGACACATAATTCAATTATGTTACAGAGACAAAAAAGAAAATCAAGAAACACAGGGAGAGAGGTGGATATAAAGAAAGAAAAAAACTTTCATTCTACAACTCTATAGATGTGTTTGAGTGTGTGTGTGTGTGTGTGTGTGTGCACATGTAAATGTTGGGAGGGGGGGCATGTGTGCATGAAAATGTGTGTGTATCGATGTGTGTTTGTATGTGTGTGTATGATTGTGTGTTTGCATGTATGTGATTTAAGACCTCAAATATTTAAAAAATTTCATCTCATCTCTCCATCACTAAACACCTGTCAGATAATTGTCCTCATCATCATCATCCTCATCATCATCATGAACATCATCATCACCATCATCATCATCACCACCATCATCATCACCATCATCATCATCATCTTCATCATCATCATCGTGACCAGCACTAACAACAACAACAACATCAGCACCAGTTCCAAATAATGTATGCATTATGGGGTCCCCTACCAAAAACTTCACTACTATCCCATCAATATTCTCCACAAGCCACTGATTGAGCCTCTTACATAGTAACTAGTCCTGTGAGAAATATTGTTTCACCCTTTAGAATTCAGATTCCTTTGGAAAATGTGATGCTTATTGATTCACATTGTTTTGAATTAATCACACATTATCTTGTAGCTTCAAGATTTCAATGGTGTGTTTGTATATTTTTAGAATGACATTGTAGGATAGGTGTGAGAGGTCGGATCTCGTCAGTTTTAACATAAAGTAGATAAAATTTTTGGGCCGCATATGGCCAGATTAAATGCTAAAGGGTGAAATCTTCCTCAAATCACTCCTTACAAACTGAATAATGGGGAAAAAAAGGAAGTTCTCAAGCTTTTACTATCACAACCCATTTGTGCAAACTCATAAGCCTCTATGGCTAGGATGATCGTATTTTTAAATATGTAACTGTATCAGGAAAGGTTTTCAGTTTGGACACTCAAAAACACAAAAACACATATGTGTGTGTGTGTGTGTTTGTGTGCATGCATATATATGTGCATGTGTATGTGTGCACATGTGTGTGTGCATGTGTGTGTATGAGTGTATGCATGCCTCTGTGTGTGTGTGTGTGTGTGTGAGAGTGAGAGAGAGAGACATACATACAGAGAAAGTATGTGCATAACAGAAAGCTCCACACCAAACTCCTTCTACAGAGACTGGTGAGAAAGAGAACCACTTTTGTGCCAATGCTATGAAAAAATACACCTAATATATACTGTGAAGTAGTTGGTAAATGGGTAGTACAAACGTAGGAGTGAGGTTTTTTTTAGTCCTGTCTTGCTAAGGACTATTCAACCTTTCTAGTGTTGATATCATGCGAAAATATGAGAAGCTGGTATAAAATGTTGAAGATGATGATGATGAATATCTGTCTGTCTGTCTGTCTGTATGTATGTATGTATGTATATATACACACACACACACACAACACACACACACACACACACACACACATATATATAGTTCTTATATCTGAAAAAGAAGCACACTCCAAAACATTAGAGC
>NC_042999.1:97487393-97517393 GCF_006345805.1 Octopus sinensis
CTACCAACAATTGAATCTGTTCCAGATGTGCAAACAATGACAGAACTATCTGGCATACACTTGTTTACTGACACTTTCCTCTCCAGTCATACCCTCATTGACATTTTCAAGTTTCAGTTGAAAAAAAAAAGGGAAGGTGCGGATGAAGAGAGATGAGTTTTCCTCCAGCAAATGCGTCAGAAGATGGGTGACTGTTGCATAAATAGATGGCATTCCTCATATCATAGACATATAGGTTGGAAAACAATTGTTGTTCTCCAATAAGAGCACTTGCTCTTGGTGCTCAAAGATTTCTCAAGGTTTCCTGATTAGCTCTAGTTGGAGGTCTTCATGTCTTCACAGGCCTGTGTCCTCCGTGAATTCACTTATTTATGAAGTATGTTTACTTTTTATCTCATTTCTTTTTATCTTCCCTTGTCATCCAATCTAATGTTAACTCCCGCACTATGTGTAATGTACTTTTCATCCAACACCCCTCTGGCAAATAGCAGAAATTATTATCATCATCATCATCACCATCACCAGGAGCAGCTGCAATGGCAGCAGTGACAGCAATAGTAGTGAGAATAGCAAAATTACAGATAAGGATGTGGAAGCTGTAGGAAAGTATTAGCAACCGGAAGTACCGGAAGACGATGTGGGGGGGAAGCAACAACATCCCCTACCTTGTTACATACACACACACACCAAACGCACGCACACACACACACACACACACACACACCTCTTTACTCAGCTACTAATTTTGGTAGGGTGTGGGATGAGCTTTTGTTCACCTAGTTAGGCCTCCTGTCTCTCAAAACATATGCATACACAAACACACACACACATGTGCATGTATATGTAAGTATATGCGTGTGTTTGTATGTATGGATACACATAACACTCATTCATACACATATACACATATACACACATCCATATGCATATTACACATGACTACACTTATGAAAATACACACATGTGCTGTATATACTCACAGGTTGCACACAATCATACACACACATAAATTTATACTTATGACCATAATATATTACACCAGTCTTTTTCTTTCTTCTATCTCTCTTTTCCCTCTCTTTCTCTCTCTATGTGTCTATCTTTCTATCCATCTACCTGTATTTTATATGTAGCCAAGACGAAATGCTGTGGTCGGGAAGGGGGCTGGTGACACAAACTTTCATAACCTGTATTTTATATGTATGTAGGTAGCTGTTAATTTATCCAAATGAGTACTCTCTCTCTTTCTCAATCTCTGTCTTACTCTACTTGTCCATCTATCTATTTGATGCAGACATACACACACACACACACATGTATATATCATCATCATCAACAACAACATATATATATATATATCTACACAGGTGATTTCAAAAGGTTCCTGGACTAGTTATGTTTAGTAAAAAAAAACTTATTTACATAAGTGATACCATATTGTTTTTGGTGAGAAACTCATGAGTGAGGAGAGCCTGTGAAGAATTCAATTCTTCACGCTTCACATATCTGGTCACTTTTGTTGAATGGACCCCCTCAAATGCTTCAAAACATCGCAGTAGAACTCTCAATTGATGGTCTTAAATCATTTTCAGTTACTTTTTTGATCATTTCAAGTGCTCCTACAATCACTGGTATTGTAACCATCTTGAGATGAACATCTTTTCAATATCGATTAGCAGATCTTTATATTTTCTGAGCTTATCAAATTCTTTTGCTGAGATATTATGGTCACAGAGTATGTGCATGCCAGTCAATAAACAGACTTTATTGCTTTTGTCTTTCACAACAATATCTGATTTATTTGCCTTCATGGTCCGATCTGTACATACTGGGAAGTCCCAAAGAATAGTTACATTTTCTCCTGAGTGGTGTTTGTACCATTTATCAGCAGTTTTGATTTTATAATGCCAACACATTATCCAATGTAGATATTGGCCAACTCTGTCATGTCTTGATTTGTACTCTACAGGCGCTAAAACCTTACATCCAACAATTAAGTGGTCAGCTGTTTCTATCTCATTGTTGCAGTATCAGCACTTTGAGTCTATACCATTTTTCATCACATTGGCTTGATATTTCTGAATCAATAAACTCCGACCTTGGGCATTATTATTATTATTATTATTATTATTATTATTATTATGATGATGATGTATATATATATATATATATATATATGATACCAGCCTATGATAACTACTCCCACAGAAAGAATTAGTCTTAGTAAATTACTGTAAGACAGTACCTCAGAGGATGTCTCAGGAAGCTTTTGAGGTTGGCTAATGAATTAAAGAAGGATTAATTGGCTTGTAGTGATCAGATTAATTCTGCAGGCATAGTTACCATAAACGTGAGGCTAAACAATAACAACAACTAGTTGGTGAGTCCTCCTATTTACAAACATGTGGCTGTTAATCCACCATCCCATAATAGTTAGTAACAGTTATGGAAAATGTTGTGAAGTAGAATATGAGTATACCACCAACACAGCTACTACTTATCAGCTGTAAAAACAAGTAAAAGAGTACAAGAATATAGAATTCATAACTGATACTTATTTGGGAATCTCACTCCAACAGTGTTATCAAGAAAGAAACTGAAAATATTTCTTTACCCAGATTCAGAATATTCTTTCCTATCAACACTGAGATAATGTAATCTTAATAATATCTTATTCAACTGAACACAATTGTAACATTACAATTAAGATTGGCATATAAAGTTGTGACTGTGAACTACAAAGGCCATCATCGTCATTGTTGTTATTGTCATCACATCATCATCGTTATCATCATCATTGTTAGCATCAGCATCAGTAGTTGCATCAGTAGTTGCGTGCAGACATATACAAAAGTAGGTTTACAGTTATCCTGTAGGCACTTTAAATTTCTTTTAAAACATTCTATTACATTTAAGTTTCTATCTTACAAACAGAAAAGGGAGCTTGATAAAATTAGCTAAATTAGCATAGAATAATGGTTTCCTATTTTCTTATAATTATGATCTAAACTGTTCATATATGAATGTGAAAGAGATAGTTAAATAACTGTAAACCTACTTTTGGGCCACCCTGTATACATTAAAGCAAAAGCAAAATATAATTACAGTAATTATAATTGTGTCTTTTTCACAAGGGTGATGCATTTGTGAATAGCATAATGGTAAATTACAAAAATGGCAAGGTTTTGCTGTATTGAGTATGAGAAACCAGGCATAAAAATAAGATTAAGGAATGAAATGTTCCAATAGAGTAATAGTCACCTTGAATGAAACATGGAACCTAACTGATCTTGGATTACCCTTACTGTCAAAAACTAGTACCCCATTTCAGCTGTTCTCCAGCCTAAAAGAACGCACTGATAGTAAATCCATTCATTGGGCCTTGCTTCCCAATTTCACATTTCAGCAAATTTATTGGTAGGCAGCCTCTCTCTCTCGCTCTCTCTCTCTCTCACTCTCTCCCCCTCTCTCTATTTTCACCTTCACCATATGAAACTTGAAGAAGTTCAAGAGGGGCTTGACTGAAGAAGAAAGACTCTATCCTTAGGTCATCCATTCTTCTCCATTACACAAATTCTTTTTCTACAGCTTTTATGCATTTTAACCAATGGGACAAAATGGAAATAATGAAGGATAAAAAATATAAACAAGATATTTCAAATCAGAGATATCAACTGTCTGAACCAACTTGATTAAGGATTTCTTACACAGGCATCAGATTGTACAGTCAATTAAATTGACTTCAGTACTTAAGAAGAACTGTTTATAGTTTGAGTCTAGAAATGAAAAGAAAAGTCAAACTTGGTGGTATTTGAACTCAGAACTTTTGCACTTATCATCTAACCTCAAAAGCTACCTGAGACATATCATTTCTTGTTATACCATTTGATAAAGGAAAACTACCAACTCTTTCCTTCTAAAAACCACAACAAGATGATACTTATAAGGGACTCAGACATGAGTAGAATAAACATAAGAAAAGGTTTCAAAGAATAATAAATAAAATACCAGTAAAGTACTAGGGTCAATTCAGTTGACTTGTTGATGGATGGGGGTAAGTAGGGTAGGATGAGATAGAATGGTGTAGGAACCTTATTGTGGCTTTCTTCTGGAGTGATGAAATGCAATAACCAAACTTAACAGAATTTGAAGTAAGAATAATGAGGCCTTAGACTTGATACAAGAAGCTACCAAGTTCACATGTGTGTGTGTGTGTGTGTGTGTGTGTGTGTGTTTCTGAGACAACTCTTTTACCCAGTAATAATCTGAAATACTCTACCAAATTACATCACAGTAGAATGCTCTTGAATTGATTATATTTGTTATGAAAAATCAATAAAATGGTTGAACATTATAGTCTCCTCTTCTGTTATTAGTCATACTAAAATATTCAGTAGGACTTATTCTTCCTGGAGAACAATAACTTTTTTTCTCTCCTAATTCTATAACAACAACATACAGAATTCTAAACCAAAGAATGTTGAATGAGAAGTGGTAAACACCATTGTTTTGAGTGCTTAATCATATAAGAGGAATAAAAAGAGTCTCCTTATATCAATGTAAAATTTTGTGGCCCTTCAACAAAAATGGTGGATGGCAGACTTGATGGGGCTCTGGACAAAATGCATTGTACTATTCAGTTGTATCTTTTATGTTTTGAGTTAAAATCCTGTCATGGTCAACTTTGTCTTTCATCCTTTCAAGGTCAGGAAAGTAAATTACGGTCAAGAATGGTGGGGGCAAATAAAGAGACAACATTCTTTGCCCCAAATATGAAGCTTCATGCCAAAGATATGTCTCATAAAGTATACAATTCCCACCCTTAAAAATATACATCTTTCAAGGTTCTAGTTTGTGAATGTATGGCCAATGCTGGTTTCTGGTCATGTATATAAAGATGTGAAATACACACACACACATGCATCCCAGATAAATACTTACAACATCCTAATTATGCTAGGCTTAAATTCTATGATTGGTTATCATAGGAATCCTTATTTGTTTCATTTGTAGACACCAGCACAAACACTGCCATTATAAACCTCACCCTCACCACTGCTACTAATACCATCAATACCATTAATAACATCACCACCATAACCACCACCACTGCCTCCAATACAAACACCGTTATTAATAACGTCATTACTACACTCTAACACCATCACCACCACAACCACTTTCATCACCCTTCCCAGAAAAAATATTACCACCACTACTTCCACTAATACCAACACCACTTTTAATACCCTACCACCACAACCAACATTACAACCATCATCAACATCACTACTACCACCTTTGTGACCAACAATACCAATATCAATGACATTACCAATATCAAAAGACAGTAAGACAGTTTCTATGCAGTGCTTGATCTACTGGAAATTGCAACAAAATTTCCCACAATCCACACACTACTATCTTTAAAATAGGACATATTAAATACTGTTGTCTTAGATACACAATTTCTGAGAAAAAAAGATGGGATAGTCAAGGCTGGAATGACTTTGATCAAAGGTCTGTTCAGTCAAGATTCATCTAGGGTTAAATAGTAACATCATCATCCAGCAAGACCATTGCCACTACTATTGCAGCTACCTTGACAGCAGTAGTAGCAGTGGTAGTGTTACTGGCAGTAGGGGTTACTCAATAACAACAACAACATCAACCTTTTCTGAATCATTTCACACAATGCGACTGCTGTTCAATGCAAAGCTGCAGTTGTGTGTATCTAATTCTTCTTTCTCTCCATATGGTTAGTTTTCTCATCAAACATAAGTTTGCCAACAAAAGGCTTTTCTCCCTTTGAAAAATGTACACTGTATGAATCACATGCCAACCAGTAATGGTCCTTACATTGCTGTGGTACAACATTGGTTTCTGAGTGGAAACAGGGAGTTTATAGCAGAGACGACCACTGGCCACCTGAGGGGATGGGTACAGAGGTGAGATTGCCAAGTATATTAAATATTAAACTACCTATTCATAGTTCATGAGTTCAAATCCACTATTGGAGTTTCATTGTTTCTC
The DNA here is from genome assembly GCF_006345805.1 of Octopus sinensis. Classification (NCBI taxonomy): domain Eukaryota; kingdom Metazoa; phylum Mollusca; class Cephalopoda; order Octopoda; family Octopodidae; genus Octopus; species Octopus sinensis. Next base: position 97,493,424 of record NC_042999.1, read on the forward strand.
AATAGAACATTTTATTCTACATATATCAATTTATCTAGGAATAGACAAGCACCCTATCCAGGAAAGATTTGGCTCTCACCCATAAAATATCATGAGTCTAGAGAAAAGGGTAGCAGTAGTAGTGGTTATATCTTCTTTTTAACCCCAGGTCAGCTCTGACTGAGCAGATCTATGAGGAGATACATTTCAAATATAACCATTCCATCCTTCTCTTGGGCATTAAGTATCTGGAACTACATTAACCAATATCCTCTTATATTTTAAAGACATAAAGGTATCATTTTAAAGAAATCTAGCTGCTTTTTCCAGCAGATCGTCAAGCAACCATATAAAAGCTCCAGCTGTTGTTATTGTTTAACCTCAGTAAACCCTGAGTGAGCAGGCATATGTTAAAAGGCATTCCAATTGTGACCAGCTCGTTTTTTGGCCTACAAGTAAGAAACCCAAGATTATATTATACAGTGTGTCCTTTTCTAAGATGGTGGATTTGATTTAAAGAATACTTAACATTTATTTTTAGATGGTTAAGTGACCCATATACTGGCTCCAATGAAGAATGGGTATGGTCAAGTTGTTAAGAACTTCACTATGCAATCAGAAAGTACCAGGTTTGATGTCACGTATGACATCTTAACAATATATATATATATATATATATATATAGATTCAGATGAATATAGTACTTAAATTGAGGCACCAGAATTTAGTACAGTATTATCCATACAATTGCAAAGGTGATTAAAAAATATATATAATATATATTAAAATATATATTTAAAAAAATATATATATATATATATTTGTATATTTTTATTAATATTTAGCAGAAGCAAGAAAGTGATTCAAGGTTCAAGAGTTTCGTGTGTTGGCACTTATCAACACACACACATACATATATATCTGCATGTGTGTTTAGCATCACCTTGTCATGATTGTTGTAAACAAGCATCACCATCATACAAGTGATGTCTTTCATATCCAGTCTTATGTGAAAATATGCCTGGTTTCTAACCAAGTGGAAATATCAATTTACTTAGATAAAAGTGAGTGTTGGCAACAGGAAGGTCATCCAGCAATAGAAAATGTGCCTTACTGAATTTCATCTGACCCATGCAAGCTTGGAAAGTCAGATGTTAAAGTGATGATGATTACATCTCAGTTTGGCCAAAACCATTTAAGTTAAACTGGATAAAAGGAAACAGTATGGAAACGTAATTGATGGTGTGTTTATATAATCCCAAATACCGGCTAAGTCATACATTGACCCATGCTGATTCTGGATGAGGACTATATTAACCCTTTAGCATTCAGATTACTCTGTCAAATGTAATACTTATAATTTATTCACAGTGTTTTGAATTAACTGTTGTGGCCGTTGCCAGCCTCCCCTGGCACCTGTGCTGGTGGCACGTAAAAAGTATCCACTACACTCAGGGAGTGGTTGGCGTTAGGAAGGGCATCTAGCTGTAGAAACACTGCCAGATCAGACTGGAGCCTGTTGCAGCCTCCTGGCTTCCCAGACCCCGGTCAAACTGTCCAGCCTATGCTAGCATGGAAAACGGACATTAAACAATGATGATGATGATGATATTTAGCATTTGAACTGACCATATCAAGTCTAAATATTCTACTTGACTCATGATCAAACCAGCCAGATCTGGCCTCTCACACCTACCCTATAATGTCAGCCTCATAATAAACACTCACATCATTGAAACCTTGAAGCTATAAGATAACACATAATTAATTCTAAAACCTTGTGAATAAGTAAGCATTAAATTTGACCAAGTAATCTGAACAATAAAGGGTTAAACAGGTGTTATCTTATAGCTTCAAGATTTCAATGTTGTAATTGTTTATTTTTAGAATAGCATTGTAGGGCAGGTGTGAGAGGCCAGATCTGGCCAGTTTGAAGATAAAACAGGTAGAACATTTGGGCTAGATATGGCCAGTTTAAATGCTAAAGTGTTAAGGGTACACAAGTATATGAAATACTCAACCACTTTTATGCTAATTTAGTGTGTAGGTAGTCCAGTTGATTAAACAACTCTAATACACATCATTCAAACAAAGGATCCACATACTGCACTGTTTTATGGTAAATATGTGCTTGTGTGTGTGTGTGTGTGTGCACTTGCACGTGTGCTGAAGGTGTTATTTCTTCCATACAGGAAGTGTTTTTGATATTGAAATTGTAAAGTTATTGAAACAGTCAGAGAGGAAGGAGTGGTAGCAGTGGTTTTGGTGGTGGTGATTGTTGTTGTTGTTGGAAGTAATGGTAACGCTATCAGTTCCTGCTACAACAATACTAATCAATACATCCTATATAGAATATATTTAGAGTTGTTGAATCAGTCAGAATTACTTTTGGAAAAAAGGAAAAAAAGTGTCTGAAATGGAATTAATGGATCAAAGTGAAATTGATTTATTTATAGTGTGTGGTGGTGGATACGGTGGTGGTGCTACCTGGTGGTAGTGGTGGTGGTGGTGGCCAGTGTGGTGATCATGGAGGTAGTGGTGGTAGCATAAGCAGAGGTGATTGTTAAGGCAGCAAGCTGGCAGAAACATTAGTACGCCAGGTGAAATGTTTAGTGGTATTTTGTCTGTCTTTACGTTCTGAGTTCAAATTCTGCCAAGGTCGACTTTGCCTTTCATCCTTTCGGGGTCGATAAATTAAGTACCAGTTGCGTACTGGAGTCAATTTAATCGACCATCCCCTTCCCCCAAAATTTCGAGACTTGTGCCTAGAGTAGAAAAGAATATGAGTGATTGTGGTGGTAGTAGAGACAACAGCTATGGTAGTGATGGTGGTGTTAGTGGCGATGGTGATGGTCTTGTTGTTGTTGTTGTTGTTGGTATTGGTGGTGGTGGTGGTGGTGTTAATATTAGCTGTGGCAATGATGACAATAGTAGTAATAGTTGTGATGGTATAAGGGATGATAGGGACAAAAATATAATGAACAACAAGTGGTGGTGATGGTGGTGATGGTGGTGGTGGTGGTGGTGGTGGTGGTGGTGGTAGGAGGGGTTTGTTTAGGGGTAGATGAGTAGGGGGATATGTAAAGAGTAATGGTTAATTGTGGTTTGGGCTGCTGGATGGGCAAGTGAATGAAAAGTGATGGTTAAAGTTTTAGAGTAGAGGAGAAAATAGGTAGGTGAGGTTGGGTAGATGAGTAAACGCAAGGTGAGAAATTATACAAGCAAGGAAAAGGTGTTGCTCAGGTAAGGGTGAGATGCCTATTTTTATGGGGTTTTTTGTTTTGCATTGTTTTGTTTTTGTTTTTTGCTTTTTTTTGCAGTCAAATTATTCAAATGGAACAAAAAATACAAGAAACCCCTGAGAATAAAAACAATATATTTAACAAATAAAGAAATGAAAAACATAAAATTTTATTCTGTTTATTGTTAGCTTTGTGCACTTTATTGCGCTTTATTGTGGTCTATTGTGGTTTATTGAAACATTCTCCATGTGAAAACAGAATTGCTTTGTTGCTTTTCTTCTTCTCTCAGGTAATTATGCTTCAGGTGCAATTCGTCATACTTTACATCATCATCATCATCATCATTAACCTCATCTTTACCACCACCAACACTACCATCATCATCACCACTACTATCAGTTCCAGCACCCCCACTCCCACCACCATTACCATCATTATCATTGTCATCATTTTCATTATTAGTATCATCATCATCATCATCATCATCATCATTATCATCATCATCATCATCTCATTGTCTAGTCATTGCTTTTATTATATTCATTGTTTTCAATCATAACCACAACCATAACCATTACTTTCATCATCACCAAAACTATCTTTTTTAATCATTGCTTACCACTACTCTCTTCATCATGAGGGTGGCAGTGGTGATATCTTTCACCATAATCCTCATTACTTCCACTGAAGTTGACATCATTGCCACTCTGATCATATCATTATTCTCAAAATCATCATTACTTTCACCATTATTAGACTCCTAATTCTCCATATTATCATCATCATCATCCATTATCATCATCGTTGTTGTCGTCATCATCATCATCATCATCACCATCATCATCATCGTTATTGTTATTGTCAATGTCATCATTGTTGTCGTCATCATTATTGTCATCATCATCATCATCATCATCATCTCAATCAATCAATTACCATTGATAATGATCATTGAAGTGCAGTAGGGGAATTCACAATAATAAGTGCTCATGGTACAGTTTCAGTATTGAGTAGGCAGAGAAACAAAGCATCATACATGCCTTTTGTTGCTCCAACAAGTCATTTATAGATTTCATCAATTGCACTCACAGTTGTGCCATATATGCTCGTGGTCTTAAACATGATGAGTTCAAACTCATGGCACATCACCACTTGATCATATTTAATAGTTTTGCATTGTTCTACCAGTGTTACAGAGCTAGAATCTTCAGTCTAAAAGGGTGTAATATGTGTTTGCACAAATGTATCCACCACAGTAATATCCCATACAAGACCTCAACCCCATTGCCAAGGAATTCAAAATAAACTGTCTAGCACAGTTTTTCTCAATCAACATTCATATGACCACTTGGGGTCCATGTAAGACTTCTGGGGTCCACACAAGCATAGTAGTAAACTAGGGATCTACAGTAGTTCATTAAGGGTCCATGAAAATATTTTGCTTTAAATGTATTTTTTGCAAGAAACATCTAGGTTTTTTTCTGAAACATTATACATTGTTCAACTTACACAAGTTAATGTGTGGAAAACAAAATAGGAATTTTTAAAGAAGTTCTTGTATAAAACTAGTTTTAAAACTTTGAATGGTTATAGAGGTCTACCAGAATAGAATAGTAGTCAAAGGCATCCATAGGCAAAAAGTAGTTGAGAACTACTGGCCTTGTCTTACCCTCTCTTACTAACACATCCTTTTATAGCTTCTTCTATAGGTATAAAATGTGTTATATATTCGTTTATTTGGATCAGTGTCTTCATCTTGATTCATCATCATCATCATCATCGTTTAACATCCACTTTCCATGCTAGCATGGGTTGGACGATTTGACTGAGGTCTGACGAACCAGATGGCTGCACCAGACTCCAATCTGATTTGGTAGAGTTTCTTCAGCTGGATGCCCTTCCTAATGCCAAAATTATTATAGTTACAATATTTCATCTGCCGTAACTTCCAGCCTTCTTCAGGTACCTGTTGTCATCATAATCACTGTCATTGTCATTGTTGTCATCATCATCTTTGTTGTCATCATCATTTAACATGCACTTTTTCATGCTTGTATGGGTCAGACATAATTTGTTGAAGGAGATTTTCCGCAGTTGTATGTCCTTCCTGTTGCCAACCATTACCTGTTTCCAAGCAAGTTAACATTTTTTCATAGCTAGCCATGTTTTTCACTAAAGACAGGAAACAAGGATACACACAAATACTTACACACACACACACACACACACACACACACACACACACACACACACACACACACACACACAAATACATACATGTGTGCATGCATGTGTGTGTGCTTGCATGTGTGTGTGCATGCATGTGTGTGTGTGCATGTGTATGCACATGTTTGATAGGCCTCTTTTAGTTTCCATAAACCATATCCACTCATATGGCTTTGGTGCTGCACAGTAAGACTGAACCCAAGATCACATGATTGGGAGGCAAGCTTCTCAATCACCCAGCCACACCTGCACTTTTATTAAAACTATAGTTGGTGGATTGTTCCCATTCCATTTGTGATTTTCATATTTGTGATGCTGTTTGTTTGTATAGCTTAAACTAGTATATATATATCATATATATACCAGCATCGCCTTACTGGCACATGAAAAACATTCGAGTGGGGTCATTGCCAGTGCCGCTGGACTAGCTCCTGTGCAGGTGGCATGTAAAAAGCACCCACTACACTCACAGAGTGGTTGGCGTTAGGAAGGGCATCCAGCTGTAGAAACACTACCAGATCAGACTGGGCGTGATGCAGCCTTCTGGCTTCCCAGACTCCAGTTGAACCGTCCAACCCATGCTAGCATGGAAAGCAGATGCTAAATGATGATGATGATGATGATGATATATACACATATATATATACATACATACATACATACATACATACATATATATATATATATATATATACCACCATTATAGGTGTCTACTCTTTGAACCCCCCTCTTCAATACGCTATTTCACCATGCATTACCCCTCTCTCGATATCCTACGTTCTACTTGCCTAGAACCTGTCCTCTGAACCACCCCTCCCACTGGTGCTCCCCTATATTTCTGCACCCCCCCCCCCACCACCATTATAGGTGTCTACTCTTTGAACCCCCCTCTTCAATACGCTATTTCACCATGCATTACCCCTCTCTCGATATCCTACGTTCTACTTGCCTAGAACCTGTCCTCTGAACCACCCCTCCCACTGGTGCTCCCCTATATTTCTGCACCCCCCCCACCACCATTATAGGTGTCTACTCTTTGAACCCCCCTCTTCAATACGCTATTTCACCATGCATTACCCCTCTATCGATATCCTACGTTCTACTTGCCTAGAACCTGTCCTCTGAACCACCCCTCCCACTGGTGCTCCCCTATATTCTGCACCCCCCACCACCATTATAGGTGTCTACTCTTTGAACCCCCTCTTCAATACGCTATTTCACCATGCATTACCCCTCTCTCGATATCCTACGTTCTACTTGCCTAGAACCTGTCCTCTGAACCACCCCTCCCACTGGTGCTCCCCTATATTTCTGCACCCCCCCCACCACCATTATAGGTGTCTACTCTTTGAACCCCCCTCTTCAATACGCTATTTCACCATGCATTACCCCTCTCTCGATATCCTACGTTCTACTTGCCTAGAACCTGTCCTCTGAACCACCCCTCCCACTGGTGCTCCCCTATATTTCTGCACCCCCCCCACCACCATTATAGGTGTCTACTCTTTGAACCCCCTCTTCAATACGCTATTTCACCATGCATTACCCCTCTCTCGATATCCTATGTTCTACTTGCCTAGAACCTGTCCTCTGAACCACCCCTCCCACTGGTGCTCCCCTATATTTCTGCACCCCCCCCACCACCATTATAGGTGTCTACTCTTTGAACCCCCCTCTTCAATACGCTATTTCACCATGCATACCCCTCTCTCGATATCCTACGTTCTACTTGCCTAGAACCTGTCCTCTGAACCACCCCTCCCACTGGTGCTCCCCTATATTCTGCACCCCCCCCACCATTATAGGTGTCTACTCTTTGAACCCCCCTCTTCAATACGCTATTTCACCATGCATTACCCCTCTCTCGATATCCTACGTTCTACTTGCCTAGAACCTGTCCTCTGAACCACCCCTCCCACTGGTGCTCCCCTATATTCTGCACCCCCCCCACCACAATTATAGGTGTCTACTCTTTGAACCCCCTCTTCAATACGCTATTTCACCATGCATTACCCCTCTCTCGATATCCTACGTTCTACTTGCCTAGAACCTGTCCTCTGAACCACCCCTCCCACTGGTGCTCCCCTATATTTCTGCACCCCCCCCCACCACAATTATAGGTGTCTACTCTTTGAACACCCCTCTTCAATACGCTATTTCACCATGCATTACCCCTCTCTCGATATCCTACGTTCTACTTGCCTAGAACTGTCCTCTGAACCACCCCTCCCACTGGTGCTCCCCTATATTTCTGCACCCCCCCCACCAACATTATAGGTGTCTACTCTTTGAACCCCCCTCTTCAATACGCTATTTCACCATGCATTACCCCTCTCTCGATATCCTACGTTCTACTTGCCTAGAACGTGTCCTCTGAACCACCCCTCCCACTGGTGCTCCCCTATATTTCTGCACCCCCCCCACCACCATTATAGGTGTCTACTCTTTGAACCCCCCTCTTCAATACGCTATTTCACCATGCATTACCCCTCTCTCGATATCCTACGTTCTACTTGCCTAGAACCTGTCCTCTGAACCACCCCTCCCACTGGTGCTCCCCTATATTTCTGCACCCCCCCCACCACCATTATAGGTGTCTACTCTTTGAACCCCCCTCTTCAATACGCTATTTCACCATGCATTACCCCTCTCTCAATATCCTACGTTCTACTTGCCTAGAACCTGTCCTCTGAACCACCCCTCCCACTGGTGCTCCCCTATATTCTGCACCCCCCACCACCATTATAGGTGTCTACTCTTTGAACCCCCCTCTCAATACGCTATTTCACCATGCATTACCCCTCTCTCGATATCCTACGTTCTACTTGCCTAGTACCTGTCCTCTGAACCACCCCTCCCACTGGTGCTCCCCTATATTTCTGCACCACCCCCCCATAAAAAAAGCACCATCCGAACGTGGCCGATGCCAGACCCCTCTGGTACCTGTGCAGGTGGCACGTAAAAAACACCCACTACACTCGCGGAGTGGTTGGCGTTAGGAAGGGCATCCAGCTGTAGAAACACTGCCAGACTAGACTGGAGCCTGGGGCAGTCCCGAGCTCCCCAGACCCCGGTCGAAACCGTCCAACCCGTGCTAGCGCGGAAAACGGACGTTAAACGATGATGATGATGATGATGATGATGATATATATATATATATATATATATATATATATATATACATACATGTGTGTGTGTGTGTGTGTGTGTGTACGTGTACATGTACAGAATTGCTGATCCAAAGGTTGAACTCCCACCTACCAGTTAAAATGCAATGCTTAACACAATGTTTATTTTCACTATTTCTTACCATAGTCTCTTAGGTGTTAGAAATAAGGAGCTTTAAATATAACATTTTTATTCTTTAGCCAATGACCATAGAAAATTATCTGCAACTTAAAAGTGGAGCTGAGTCATAGACTCAGTCTCTCTAGGAGCTCAATTTTACAGAATATCAATCACCATGTCTTTAAATAAATGTTGTTATTCATTAACTGGCTAAGTTTTCTAAATTTCGTAACATTTCTGAACTGTTTATGCCTCCAATTTTTAATCCTATGCAAGAAAAGTTTACCTTCCCATACATCAGGAAGTGATAAAGGTGTCTAACATTAGATATTGATTGCTTCTGACTTGGCACAAAGCCACTGTTTTGATGAGAAAAAGGTACATCTTTGCTTATCTTTTATTCATAAACACAAGATTCATTTAGTATTTTCACAGTATGTAAAAAGTCCATTCAAGTGGAAAGTCATGCTTACCTTGACCAAACAGATCGATGGATACGCACCGGTATCACGGTGATTTTCTGGTTATAACCTAGAAACAATGGGAATATAAAATAAGTGGAAAGAAAAAGTGTATTAATAATGAAACAAAAAAAAAAACAACTAAAAGTAGCATAAATATAAACAACTAACTGACTAATGCAATTTTTATTATATTTTTCGGTATTGAGTAAAAAGGTACTTTCTACCTCAATCTTAATTTTCTAATTGGTTCCAAAATTGGCAAAGATAATAGCATACTTAATATAATGGAGACCGGTTTGTTCACTTCATAGATCTAAGTTCTAATCTCGATAGAGACCACTTTGTGGTTTACCTATTGTTTGTTAATAAATATTGTTGCTGTTGTTTTGAATGTCTAAATGTATGCAATGACTTGTTGATAAAATTATAATTATTTGGATTAATATCCTCCATTTTAGAAATGAAGAAAAGATGTTCATGTTTACATCTACATAGCATTTCAATCAGTTTGATTTCTATTCATCATTGGGTATCATATTCCTAATTGTGTACATAGAATAAGATAGGATTTGAACTAGAAGCATTTCTGTGTAAACCAACGGTAGTGTACATTTATCAATAGCTTTATGAATAAGAATGTTAATTGTCCTCAGGTTAGAAATAAAAGTTTGGATTGAGTTTAGTACTATGTAGACATCCAAGAATAAGACACTTGATGACGAGCTGAGATTAAATTGTTATAGATTAATTGGCCAAAGAATTTTAATATTATTGCTTTTTACTGCTTTGGCATAGTCATTGCTTTTTCGTGGGGTAAGGGATAAAGGACAATTGCCACTTGCATCCCAATGTAAAAAAATTGAGTAAATCACTAATTGGCAATTATTTATGTTTTACCACAGGCATTATAATATACCTGTGTCCAAGACCTAAATCCTAATCACCAAGCCTTTATATTTAGAGTGAAAGAAGGAAAGATATTCCAGAATGATACTATCCATAAAATACTGTTCTTGAATACAGAATAGATAGAGAAATATAACTGAGTAGCAATTAGAGGTAGTATTTTTATTCAAAGCTCATGAGCTGGCCTTAATGATTTATGCTAATAAGCAGGCAAGTTTGAAAAGACAATATTCAGGGTAGTTACAATGAGACAGAGATATAAAACAAGAACCTTGAATAGGATATGGCAATTTAGAGGAAAGTGGAAAGTTTATTAGTCAGTAAAAACACATTAATATTTAGCTTAAATTTGTGAAATTATTGGAAGAGAAATTGTTCATCTGTGAAAAGATGATATGATTTATGTACCTGAACCTAACAGTCGTGACTAAGAACAGTGTTACTCTTCAGGAGATGTGGTATGAAAATCGAAAAAGGCAAACATGTTTTAACTCTTTCATTAGAATATTTCTGTTAAACCACATTATCTTTGTCTCTATAAGTTTTGGAAATAACGATGAATTTATTGAAATAACTTCGTCATTATTAAGTTGATGCTTGGAAGATAAATTAAGAAGTTTTGGGGGAAGGTCACAATTTAGATAACTTTAAAATAGGAAGTTTGTATAATAGAATTAGGGGTAGTTTCAAGCAGGTTGCTATCAAAAGCGTTAAACTTTTTAAACTTATTCAATACTATGAAGGAATCTATGGATGCAAACTCTCTTTGTCTTCTCATTAATAAAGGAGTTGGGGGCAAAAACTTCCTAAACCCTTTAGCATTCAGCTTTCTCAGTCGAATGTAATGCTAATTTATTCACATTGATTTGAATTGGTCATGCATTACTTTGCAGCTTTGAAATTTCAATGATATGATTGTTTATTTTCAGAATAATATTTTAAAATAATATGTTAGGGTAAGTGTGAGAGGCCGGATCTGGTCAGTTTGAAGATAAAACAGGTAGAATATTTTGGCTGGATATGGTTGATTTAAATGTCAAAGGTTTATATTTGATGAGTGAGCTGTTGGCTTGATATTTGTCAATATTGAGGGCATGATTGAAAGATTGCTAATTCCTAGACAGTAGGACTCCACATTTTGAGAGAGGAAGGGTATTGTAAGTGCTGAAGAAATAGCAAAACTATTACACATCTTTTTATTAGCTTGATCTAAAGTAAGAGAACATGTCCATAGCCTTTGCACCCTTCTCCCTGAGACAGGTGACATAAACATAGTTAATATTTCATTTGATCATTAACTATGTTGATGACAATTGCAAGATGATAGTCACAAGATAACAGTTGCAAGAAAAATATGGGAATGATAAACTGTGAATGGATTGCGTTTGATAATATGAATAAAAATAGAGGCAGTCATAAGTTCTTAGATGTTAAGAGAGGTTAAATTGATTGAGTTAAATCCAGTATCAACTGATACTTTATCTTACTGATTCTAAAAGTTCCAAAAGTGAAGTTGACTTTAGCGAGATTTGAACTCAGAAGATGAAGGCTCATAACTAGATACCCTAAGGTAAACACACACAATATTGAATGACACATTGTGACAGATAAGAGAATCATGTAACCTACAACATTACCAGATGTACTAATACTAACATCTGTGGAAATAATCATAACATTTATACCAAAGACATTGCTCTGGTGATGGAAATATCACAAATATATTCCAACATATTTCATTGAAGAAAGATTTACTAGTAGTAGTACTGGTGGTGGTGGCAGTGGTGGCAGCGATGTCACAAGCAGTGGCAGAAGAGCCAGCAGCAAAAGTAGCAGTAACAGTAGTAGTAGTAGTAGTAGTAGTAGTAGTAGTAGTAGTAGTAGTAGTAGTAGTAGTAGTAGTAGTAGTAGCAGCAGCAGCAGCAGCAGTAGTAGTAGTAGTTGTTGTTTAGATCTCAGGTCTGCCCTAATCAAGCAGACGAATGATCAGAGGTATCCCAACCATGACCAACATGTCTTATCTTGTATCTGTGTCCTTATACATACATACATAGATACATAGATACATACATACATACATACATACATACATACATACATACATACAGGCATACATATATATATATGTATATATATATATATATATATATATATATGACCGCTTATGTATCGTTGGGGATTTTCTTTCTCCGTTTTCCCTTCTTTGAACTTTTTCTATATTTCTGATGAAGAGCTTCACTCGAAACATGAAATCCTCTTTCTTTTCTTTCCTTTCCTGAGCATCCAATAACACTGTACTTATTCCACGTCCTCACATTGTTTTTTCTTGCTTGTTCATGTTTGGGTTGACTATATATATATATATATATATACATACACACATACACATATATATTCATGTCACTTCGATTTTTAAGACAATACGATGTGTGCTTTGAATGAAATTTGGTTACTATTGCTTGCAGGTCAAGCAAAAACATAAAATAAGCTCCCTTATTCCCCTAGATTGAACCTGAATGAACAGATCAATGACTTTCCATCCACAATCATTCCTTCTTTTCTCCATTATTTCTTTTTCTACCCAATGCATTCAAGTAGAAATTCCCTCAGTGCATATTTACAGCAGGCTGATATCATTAATAAGTGAGAGTAAAAGAGTCTATGAATTAGGGTACTTAATATAAGAATAACAGCAACAATGGGGACCTGGATAATAAGGCGAAAAATTGTGCTAGTATGGTCTTTTTCTTTCCAGTGGAACACTGGAAACAGCTAACACAGTTTCCCTTATCTTCCACATTCACATGGTTTCTGACTTCCTGCACATCAGATGAATATGCTCAAAAGAGACACTCAACTACTTATATATATGTGTATGTGTGTGTGTGTTTGTGTGTATGTGTGTGTATGTATGTATATATATATACATGTAACTATAAATATACAGACATATATATATGCTTGTATCTATAAATACACTGGCATACTGGCATATATATATATATATATATATATATATATATATATATATATATATATTATATATATATATATATATATACACATGCATGATATCTTTAAATATATAAGTGCTTGTGCGCACATGCACACAAACAGACAAGCACTTATAGATATGTGCATTCATATGTGTGTGCAAACATACATACACATGCACCCATATATATGCATACATATACATACTACAATGTATTTCATCATTTACATTAGAGCAACATCACAAAGAAGTAGATAAGAAATGTAACAGATTCGTCATTGTTTATATTATGTTCATTATCCACATTGGCACAGTTTCTATGGCTGGATGCCCTTCCTAACACCAATTAGTTTAGAGAGTGTACTGGATGCATTTTCCTTATCACCAGAGGTTACCTTGCTGTTGGCAAGACAAAAGAAGCCCATTGAAGCCCAAAAAGACACTGCTTGATTCAATTTACTAACCCCTTATAGAATCTCCTCACTGTTTCTATTGAGACACCAACATCTGTGGGGTTGCATTTATCATCATCACCATCATCATTCAGCACCCGTTTCCGATGCTGACATGGGTTAGCTGATCTGACTGAAACTGGTAAGCTGAAGGGCTGCACCAGGCTCCAGTCTGTTTTGGTTTGGTTTCTATGGTTCAATGCCCTCCCTAACATCAACCACTCCACAGAGTGTACTAAGTGCCTTTAACGTGCCACCTGCACAGGTACCTTTAAGATGTCACTGACATGGGTGCCTTTTACGTGTCACTGGTACAGACATGTTGCTGGCACAGATGTATCATCAGTACAGTACATGTCACTGTGGCTTGTAAAGCAAAATAGAGCCTCCAGCCATGATAGAATTTGTACCCCAAAATAAAGAAACATAACTAAATGCCTCGAGGTATTTAGGCATATAGCATCTAAAACAGTCATATCTGGTTCAAACATTCTACCTGTCTTATTTTTGAACTGGCCAAATCCAGCTTCTTACAGCTACCCCACAACATCATTCTAAAAATAAACAATTACATCATTGAAATCTTGAAGCTACAATATAAAGCATGATTAATTCAAAACAATGGGAATAAATAAGCATTACATTGACAGAATTATTTGAATGCAAAGGGGTTAATTGAGGGCAGTGGTTCTCAGCCATTTTTTACCTATGGACCCCTTTGATTCCTATTTAACTTGAGTGGACCTTCATATCTGTTCAATATATACAAAATCCAATTATATATTTTATAATTAAATATTAAAAACTATAAGAAAATAAATTGTTAAAATAATGTATTATAGAAGCATAACCAATATATTGCACATAGATTTTAACCACAAAATTTTATGTGGACCCCCAAGAACAATATGGGCTCCGGTTAAGAACCACTGATCTAGAACTATGCAAACAATACAGGCAGCATAGTTGTTAGAATATCAGACAGAATGCTTGTGGTATATATTTTGCTTCTATACCCTCTGAATTCAAATGCCATCAAGGTGAACTTTGCATTCCATCCTTCGAAATTGATAACTACTGACTTCATTTTTTTCTCTTACTCTTTCTTTCACTCAATCTCTCTCTCATTCTCAGAGAAAGAGTGGTATACAACTGGAACTGTTCAAGGTTGATGTGATGTGCACTATAAAATTATTAAGAATAATAATAATGATAATTAAGGAGCAGTGCTTGCATAGCAAGTGACCTGATCTGAGATCGTTTGCTGAAACAAAAACAATTGCAGCGTGGAAGGTGTTTAAAAGCCATTTAAAAATACACAAAGTGAATCTAACAGTTTTTGTGTGTTTTTAATTGGCTTATAAATACCTTCCATGCTGCAATAATGATAATATCATTTGTCAAAGGTGGTGAGATTGGTGGTAGTGGGAGTAGTAGTATATTTATGTATATATGTATGTGTGTATAGATAGACAGACAGATAGACAGGCAGGCAGACAGACAGACAAACATATAGATAGATATATACATACATTGCTCACAGACATACATGCACATACACAAAGAAATTGTAAATGCTATACAGACCAGTATTTTAATCTAAAGCTATTTAAAGTGTGTATATTAATTCAGTTCTAGCCTGGTTAGCTGTTGCATAAATCAGTAAATGGTTTGTCTACTGATTTCTATATTGAAACAAATAGAAGCAAATTCATCACTGAGGAGACTAAATTAGGTTGAATTATCATGTAAGGCGACCCATTAGTATTCTGAGTTAAGCCCAATGGTTTTACCAGATGAGTCTGTTTGATAAGCTTCTTTCACACTTTTGAAAGTAACCCACTCTCTCCTCTCACCTGACCTACTATCTGTGCTCTCTCTTATGCTCACCTTCTTGTACCTTGGAAGTTTCCTCTGGCTCACCAACACTATCATCTCTGTCTTCTTCCCAACTTTTCCACCAACCCAATATAATGTGTGGTAGTCATGTATCTCTTCTATAGCAAGACACCCATGCTTCTCCCTCTACCATACTTTTGCCTGTCAACACTTGGCATAAAGTCACTTCCTGCCCCAAATATTCTTCCCACTCCAACATAGTTGCAGGAGCTTTTCTCTTTTCTTGTTTCCCTGTTCTTTTTCTGTCTTGCAAGTTACTTGGTAACCTCACTGATGCTGGCAGCATGAAAAATAAACTCAGTTCACACTGTAAAATGGTTGGTGTTAGGAAGGGCATCTAGGCTTATAACAATGCTGAAACAGACACTAGAACTTGACACAGCCCTGCAGGTGCCCAAATCTTGTCAAACCATTCAAACCATACCAGCATAGAAAGCAGAAATTAAATGATGATGATACATGCATGTGTGTGTGTGTGCGTAATATTGATGATAGTGGTGTGGTGGTGGTGGTGTTGGTAATGCTTGTGGAGGCATAAGTACTGGTACTGGTTAGTGATGTTGAGTGGTAGTTACAGTACTTGCTGTCATTATTGTTTAACCCGAGATCAATGTTGGTGAAACCAACCTATGATCAAAGACATCCCATTTACTTGGAGGTATCTAATATTACATTATCTTATGCATTTTGTTTCTTTTTTGAGACAGTGAGGAGTTATTTGAGGGAAATTTTGAGGAAAATGTAGCTGCTATTTCTTACAAGTGATTTCCAATCAGTGTTGTGACAGCCCAGAGTATTGTAAGCAATAGTTAAGAATATTGCAAGGTTCAAAATTTAAATAGCACAGCACTTTTATTCAGTGTTCACACTAAATAAAATTATACCTTAAGCATAGTATGATATGGTGACGAAGTCAGAGAAATGTTAGAAACTACTGACTAAGGAGCTCCTATAGCTTTGTTGATGTGTGTGAGTTTTGTTGTTGTTTACTCTCAGTTCAACTCCTTCAAGAAGTTCCATATGCAAAGTTTACAAACATGGCCATCCTGTCTGTTTTCTTTAATGTCAAACTACACTATTTAATATATTCTCCCTGTTCTAAGATGGTAGAACAAGATTTGAGGGAGATCTGGCTACTATTTCAAGGAGATTGAACAACTGATTAAAGCATCTATTGTTGGTTTTTAGGGATTTAAGAGTAGGAGTAGTTAAGGTTGCAAGCTGGCAGAATCATTAGGACACCAGACAAAATGCTTAGCAACATTTCTTCCATCTTTATATTCTGGGTTTAAATTCTGCTCAGGTCATCTTTTCCTTTCAGCCTTTCAGGGTCGATAAAATAAGAATCAATTGAGCACTGGGAGTCAATGTAATTGACTTACCTTATCCCAAAATTGCTGACCTTGTGCCAAAATTTGAAAAACAAGAGTAGGAGTAGTAGAAGCATTAGGAGTAAGGGTTTTGGCACTTAACTGAGAGGCCCTGTGAGTAAAAATGTTAATTTGTGTACACTTAACATGGGGATTGGGAAGATCTACATTGCTATTAAGACAACTCTGGATATTAGTAGCAATAGTAATAGTATTTGAGATGGTTGTCATAATTTTGGTGAAAATGTTGGTCCAGATCAAGGTTGGGCAACCTGAGGCCTGCAGGCCGTATGTGGCCCATACTTTCATCTTGCAGCCCACTTGATACTTTCTTGAAATGGGTAACCTCTTTATTGTGTTTAATTTCAAAATAAATTTTTAATTTATAAGTGGCAATAAAGCAATAGCCAACAATTTTATAATTTTAAACAAATAAAAAGTATGAAATATTTTTGATTTTGTAATTTGATTATTTGACTATTAGTGCATAAAGTATACAAGTGGCCCTCAAAAAACTTTCTGTGATTAAAGTGGCCTGCAATGTAATTTGAGATGGCCAAGCCTGCTCTAGATGTTGGATGTGAAAGACAATGTACTGATGATACTAATGGTGATAATGGTAGTAATGGTGGTAATGAACTACACAATTATAATATTCGTTTAAAATTTTTGCACAAGGCCTATAATTTCAGGGGAGGGGGTAAGTCAATTACATCAAGCCCAGTAACTTACTTTATTGATCCCAAAAGGATGAAAAGCAGAGTTGACCTCAGTGGAATTTGAACTCAGAACAAAGCGATGGACGAAATGCCACTAAGCATTTTACCTGGCATACTAACGTTTCTACCAGCTTGTCATCTTTACACAATGACAATATTCTTTTCTACTCTAGGCACAAGGCCTGAAATCTTGGGGGAGAGGGCCAGTCGATTAGATTGACCCTGGTACGCAACTGGTACTTAATTTACATTATTTACATTATTTACATTTGACGGATATTTGTCCTCATCTTGTTTGTTGTTAACATGTTTTGGCTAATATACCTTCCAGCCTTCATCAGGTATCTTGGGGAAATTTCGAACCAGGGCTCTCATTACTAAGGTATTTTTTAATGTTGTTGTTGTTGTTGTTGTTATTATTATTATTATTATTATTATTATTCAAATAAATATCAATGGAAATAGTAGTTGTGATACCTGTGCCAGTAGCACATAAAAAGCACCATCCGTACGTGGCCGTTGCCAGTGCCACCTCGACTGGCTTCTGTGCCGGTGACACATAAAAAGCACCATCCGAACGTGGCCGATGCCAGCGCCGCCTCGACTGGCTTCTGTGCCGGTGGCATATAAAAAGCACCATCCGAACATGGCTGATGCCAGCGCTGCCTTGGCTGGCTTCCGTGCCGGTGGCACGTTAAAAGCACCAACCGATCGTGGCCGATGCCAGACTCCCCTGGCACGTAAAAAGCACCCACTACACTCGCGGAGTGGTTGGCGTTAGGAAGGGCATCCAGCTGTAGAAACACTGCCAGATCAGACTGGAGCCTGGTGCAGCCCCTGGCTTCCCAGACCCCGGTTGAACCGTCCAACCCATGCTAGCGCAGAAAACGGACGTTAAACAATGATGATGATTCAGGTCTCTGCCTGGAATCGAACTTGGAATCTTAGGGTTAGTTGTCCGTGCTCTTAACCGTGGGCATATGGTGTAGTGGTTAAGAGCGCAGGCTACTAACCCCAAGATTCCAAATTCAATTCCAGGCAGTGACCTGAATAATAATAATGATAATAATAATAATGATAATAATAATAATAATAATAATATAATAATAATAATAATAATAATAATAATAATAATAATAACAACAATAACATTGAAAAATACCTTAGGAATGAGAATCCAGGTTCGAAATTTCCCCAAGATACCTGATGAAGGCTGGAGGGTATATCAGCCGAAACGTTGTGTTAACAACAAACAAGATGAGGACAAATATCTATCAAATGTAAATAATGTACATAATTCCTCATCTCTTAAATATAGAACTGTGGTACTTAATTCATTGACCCCGAAAGAATGAAAGGCAAAGTCGAACTTGGCAGAATTTGAACTCAGAACGTAAAGACAGACAAAATACCACTAAGAATTTCGCCCGGTATGCTAACATTTCTGCCAGCTTGCCGCCTTACACAATGACATTATTGATAGTAACAATCATAGAGTTGTTGTACTTCTTTAACCCTGAACCAGTCCTGATTGAGTAGATCTTTGATCAAAGCTATGACCATCCCATTTTTTATAAAACAATGTATGAAGACTATGTTATCCAATGTGTTTTTTTTTTTGCTTATTTGATTTGTTTTAAGACAGTAGTATGTGATTTGAGGGAGGTTTGGCTCTATTTCTAGTAGGTTGAACAACCACATAGAATTCCCCTCAATGACTCATAGTGTTGTTGTTGTTGTTGTTGTTAAAGGTTGTGATTGGGATAGTCATCATGCCAGTATTAATGCTGATGATAGTGATGGTGATGGTGTTGTTGATAGTAGTATTGCAGTAGTAGTAGTAGTAGTAGTAGTAGTATTAGTAGTAGTAGTAGTAATACAGACACTGGCCGTCATAGTGGTGATGGTGTTGTTGATAGTTGTGGTGATAGTGTTAGTGGTAGTATTAGTAATAGGGAGGGGCTTCTGATGATGATATTATTCAGTGTTCATTTCCTTCCTTTTAATCCAGGAAATTTAACAAAAACAATCTAACAATAATAATAATAATAATAATCTTTTTAAAAATACAAATAAATGAAAAATTTAAGTTCCTTTTCATCACTGGAAATATATATTCTGCATCTAATGAGATAGAAAAATCTAGAATTAATGAATAGAGATGTGAGAGAGTTGCAGTTAGTTAATTATGAAGATGTTAAGACTTGGTTAAGTTATCTCTTAGGTTTTACTTGGAGCTCTCACAACAATGATGATGGTGATGATGATCATCATCATGATCATTATCATTGCCATCATCATCATAATCATCACCGCCACCACCACCATCATTACCACCATCATCATCAACATCATCATCTCACTGCCATCATCATTGTCATTATCTTCATCAAAGTCTTCATCAATAAAATATTTGTTGTCATCAGTTAAACATCCAGTTTTTTTTTGTTTTGTTTTTTCATATTTTCATAACTAGGATGAGTGTGTGTATTTAGCATCTTTCTAAATATCCTAGAAAGAATATTGCTATCTCATTTGTCCTGATTGTTCGTTTGTTTGTTTGTTTTTTTTTCTCCAAATTTTCTCTGGCTTAGCCCTCATAATGATTACCTTTATATGTCACTTTTTTTTTGTTGTTGCTGTTGTTGTTACCCAGCCTACATTATCTCTTTATATTGTAATTATTAAACAATGCAGTTCTGCCTGCTGTACACATCCACTTATGCTTTTCATGTTTTTTTTGTTTCCTCAGTTCACATGAATGCTTGTTTGTTCTTATAAAATAAAGAGAAAAGGTCATTTGGGGAACATATCTTACAAAGCTAAACTACATCCTGAAATACAAATACTATAGAATAGTTACTTTTACTACTTCAAGAAAATCATATGTATGCAAAACCTTGTTAATTCACATGAAGCATCACCTTTTTTCTTTGGTAAGTAACAGAATGGTTATACGATAGATATAATTAATGATTGAAAGTTGGAAGAAACAAAATGGATTTATTTAATACTTCAACTTTAAGAAACCTTATTCTGAACCGGAAATTAAGAAATGTAAACAGCAACTAACACCTAAATCATTAATTGACATGTGAATGCTAACAAATACTTTAGAAGTTAATGTAATCTATTGAATGTGTGAAATGTAGCAAGTTTTACAATTTTACCTAAGCAATACTATCCAGACACTATGATATGCATTGGGAAGCTCAAGAATGTAGTAGTTTCATCTATTTAAAAAATATCTTGAAAGCTAGCAAAATATTGGTGTTATGATTCTTTGGTTTCCCAAAGAATCATCAGTAAGTTGTGTATAAAAAAAAGGCAATATTTATATGAGTGTCTACTACAATAGATGGGCTTCTTGACTACTATTAGCTCATTATATGATTTGTAATTGTTCATATTGTACTGTAAAGTCAATGGTCTTACAGTTTGTTTTTCATCCTCCACAATCAAATATAGTGTCTTTGCTATAGCTATTCTTTATGCAGAAATCCCATAAGATCATCATCATCATCATCATCTTTACTATTGTTATTGTTATTATTATTACTATTACTCTCTCTCCCTCTCTCTCTACCCCTCTCTCTCCCTCTCTCTCCCCTCTCTCTCCCCCTCTCTCTCCCTCTCTCTCTCTCTCCCTCTCTCTTTCTCTCTCTTTAGAAGAAAATAGCTTTTTGTCCTGCTTGCAAATAAAAGAAATCATCATTATCATCATCGTTATTGTTATTGATATTATTATTATTATATGTAAAAGGCACCCTTGCTGGCAACATATAAAAGGCACCTATATAAGAGTCACACATGCTGGTGACACGTAAAAGAGTGGTTGGCATTAGGAAGGGTATCCAGCCATAGAAACCAAGCCAAATCAGATTGGAACCTGGAGCAGTTCTCCAGCTTACCAGTCCCAGTCAAATTATCTATCCCATGCCAACATAGACACTAAATGATGATGATGGTGATGATTATCACTGCTATAACTCTCTTTCTCTCTCTTTAAAAGAAAATAGCTTTGGACAGACTTGGAGAAGGGTGGACTCTACCAGGTTTTAAAATTCCTCCAAAATGCTAAAAATACCTAAGATACACTGTATGCCATGATGGTACCCTACAGCTCTATCTGGACTTGAGGACTCAAGGAAGGAAGAAAAGAAATGTGATTTATAGAAGACTAGAGGAGAATGGAGAATGCTAACCAGATCTGTCATTAGGTTATAATAGTGATACAGTGCTGCAGCCTTAATATTATCATAGCAAAATGAATGGTTTCTGATATTATATAATACAATCATATAATAATAATACTATAATATGAATTCTTACAGTAGTACAAGGTTGCAAATAGGTAGGGACAAAAAATTGTTGTTTAACCCTTTTGATACCAATCTGCCTGAGACTGCCCCAGTTCTATGATACAAACTTCCCATTTTAAAGTGATCTATAATAATAAATAATAATGAAATTATTGTATACAGTGTTCAGGTGCACCACAACTTGTCAAAAGTACATATAAAGAATATGCAGTAATGTACAAATGTCTGGAAAGTGAATAGTGTATGAGTCAGATACATGCTTGCATGATATGGAGGGGAGAAAATCAGGTGTAGTGTTGGCGAATCTCAAGAAGCATGGAAGTTTTGAAGGATGCAGTGCTCCGACAACTAACAACTGATGCCGGCAGTTTGTTCCATGCTTCAGCAACTCTTAGCGTGAAAAAATGCTTCCGAAAGTCATGGGAGCTGTGCTGTTTTCTGACTTTGCAAACATGTCCGCGGGTGTTAGACAGATGGTATTTGAAAAGGTGCTCAGAGTTATTGTTTGTAAGATGGTTAATAATTTTATGGGTGTCTGCCAAATCAGCTGCCAGACGTCGGAGTTTCAATGTATCCATGCCCATGGAAGTAAGGCGTTCTAATATGCTTCAATCAAATTTCATGTTAATTTACGTTCCAAATACCAGCTTAAAAATGACAAAGTTATTTTACTGAATTCTTCATTATTTTCAAAATTAAATGAAGCAAAGGCAGTATATTTCAAAAGAAATATAGTCACAAAAGGGTTAAATTGTTCATAGTACTTGATTGACCTGTATTTCATCAAGCTTAACCTGCTAGAAATATTAGTCGAATCTTCCTCAAACCATCTAGAAAAAGAAGAGACACAGTAGAAAATGTAGTCTGGGATAAACTGTTTGATAAAAGATGCAATGGTGATAGCTAAAATGCCTTTTATTTTTGTTTACTGAGATTGACCAAAAACAACAGTCTCTACTTGAATTATTTTACCATCATATGACCAGCCTCTACTCTAACACCCTATGAACACAAGGAGGTCACAAAGACCTTCCTCTGTTCCGGGTACAATCCGCTACAATATTGTAACTATACCACTATGACCAAACTTTACACTAGCAAACAAGTAGACTCTTTGCAGTCACTAGAAATGGTAGCCAAACTGTCTTCAAATTATACCATGTCTTCTTAAAAATGAATGACACTCATTAAATGAATTAATGTTCATTATCCCACAAAAGATGTGATGATCATGAATAGAATACCTTTGATCATTGGCATACTCAGTCAGGGTTGATACAAAGTTGAACAACAATAACAACCTCTACACTAGCTACCATCACATGTACATCCCATACTTTGGCCAACTATCATCTCCCAATCTTTCAATCAATTCTCACCTTTCATTTACTTCACCTGCCTATAACACCTGATTTTAAAACAGTATTTAATACCAATAAATCTAGGTGCCTTCTTAAAAATTTTTTAGAAAATTTTCTGTTCTTTGAACAGCTAAGCATTTTATCAGCGATAATTTACCATTCTTATCCTCAATAGCATCTATCACTAATTCTCTTTAATCTTTTATATCCTGTTCTACATAATCTTTCAAAAATATAAAATCCAGAATATTCCATTTCAAGTTTTATCAGTTCCGTGTAGAATTGCCATTTTCTCTCACCTGTGTATGAGCTGGATCAAATTTTAGCATCTTTCTACCAATCAAAGCAACACAATATATCTGTCAGTCTGTTCCCACCCCCTCCATTCTTTCTTCATATAGACATAAATGTGTGTGTGTGTGTGTATGCGCGCATGCGTGCATGCGTGTGTGTATGTATGTACGTATGTATGTATGTATGTATGTATGTATGTATGTATGTATGTCTGCATGTGTGTGTGAACATGTGTGTGTGTAGATGAGTGTTTGTGCATAGGTGTGTATGTGTGTGCATGTATGTATGTGTATGTATGTGTGTGTATGCATGTATGTATGCGTATGTCTATGTATGCATATGTGTATGTGTATGTGTGTGTGTATGTGTGTGTTTGTAGATTGGGGACAGCTCTTTCAAATGTGTTCTATTAAATTCACTACTATGTTCATGCTTGATCTTTGTTTATTACAG
>NC_042999.1:97522393-97614893 GCF_006345805.1 Octopus sinensis
GAATGGCAAGGGACAGTTTCTGTGGATGTTGTCTGGTTGTTATTGACAGTGACCATGCTTTATCAGTATACTACTACAAATGTACCCAACACTTGAATAT
This sequence comes from Octopus sinensis, assembly GCF_006345805.1. NCBI lineage: Eukaryota > Metazoa > Mollusca > Cephalopoda > Octopoda > Octopodidae > Octopus > Octopus sinensis. The sequence goes on from NC_042999.1 coordinate 97,522,494, forward strand.
TAACTTATATACATATAACTATATATATATACATATAAACATACATGTGTGTGTAAACAAACATACACACATGTGCAAACACACCCCTCTTGAGATGCCCCTGTGGCAAATAAAAGAAAAATCCAGGTTTTATTGGAGCTCCTGGAGTCTTGCATGTGTAGTGGCCTTACTACCTGCAGCCTATGGTACCATGTTATTTGTCCTTTTCAGCTATCTAATACTTTCCTGATTATTTTGGCCATGCCAAGGAAGCAAACCATTTGTAACTGTTCAAGTGAGCACTCTATTCCAATTTCCTTTATATTCCTCTTGATGCCTTTTGTTATTATCATTATTATTATTATTATTATTATTATTATTGAGTGAGAGAGCAGTTCATGCCATCAAAGTGACACTGGGGTAAAATATACGAAGCCCAATATACCCATCATGACTACCCGTCTGATAAGGGTACACCAGGCACATGCATCACAACCATATGTGCGCGACATGGTGATCTCATATCAAGATAAACAGCACATGACCTTGCAGGTGGGGCCCAATTATAATTTTCTTCAGGTTGAGTAGCCCATCCTGCTCAAAAGGTTCCTGAATAAGGGTTGTTTAAGGATGTTGAAAGAACCACCCATGTTTCCAGAGGTGAATTATTTAAACCCCAAAGAATCCCTCTCAACACATGGCTATGATGCTCCCCCACTACTTCTGCTCGTGATCAGAGATGCACATATTGTCAGCCACTAAGGGACATGCTCAACTGGTTAAAGTCAAACAACTGACAAGCAAATCTGTGGTACTGAGCAGAATATTTGCTGTAGCCCATCTTTTATACCAAGACAAAACAATGTACATGATAACACTTCCAATCAGTTAAGATCAGAAGCCATGAGAGCCACTGCCTGGTACTGCATCAGGGCATTGTACATGATAACACTTCCAATCAGTTAAGATCAGAAGCCATGAGAGATTATTATTATTATTATTTCTTTAAAATAAAATATAGTCCATTGTCTTCTACTGAACCGGGGTCATCCCTTGACCCTAGGGTCACAGCAGGTCCTCATCTCATGGAGAGGACATGGCATAAAATGTGTGCAGAACCAAGCAAGACTATTTTCTGAAGCTCTCCCATGTTAATACTGCAAGGGAGTTTGTTGAGCTGCTTATCAAGGCCCTTTTTAATTAACCCTAATACTCCAATCACCACTGGTGCCGTGCTGCTTTTCATTCCCTGCATCTTGGTCACTTCTATTTCTTGGTCTTTGTACTTAAATAACTTCTCAACTCCTTTAATGGACACATTTCTCTCTGATGATACCATCACATCTATCATTAAGCATTTCTTATTCTTCCCATCTTTGATGACTATGTCCGGCTTTTTGCCTTGATTTCTTTATCGTTTTGATTGGCATGTCCTAGAGTATTGTTGTCAACCTTGCCCAGATCTGTGCCTTGGAGGGGAAGGTTCTAGGTGCAATCTCATGGTCATTCATGACTGAAGGGGGTCTTTATATTATACAATGATATGTAATTGTCAGATCCAAGGATCTACATGTAGGAAGTTAGTAAGCTTCAAGCAGTTCATCCAAAGTATAAGAAACAACTTTCAGGAACAATAATAGTTTATTGGCATAGAAGGTTGTAGGGTTTTTTTGCATATTGAAGTTCAATAGGCTGAAAAATGTTTCTTTATAGTTCACAGTTAGTATCTAGGGTTGCTATGAATGTAAATAAAAATCCAGATTTAGGGAATGGAGCAGGTACAATCCAGGCTACATATGTTTCTTAGCTAGCAGAACCTCAGTAATTATTACTTCCAAGGTTCTGCAAGCTATTAAACATATGTAACCTGGATTTTACCTGCTCCATTCCCTCACTTTGTATACACACACACATCGGAGTTGCCTCCCTTCGAAAATAATTTTGTCAATTATGCAAAAGATTACGGATATAATTTTAACATTGAATAAATTTTTTTTTGCTCACTGCTTTTGGTATTTAATGTCCATTCAAATATAAATACTTTCCATTAAGAGCTACCCTCAAAATATTTCCCATGCCATTAATTTTTTTTTTGTCTAACCAATGAATGTTTTATGCTTATAACTTATATTCTTTTCTACTCTAGGCACAAGGCATGAAACTTTGGGACAGGGGACCAGTCGATTTGATCGACTTCAGTACGCAACTGGTACTTAATTTATCGACCCCGAAAGGATGAAAGGCAAAGTCGACCTCGGCGGAATTTGAACTCACAACGTAACGCAGACGAAATACCTATTTCTTTATTACCCACAAGGGGCTAAACACAGAGGGAACAAACAAGGACAGACATAGGTATTAAGTCGATTACATCGACCCCAGTGCGTAACTGGTACTTAATTTATCGACCCCGAAAGGATGAAAGGCAAAGTCGACCTCCGCGGAATTTGAACTCACAACGTAACGCAGACGAAATACCTATTTCTTTATTACCCACAAGGGGCTAAACACAAAGGGAACAAGCAAGGACAGACATAGGTATTAAGTCGATTACATCGACCCCAGTGCATAACTGGTACTTAATTTATCGACCCCGAAAGGATGAAAGGCAAAGTCGACCTCGGCGGAATTTGAACTCACAACGTAACGCAGACGAAATACCGCTAAGCATTTCGCCCGGTGTGCTAACGTTTCTACCAGCTCACTACCTTTTTATGCTTACAACTTATATTATCACACCCATTGTAAGGTCCGGTAAACATGAGTAAGAGCATGTTTTTTCTTCATCTGACTCAAAGAATATCGAAGTTGGTGTACCAGGAACAGATAGATCTTCTCCACGTGGAACTGGGCGAATAGTTAATAGAATGTTTGCATATTCAATGGACTCTTTTTTCTTCTTTCCCATGCCCTTTTTTACTGGAGGTACCATGCAGAAATAACAATTGTTGGTATGGTCTGTTGGTTCCCGACACGTCATTGGCATAACAAAAGACATTCCTTTCCTCTTCCTGTTCAACTATTGGCGAAGGCTAGTAGCACAAGTGTTGCAGTACATGTGATATGTGCACCCTGGAAAATGGTAAACCTTTAAAAAATGCCTTGTTCTTTTCAGAAAACAAATCTTTCACACAGTCTTGAAATACTAAGAAATACTGAGGTCTTATTTTTTAATAGGGTATTAATTCAATCGAATGTGAATAAATCGTGATCGCGAGTATTTATCCACTCGGGAAGATTACAAAACAAATACAAATCCCATGAGAAGTTTTGCTGATAATCGAAGGGAAATGACTCGGCATTTCAAACACTTTGGTGTGTTTTACTGATTATGTGCACATTATTGTTAAATATCTAAATATTCCTGCATATATTTTAGACATTTCTTCCACACTACACAAAGTAAACAAACACTCATACACCATATGAAGGGAAACAACTCTGATGCACTTATTAGAAGCTATAACTTCTATCTTAATGACATAAAGAACGAACATCTTTAACAGTATGATTAAAAGTTATATTTATTTCCATATTTTCTATATAGATAGAAAATTTAACTGAAAAATAAGGATATATTATATTACGGTGACTTCTGTAATGCTTTAATTGTTTGACTTTTCCATTTTGTCACATTGGTTCTAATACGATGAAAGTCAGTTGCGGTTACAAGTTTACAAAATTGAGTTATTGATCAGTAGTTTTGTATATATAACCATTAATTTGTAAATGTTGCTTTGACTTTCTCATATCACAGAGGAATATATTTTCCAGTCGCTGAGATTAATCTGGTGTCAGTTCTCTCTAACTATTCATTTAACATAGTGTCTTAATCTTAATAATAATTTTGCCATTAATTTAATTATATTAACAAATCAAATATTGCCGTACTAGCTCTCTATACATTGTCTAATTCAAAACACATTCATGTTTCATCAACTTCACATGTTCAAAACCTTATTAAGAAAATAGCGATCTGTATTTTATAGACGTGTTTATAAGACAAACTGACTGAAAACGAATAACGCAGTTTAGGAGGTTTTCAACCTACATACACTTTTGAATTTGTATGTATATAGCTAATTTTGAACTAATATTCCATCACAAATAACACTGGTCAACAACCAAAATATTTCTGAGACCAGAGTAGCAATTTCCAACTAATTTTAGGTTGCTAGGTCGCTGATAATGGATATCATAGTTAAAACTTTGTTAGTTCTATTTTCCAAGATATATGTTCGTGTCACGACAGGTTCCGACAGGCTTGCGGCAGTATGTTTCTTACTGCACTTACAGTCCCACTGCCCTTCATTATTGTTCCAGCAGTCATAGAAGGTGGTTGTACTGTGCAAGTTTATACAGAGGTGAAAAGTAAGTGATTTTCCTAGTCAAACACATTTTAAACTCATAATAAATATTCATTGAGCAAGCTATTGATATGCATGTGAAACATTTTATATTAATTTTATTTTTCTACTGAATGATATAAACACTTCTGCTAATGATACTTTTATGATAAATTTATGAACGAATTTTCTGTTTATCTGCTGACTGTTTGTTTTCCTCTTTAAAATGCCTTGCACTTGTGTGAATAAGGCAGATAACTTCTGCTACATTTGTGATGAGGTGACCTTTGCAACGCAGAAGCGCTGTATAATTACTATGGTTACAAAGGTATATCGCCTATATTTTGGATGCTAGATTGGCGACCAGGATAAGAAGTGGGTTCCTCACATGTGCTGCAACACTTGTGCTACTAGCCTTCGCCAATAGTTGAACAGGAAGAGGAAAGGAATGTTTTTTGTTGTGCCAATGACGTGTCGGGAACCAATAGACCATACCAACAATTGTTATTTCTGCATGGTACCTCCAGTAAAAAAAGGGCATGGGAAAGAAGAAAAAAGAGTCCATTGAATATGCAAACATTCTATTAACTATTCGCCCAGTTCCACGTGGAGAAGATCTATCTGTTCCTGGTACACCAACTTCGATATTCTTTGAGTCAGATGAAGAAAGTGGTGAGGAGGAAGTAAAGAAAAATGATAGTGCTGAATTACAGAGTGACCCAAATTTTGATGAAACACACTCCTCTAGACCACATCTCATAACACAAGGGGAACGCCATGACCATGTCAAGGATCTACAACTACCTGAGAATAAGGCTGGGCTGCTAGGCTATCGTCTTCAACAGTGGAATCTCCTAATAGCTGATGTGAAGATTTCAAAATTTAATGACAGTCAACAGCAGTTCGGCAATTTCTTCATAATGGAAAGTGATTCATTGGCCTGCAAAAATATTAATGGTCTGATGGAAGCACTTGATATTGAATAAGAACAGTCACGGAAGGCTGTTCATAGATTCATGAAAAACTTGTCTGAAAGGTGTCTTGTTGCATTAGTGAAAGAAACTTACGAACGAAGTTGACTCCCAACACAAAATTGCAGACATAACCTTCACTGCCACCGACATCGTAGCAGCAATAAATGAGGTCAAACATTACTCTGCTGTAGGCCCTGATAGATTTCCCGCTAGTCTCCTGAAGGAATGTAGATATCAACTTGCAGTCCCTCTGACCAACCTCTGGAGAAACTCGTTAGACGCAGGTTATATACCGAAACAGTTTCTATCCCAGTCGGTCATCCCGGTTTTCAAACAGGGAAACAGATCCCTCGCAGTCAACTATCGCCCAATCTCACTCACCTCCCACATCATTAAAGTGTTTGAAAGAGTGTTAAGATCAAGGATAGCTGACTTCCTGGAGACCCACAAACTCCTAAATTCAAATCAGCATGGCTTTCGCTGTGGCAGGGACTGTCTAACACAGCTCTTACACCACATTGAAGATGTACTCAAAGCCTTGGGAACAGGTTCAAACTCTGACGTCATATATCTTGACTTCAGTAAAGCGTTCGACAGGGTAGACCATAACATCCTACTCTCAAAATTGGCAAATGTTGGAATCCGTGGAAAAGTTCTACGCTGGATTCAGTATTTCCTGGCGAATAGAACACAACATGTTGTAGTTGATGGAGTTCACTCTAACCCAGCAAAAGTCACCAGCGGTGTTCCCCAGGGAACTGTTTTGGGTCCGCTACTCTTCATAATTTACGTAAACGACCTTTCCAGTGTCGTACATCACTGCAAAGTGAAAATATTCGCTGATGACACTAAGCTCCAGCAAATCGTCAATGAAGAAGCAGACCGAACTCAACTCCAGTCTGATCTATATGCTGTGAGTCAATGGGCAGACAGAAACAAAATGCAACTGAATGAGGGAAAATTTGAGCTGATGCATTTTGGAAGAAATTCCTCACTAAAACAACCATACTCTCTTCCTTCAGGGGAACCGCTCACAGCCTCTAACAATATCAGAGACCTGGGTGTAATTGTTGATGACGATCTCAGTTGGAGTGCACACATCAACAAGAAGGTCGATATAGCTCGTAGGATGAGTTCCTGGATCTTAAGAACTTTCCGGTCCAGAGAACAAGGTGTCATCATACACTTTTTTCCTCCTTTGTACGGCCACACCTTGAATACTGCTGCCCACTGTGGTCTCCTCACACAAGACAAAACATCTCCAGAATTGAGTCACCCCAGAGGGCTCTCACTAAACAAATTGAAGGCATGGCTGCTCTCGATCATTGAAAAAGCGCACAACTTTTCAAAAGTTATTGACCTAAATATATATTTCTTTATTACCCACAAGGGGCTAAACATAGAGGGGACAAACAAGGACAAAGTATTAAGTCGATTATATCGACCCCAGTGCGTAACTGGTACTTAATTTATCGACCCCGAAAGGATGAAAGGCAAAGTCGACCTCGGCGGAATTTGAACTCACAACGTAACTGCCCAAGGTGCCACGCAGTGGGGCTGAACACGGGACCATGTGGTTGGTAAGCAAGCTACTTACCACACAGCCACTCCTGCGCTTATATGGCTCCCCCTCGAGTGCGGAAGTACGAAACAAGAAAATTGTAGTGGCTGCAGAAAACAGATGGCTGCCGAACCCCCAGAAGATTTGGTACACAATATGACACAAAAACAAGAAATTTAAATATTGACCTAAATATAGGCGCAGGAGTGGATGTGTGGTAAGTAGCTTGCTTACCAACCACATGGTCCCGTGTTCAGTCCCACTGCGTGGCACCTTGAGCAGGTGTCTTCTACTACCAAAGCCTTGTAAGTGGATTGGAAGACGGAAACTGGAAGAAGCCCGTCGTATATGTATATATGTATGTGCGTGTATATGCTTCTATGTCTGTGTTTGTCCCCCAACATCGCTTGACAACCGATGCTGGTGTGTAACTTAGCGGTTCGGCAAAAGAAACCGATAGAATAAGTACTAGGCTTACAAAGAATAAGCTCTGGGGTCGATTTGCTCAACTAAAGGCGGTGCTCCAGCATGGCCGCAGTCAAATGACTGAAAGAGTAAATGTATTGAGAAAATATTGTTAAAATGAAAGTTATTTCCCTTTAAGTGAAAAGCAAGACTGAATTCCCTCGATGAAAATTGTTTTAAGAATCGTTATTCCACTTTCAATTTGGAATTGTGCCAATCATCGTCCATCATATATAACAAGACAATACAGTTTCGATTCCTTGTTGTAGTCAGTTATTTTCACTTACGTTGCTGTCGCCCTTCAGGAAGGTATAAACGTCAACTGATCTCACTTGCTTGTTCTCTAGAAGCCTGAGATCTTGAAACTATAATTTTAAGCAAAATTATAGCATCAGTTTCTAACTCTGGTACCGAAGTAAATGTTATATGTAAAAGAGGAATGGAACTTTGTGACGCTAACATATATCTCAACAACATTAGCGGCACAAATGAAGTGAAATGTCACTGGGTTTAAACGAAACTAATTGTAAAATCAACTGCTTTCGTTTCTTTCGCTTGTGCACGAGCTAAGACTTTTGAAGAAAAATCATTTTTAGGAAACAGGATAGTCGATTGACCACAACGGTTTATTGACTCGACTAGAACTTTATTTTGCCCGGAATGATAAAAGTAAAATCGATTCAAATTTAATCCCATAACTCAAAGAGCAATGACTAAATACTCTAGGCATTATGCCCGACACTACTAATTTTGTAAATCTACCACCAAGAAGAGAACCAATAATGGTTTCCGATTTAGACATATTACCAGCAGTTTTGATGGGTAGGTATTAGTCGATACCATCGACCCCAGTACTAGACTGATACTTAACTTTATCGACCTGAAAAAATGAAAGACAAAGTTGGCCTCGGCGGTATTTGAACTCGGAGAAGATAAGCCAATAATGATCGCATGATACTCGTATCTTCTTGCAGACATGAATGACATAAGTTAAATGAAATGCCTGTATCTGGTAAAATGTCGGAATATATGCTCTACTGTAATTTCATTGTTATGGTTGCTGCATGGCCTCAGGTCAGTTGTGATCGAAAGATTTAAAGCTCGAAGGTCGTCAGCCAAACAACTGGGTACGATCCAGACACACCTATCTCTATGCTATATGTCTGTCTGGTTGAGGATCATATTGCAAATTGTGTCATGTATGTTGTGTTTGTGGTAATGAACACGACCGAAGTTAGCAAATGTGGTTGTAGATGTCCTGAATGCGATCGTAAATATTCTGCTGCTACTAATTTTGCGTATATGTCATTTTTATGTTAGTCTGGACTGATTGGGAGAATAGAGTTCTTAGGATGTAGTTGTAATGATAGAGTTTAAGAGTCGAAGCTTGCTACAATAATAATCTCTGACTCCTTGCATATCAGTGAGGTCTCCTTTTCAGTATTTTTATTTCATTGTGCAAATGACTTACATTACGGTCTAAGCACATTTTGGAGTATTCTCTTTTGTATTTTATGTAGTTCATGAATTGTTGTGAAGAGATTGGTGGGATTAACAGAATTGGTATAACCCATCATAAATCAAACGTATCGTTGTTTTGGGTCAAATGTGCTGCATGTGAGTGCTTTAAGTGTGTTTGTGCACCATTTTGTATGTATGAATTTTGCAGAAGGTTTGTATGTAAATCCTAATATTTCTTTGTCTTCTGTGTAGCTGAGTGTGATGGTTTGTTGTAAATTTAAAAAAAATTTGTGATGCTGCTAAAGTCTTTTTAAAGCCAGACTGCTGAATGGTTTGTGAATGGTTGCAGAAGCTGTGCAGCTGCGTTTGTGGAGTATTGAGATGTAATTATGATATCATCTGTTTATGATGTTGAGTGTATGTTTGTAGAAGTGTCTGTACAAGTTAAATCGAATGAATAAGAAGACGGATCCTTGTGGTATTCTATTGGGGGAAAATGCAAATACTAGATGTGCTGTCACCTACACAGGATTTGGTACCCGGAAGATATTGTTCTTGCCAGCGTTATGTATTGTTCTCCAAGGATGTATTTTGTACACTGTGTAGATGTAGATAGCGAGAAATGTAGTCAAAAGTTTTGCTGTCGACGACATGGTACACAAACTACATTTTTTAATCAACTCATACCATCACTAGGTTTACTCGGAGTTACGTTTTGCATTTTGGTGAAAGACATGTTGAATTAAACTATTGAAAATGAAAGTTAGCATCAAGCAAGATTTGTCGTTTTTTGGATATTTATCTCACATCTTGCTTGATCTTCTGGATAAACCCAAATAACGTGACCAAAAGGTTTGTACCCCTCCATTCCAAACAGCAACGGATACCCATTATGCTTGAAAATCGTGGCTCTTGAGGAAAGTTCAATGCAAGCAATAACACGGAATGAGACAGCAGAGGGATATTCAAGAATCATAATCAAAATGCGGCCCGGCCCCCTTTAGAGTGTAGAGAGTTAAGGGACAGAACATTTGCCTGCGTGATTGGCTGCTTCTCTGAAAACCTATTATTCAGTACTGCCTATAGTTTCTTACCACACACACACACGCATATGTATGTATACATACACGTACACAAATTTCTCACGCACATACAAATCTCACTTAGACAGACAAAATATCTTATTTTTTTCTTGTTAAAGTACTGTAGTAGACTGATTGTAAATAAATGATTATCAACAAGAACGATATATAATCATCGTATGAAAAAATGAGCATTTAATGAAGTTATAAAACTCTTCAACGGAGCAAGAAACGTTTTGCAAACATAAGAGTTATTCAGCAACCATCGAGGGAACCCTTCAAAAATCAAGTTAGGTTTGAACGAGGTTAGGACCCCCAGCTCTTTACGTCAAAGCCAAATAAAAAGGAACAAGATACTAGGAATTAGCTTGTACTATGGTTTTTTTTTTATTATTAGAACCAACATCAATCTTCAGAAATATCTACTACAAGTCCGTTGACACTGGACTCAGCGTCCTAAATAATCAAATTCAAATTACTTGTCCTATTTGCTTGATCTTCTGGATAAACCCAAATAATGTGACCAAAAGATTTGTACCCCCCATTTCAAACATATTATGTTTGTGTGTGTGTGTGTGTGTGTGTGTATATATGTATCTATGAGTCGTTTCCTTGGATGGGCAGGTAATGTTTTCAGCTCTAAGCTGTCTCTAAGAACATCCATAATATAAAATAGCTAAAACATAAAATAAAAATTAATACTTTAATAGCTATTTGATGGGAAATAATGAATGGACCAGACATACACCCACCACCTCTACATCACACCACACGTATATATAAACAGTATTTGTTATATATTTAGATAGATGTTAAATTTACACGGCCCACTTGTGATTTGATCTAATTCAGAAAGAACCATTGCACTGGGCCCATTGTCAACCAAGCAAACCTAGCTCTCTCTTTCGGTATCGCCATATAAATTGTTCACTTCTTTCATAGCAGTGATAATAGTGTGTGATTGACCAGGACTGTGTAGGCTGTTGTTTACCCTCTGTTTAGCTCTGACTGTGTATCCTTCGATCAAATTTATTCCAGTCATGACCATTCCATATTTTTCTTTATATCAGGACTGCATTGGCCAATGTATTCTTTATTTCAGACGGTAGAGTGTATGTGTGATTTGAGAGAGAGATTTGGTTTTATTTGTGGCAGCAGGTCGATTTGGGAGAGAGATTTATCTTCTATTTCTAGCAGATGGAATGACTGGGTAGAAGTTCAGTCGGTTTTTTGAGATGATATAAGAACTAACTATAGGGATTTTAAAAAAATTCTATGTCAACTAAAACATAATGGTGTGCTACTGTTGATAAGCAAGCATCCTAAAGACAAACCGACTAATTTGTTAAAAGATCACTCAACAAAATCAGACTGGTTTAAATAAGGAAAAACACGTTGGCTAATATGCTCCTAGATACTTCTAAAAGGTGAGAGTCAGAGTTCGAATGCCTTTACTCGTAGGTCAGTTGAATCCGAGATTCAACCTCTGTAAAGAAGCACTATTTTATCACAACTAAAATGACATCTGTGACAACTATTTGTATACCGCTCTCATCTGACACCCCATTCTTGTCCCCCTCGTCGTTTTCAAACACTACACTAAACCACTTCATCGACTCTTTGGAATTTCTTTATCCGCGCTTTTCCTGCAGCCAGCGAAACATTGCCTTTTGTTGTCACAGAGATTTGATAACATTGATATTGGAGGGCTTACGTGGGTCATAGGCAAAACCGTCAGAGGTAAAGAATACGCATACCATCCTTTTTCGGCGTAACCCTACCCCTAAATGGGTGGTGTGGGTATTCTTTACCTTTGCCGCAAAGCCTATCCTCAGATTTGTCATTAAGAAATAAGAGAAAAAATATATATACACAGATAATAAATGCTTTTTCGTTTGTTTTTATTTAGATAAAGGAAATTTTCGTGGTGGAAAGAAGTTCTGTTGATTAAATCGATTCTTTTATATACCTTTTGCATAGTTTCGGTTGTAGTAGCACAGATTTCCGTAAAAAACTTTTATTTTTTTACATAAGTAATGAGAGCGAAAGAGACTAAGAGGAAGCGATTTTACGACGAGAAGGTTTCACTTTGAAGTCGGCCTGTGTGTGTTTGATGGGGTGTGGGAGACAGACAGTATGTTGTGTAAGTGAAGTGCTTCTGTTAGTGTGCGAAGAAACATACATACATACACACACACACATACATAGATACATACACACACCACATACATACATACATATACACACACACATACATACACACACACATAGATACATACACACACACACACATACATGCAGACATACATATACACATACACCGAGTAAAAAATTACACTGAATCGACCATACATACATACACACATACATACATACACACACACACATACACAGATACATACACACACACACATACATGCAGACATACATATACACATACACCGAGTAAAAAATTACGATAAATCGGCCATACATACATACATACACACACACATACTTACACACACACACATACATAGATACATACACACACACACACATACATGCATACATACATATACACATACACCGAGTAAAAAATCAGTTATCTCTCTCTTTCACACATTACTCTCTCTGTCTCTTCGCACACACTAACAGAAGCACTTCACTTACACAACATACTGTCTCCCACACCCCATCAAACACACACACACACATGTACATCAATGCTTCCCCTAGACGGTAACTTCAAAGACAAACTTCCCTCGTCATAAAATTGCTTCCTCTTAGTCTCTTTCGCTCTCATTACTTATGTAAAAAAATAAAAGTTTTTTACGGAAATCGACGGAAATCTGAGCTACGACATGCGAAACTTCGCCCCTTTTAATAATGTAAGACCTGAATTTTTGTGGGGAAAGGGGATAGTTGATTACATTAACCCAAATGCTTAACTGGTAATGTTGCAAATACCGGAGACATGAACATGGAAATGAATTACAGTGGGAAAGGAAAACAGAACAAAAGAAAGAGTAGAACAAATTACTTTTTAAGACAGAAGATTAAATAAACGAACGCTATACAGCGTTGAGCAACATTAACAGGAAGTTAGCAACGAACGAGACAGGTAATCTCGTTTACTTCCTGTCAAACAGAAACCAAACGAAAATCCAGCCAAACAGTTTAGAATACAGCAACGGCACTGCGTCTTGTCAGAACGGTTTTCGGGCTAGGATTTAACTTTTGCAGGGATAGAAACATTGACTTTTGTCAATTGATCGTTGACTTAACTTATCATCATCAACAGAATAAACAATAACATTATTACCGCCAACAAGTGGCTATGGCACTGGGCGACTTCGAATACATTTGTACAGTAAAAGCCAATGGCTATATCCCAGTATCGAAATATAAATCAAAAACCACAGGCCTGTCTGTGTTCCTGGCTGCTGTTGATGGACCAATTGTCAATGGATATTTTTGTTTAGGTAAAACTTTTACTCATCTCTCCTTTCATCTCCCATTTACTACAGTTTTATAAGTTTGTCTTTTTGATTGTCTTTCTTTGTTGCCCATGCGTTTTTTTTAGTTTTTTTTAATCTTTTACACAAACTCATTTCTTCTGTGTCTGCATTTTTGTTTTCTATCCCCCAAAGTCTCTTAACACAAATACACTCATAGTAAACTAACATGTATATTTTTATATTTCCTGTTTTTTCTTTGTCTTCTCTATGTCACTTTTATGCACGCGCACACATACAAACACAAAACATCTCTCGCATTAAATATCCTTTGTAGATCGCATTAAATATCCTTAAATCGCACTCTTCCACCTTAAAAAAGTGACAGAATGGTCATGTAATTCTATGTAAAAGTAAATGTTATAGACTTGATCAAGGCTAGCCTTAGGTTAAACGACACAAATATGTGTTTAACCGTTTCTTTCTGCGTCTTTATTCGTCATCTGTCTTTTTTACTTTCTCACCTATATCACTATTCATGTCTCTATCATATCATCACAAACGGTTATCCTCTACTTCTCTAGCAAGGAAATTTGTGTCTTACAATCTTTGTCATTCTATCATGTTTATTTATGACCGGATGATAAGAGTTGACAATTCCTCACTTTGCAAGATTGTTTTCGTATGCTGACAAGAAATACAATTCTTTACCTTGAAAGGTAAGATTGCCTGTCATGTTTCCCCCGCCCTTCTCAAAGAACGGGGGCACAGTCGAAATGAAACTGAAAATCAAAAACAATTTGTAGACAACGAGTCAATGCTAAGATGTAATTGCTGCTGACATGGTAATGGACAGAAAATTTATTTTCCCAACATGAAAATCCAAAATTAAAAACGAAGGCCGAAGGGAATCGTTACTTGACAAATGGGAGTAGAAAGAAAAACATACTGTCTATATTTTTTATGAATGTTGATTTTTCTTTTTGAAGCCAAAATTTTGTGGCGTTTTTTCAGTTTTTCGTAACTATGAGTGGTCACGTGACGTCATGACGTGGTGATTCTGCGACAAACGCACATCCCCACGCGATTACTGTTTAGAAAATTTTGCTTTTGGTTATATTTGTAAACAGTTATTTATATACACCTTAGTTACAAAATAAACAAATTTTGGCCTCAGTTGTTACTGTGGAAACAAAATTCACAGCAACATAAACGTAATAGACCTTTTTTTTTTAAAGAAAACTTATTTTACATTTTGCATAATTGCGTGGGTGGGCATAATTGTAAGTGGACTTAGGAATAATTATCACTATCTCATGAGGAAAGTAAAAGCACGAAAATAGGGGTTCAAAAAATAATTGTCAAGGGACTGGATTGATGCCCTTCCCGTGACCATCATTGGGGCTCCACATCTCCATTGCTCTGTGTGTGAGGCGATGTCTGAGAACTGAAATGTGGTAGGTCACTCGACTCCACTGGCAGGCCTTCATGGTTTGTCCTACCACCCAAATACTGGTTTAGCTCGTCACACCGAGCTAAACTTAATCATTAAGTGGGCCTTGGCTCGGGTTAATATTCCCCCAGTTCTGGAGCCAACGGAATTATCCAGAAATGATGGGAGAGACCAGATGGTCTTAGGCTTTGCCCCTGGACAAAAGGTAAGTGCCTCATCTGGAATATCACAGTCTGTGACTCCTTTTCCCCCTCCCACATCCTGGATGCCGCGTTGTAGCGTTTGAGACGTTTGGAGGGGGCTGGGTCGCTAACAGCGAAGTTCTCATCGTTGGCGACTGGCCTTACCATGATATCGGGTGACACCCGTGGTAAGGTAGCGAGTGTGCTGGCTTGCTTCAGAAGGCTGCGTTGAACCTTGTGATGTGCACTTGGTGTTGAATTGATGTTTTTTTTCGTTCACGTTTGTGTTTTGTTCGGTTTGGGATTTGTATTTCAATGTGGTTTTGTATTATGTATATAATTCTATTAAATGTTGGTGGAAAATAAAATCTTTTTTATTAAAAAAAAACTTGAAATTTTGAGGAAAAAATTTTTTCAGCATTATAATTCCGGTTATATGAGACGCAGGATACAATAAAAGGAAAATTGAAGGAGATAAACACAAATCTTTTGACTTTTTCCTTTCCTAGGTAGAATAAGTTATTTCAAAACTACACCGAAAGAAACGTTTTTTGCAACCGAATTCTCTCCCTAAAGCAACAGGGAATAGAAACCCATGTTCAGTCAAGCAGAGTTATGTGCCTTGCTCAGGACACCAGCACTAATTTGGTTCAATAAATATTCAATGGATTTGAAGAGATGCAGTGTCAACCATCTCAAACATGATTTTCAACGACTGTTGCGTTTAGGAGGAGTACAACTGTCTTCCGAGTCAATCATAAAGATTGTTCTACCATCCTCTCTGAACAGGGAAGGAAAGGTTTGTTTTCTCACCGCGGTGGCTATAGCGAAAGAGGTTGTATGGAGGACACGAATGAAAGGCGTAGTGACAAGTGTCTTCACCCAATATATATGGTAAAATATGAAAGAAAGTGGCGAGCGTGTTAAGAATAAATGAACCTGCATGAGTGAAGATATAAAGGTGATCGAAGAGTTCAGTAGTGGAACGGGGCTTGTGGGATCAAACTCGTCCCCCACTCTTGTGTTATTTTTGTGTTGTCCTATCATCCGCATATATTTCAAATTTTTATTCAATTGGTTCATATTTGTGTTTTATCATTCGATCCCCGACCCCTCACTTTGTATTGTACTCTGTGTCAAGCCTTTATGGCTATAATAAAATCAATTCGTCCTTAACGTGCTAGAGAAAATGGGTCTTAACCTCTTGGATGCACTAGTACATAAGCTAGGTTATTTCAGTTGCTAATGAAAGAACCTCAGTGAACTGACACCAAAATAGTTGATGGGGCAGACTTAGGATAATCCAAGACATAACCATAAATATTTTTGAATTCTGTGTCTGTCATATCACACGACTACGTAGAAGTAACCAAGGCATGTCCTAGGGCAGTATTTCTCATGGGGTTGTGAGGATTGAAAAGGAGTGAGCAAATTGCATTGTCCAATAAAATTAAAATAGAATTAATGCTTTCAACTTGTCCAAAATCATGGCAAATAAAGAAAATTGAGGCAAATTCTCATTAATGTTGCGAAGGGGCAATAATGTCAACATCTGGGGTTGGATTTATCTGAGGACTACAGTCTAGAACATATGATTTTTGAGTTCACGAGTTTAGAACTGCTGTTAGCAAATCATTGCATTTCTAGGAAGAAGTAGGATGGAGCTCTGGAAAGAAATAGAAATCCCACACTTAATGGCGAAGAAAAAGGGGTAGGGTCTCACCCCCCCCTTAGTTATTTCTATGTTCTATACGACAGAAATAACGATTTTTTCCCCAAAACATTTTAAATTCTTTATATTTTTGCCCCCATTCGCCTTTCGTAACCTTTAACCTAAACGCCCCCAAATAGACTTTTACATTGCCTTAGTTCACTCCTCAGGAATCGACCTTTGGAAACTTTTAACCTGTTATTGATTAGTGTCGTATATAGATACTCACTTGATCACACACGAATCATTTTCTTAACGAATAATCACACGAACTCACCTCTATCGTAGTTGTGTGGGTATATTTTCAAACGTAGGCCTGTTAACGGACTGCATTAGGAATATAACAGTTTATTGAGCGTTTGTAATTTAAGTATTCAAATTATAAATTGATATTGTTTCTATTCCATTATGTACGTGTGTGAATAAACATACATAGGCATATACATGTATGATGATATAGACAGACACACGCACACATACACATATATGCAGGTAATTTTTAAATACTCACACATACCTATATATATATATATATATATATATATATATACGTTTAAATATTTGTTGTGCAAGATTTTTTATGTTTTTATGTGAAGTCGTGTGTTGAAACAGATATTGTTATATTTCGGAATGGTCATTTTGCCAGTTTAGCATATATATATATATATATATACGCACGTTTGAAGCATCCCATGGACATGAATGTTATCAAACATGAAAATCAGTGATCCCAAACCGCTCAGGATTTATCATTTGTTGAATGTTATCAGTTATTTAAAAGGCTCCACTGTATGTGTTGCGTAAGGCATATATATTAGAGGAATATGAAATCTCTAAAACGCAGGTTTCAAAATTTGTCGTTTTTATTTTTCGTTATACAGCTGACTGTTGAACGCTGTGTTTATGATATTCCGATTTTATTTCTCTGGAAATCAATGGAAAAGTTATGTTCCTGTGATACAGTAGCGTTGATTTGAATTAGTTTCATCTATTCTGTTGCTCTTAAAAAATTTGGCGTGTCAAATTTATTTTAGTCTCATTACACACTTCAAAATAGTTTTGTAAGAGTTTTTTCCCTTAAGAACTTCGTGTTTTTATGCACACGCACACGTATATATACACATATCTACAAAAAGAAAATTAAAATTTTGAAAAAAGCAAATACGTGGTTTGTTTCAGTCTGTGTGTGCCCGCCATTAATTTCTTTTTCACATTAAATTCCAATATAATTGTGATCCATATCAACTGAAAGGTATTTGTAGAAACTTTTATTTTAAGATAACCCTCTTTCTGAGAGTTATGAGGAAACAAAGCCGACGGATCTTTTCCTTTTGAACGGCATATGTCAACACAATTTCTAGTTAACTAAACACTTTTAAACTTTGTATACTGGTAGAATGTGTTTATAAAACATAATTTTTTCTTGGCTTTATTGAGAAAATTCTATATGTCGTAACATATTTCCACTTTAAAATCGAGTTTTCCGGCAATTTTAACCAATCAAATACGTCCATTTGGAGTCAAAACATACCGTGCTGTATGAATGAAGAAAAAAGGATACCCTTCCCCCACCCCTAACCCTAACTCTAACTAAACCTAACCCTAAAATAGATTGAAATGCAATAGATCAATACTAGGGCCATAATTATGGGTGACAATTTCATACGACACCGCTAGAAAAAAAATCCCATTTTCCGTAGCGGTGTCGTATGAAATTGTCACCCATAATTACGGCTCTAGTATCGATCTGTTGCATTTCAATCTATTTTAGGGTCAGGTTTAGTTAGGGGTGGGGGAAGGGTATCTTTTTTTCTTCGCAAATGTAAATAAACCCAGTCTGTTTCTTAAACGAGGACATATTTATACAGCACGGTATGTTTTGACTCCAAATGGACGTATTTGATTGGTTAAAATTGCCGAAAAGCTCGATTTTAAAGTGGAAATATGTTACGACATATAGAATTTTCTCAATAAAGCCAAGAAAAAATGATGTTTTATAAACACATTCTACTAGTATACAAAGTTTAAAAGTGTTTAGTTAACTAGAAATTGTGTTGAAAACTGCTGTTCAAAAGGAAAAGATCTGTGTAATTTATCAGAAACTTAACTCTACCATCCCCTTCGAAGATATGCTCACAACAAATTCGATACAATTGGAATCTACACAATTTGAAAGGCATTTGTAGAAAGTTTTTTAAAATGCTCATTTTTCTGAAATTTGATAGGGAGTTCGTTCGTGTAGCTATGTCGTGTGAGTGTGTGTAAATATATCTTTCATCTTTTTATTTTTATCTTGTTTCAGTCATTTGACTGCAGCCATACTGGAGCTCAGCCTTGAAGGGTTTTTAGTCAAACAATTTAACCCCAGAGCTTATTTTTTTTTAAAGCTTAGTACTTATTCTATGTCTGTTTTACCAAACTGCTAAGTTATGGTGATATAAACACATCAACACCGATTGTCAAGCAGTGATGGCGGAGACAAATAAATACACACACGTATATAAATTGAGTTAGAGGTTATGCAACCGTCTAAGGTATAAATGTATCCATAGGCACTACTGGTGTATTACCGCACTATGTATAGGCCTTGCTATAAGGTTAACAGTAGTTGGTAATTTAAATGGTAAAACCAGATAAAATAAATAAAGCAAGTATATACAGATAAGAAAAGAAATGGAGCAACAGGTAACAATTAGAAGTTGATCATTGGTATTAAAAGATCATAGTTTAATTGTTCAAGAACATTTACAGTTGTTTCAGTTTATTTCAGTTTGTTATAACAAACTGTCTTTATGGCCCCTGTACATCTTCCATAAAATTACCAAACTGCTATAACAGTTTGAAATAACAGACTGAAACAGCTGTAAATGTTCTTGAACTACAATTAAACTATGACCTTTTAATACCAGTGATCAACTTCTAACTGTTAATTGTTGCTCCATTTCTTTTCTGTATATATAGATAAAACTTGCTTGGAAATGGATGCATGGCGTTCAATCATACAATATAAATATCATCATCGTTTAACATCCGTTTTCCATGGTAGCGTGGGTTGGATGGTTCGACTGGGGTCTGGGAAGCCAGGAGGCTGCACCAGGCTCCAGTCTGATCTGGCAGTGTTTCTACAGCTGGATGCCCTTCCTAACGCCTGGGTGCTTTTTACATGCCACTGCTACAGGTGCCAGGGGAGGCCGGCTGGCCACGATCGGTCGGTGCTTTGTATGTGCCACCGGCACGGAAGCCAGTCAAGGTGGCGCTGGCATTGGCCACATTCAGATAGTGCTTTTTACATGTCACCGGCACAGGTATCACAACTACAATTTCCATTTGATTTTTATTTTATGTTGATGTACTTGACTCAATAGGTCTCCTCAAGCACAGCAGGTCACCCTACGATTCAAGGTAAGCACAGCAGGCCATCCTGCGATCCAAGGTACTTTGGATGGGCTGGGGCTGCTATGTGAAGCATATCTCCAGAGGTCTTGGTCTTTCGTCATTGTTTCTATGAGGCCCAACGTTTGAAGGTCATACTTGACCACCTCATCCCGTGTCTTCCTGGGTTTACCTCTACCCCGGATTCTTTCAACTGTTTGGGAGTGGCACTTCTTCACACATCTCTCCTCGTCCATCCGTAGTACATGACCATACCAGTGCAAACGTCTCTCTTGCACGCCACATCCAATGCTTCTTATGTCCAGCATTTCTCTCAGGGCGCCTTCACTCTGTCGTGTGTGCACACTGACATTACACATCCAGTGGATCATGCTAGCTTCATCTCTTTCAAGCCTACGCATGTCCTCTGCAGTCACAGCCCATGTTTCAGTACTGTTAAGCATGGCAGTTCGCACACATGTGTCATACAATCTACCTTTCACTCTGAGCGAGAGACCCTTTGTCACCAGTAGGGGTAGAAGCTTTCTAAACTTTACCCAGGCTATTCGTATTCTGGTGGTGACACTCTCTGAGCATCCACCTCCACTACTAACTTGGTCACCTAGGTAGCGAAAACTATCAACTACTTCTAGTTTCTTCCCCTGGAGTGTGATGGAATCTGTTTTCTGAGTATCTGTGGTGTCTATTGCCCCTGTGCATCTGCCGCACATGAAAGCTATCTTTTCAGTTAATTTTCCTTTGATGTTGCTGCACCTCTTATGTGTCCATAGCTTACACTGGGTACATCTTATGGAGCTTCTGCCTACACCTTTTCTACAGATCGAGCAGGGCCACTGAGGGGATGTGTGCTGAGTTCACCTTCCTACTTACTATAACTTTGGTCTTTGCTACATTGACTCTAAGGCCTTTTGATTCTAAACCTAGATATATATATATGCATATATACATACATATGTGTACATACATATATATGTATATACATATGCATATATGGGTACAGGACATCGCAGAATGTAAACAACTTGAAATACGAAAACATGGAATACGAACATTATTTTGCAAAAAAGGAAAGAAACAAATGGGAAAAAAAGACAAGCAACATTAAAAAACGACCCTCCATCAGTTGTCGGCTGTTTTTCTACTTCATATTTCAAGCAATTCATGACAAGATACATCTTCGACAAAACAGTTGCTCCAGCAAAGCAAATTAAATAAAATTTGGGATTTTAATCGAGGCTATAGTAGAAAACACTTGCCCACAGAGCCACACAGTGGGACTAAACCTTTGAGAAGCTAACTTCACAGCCATGCCTATATATATATATGTCATAATTTACAAACATTTAAGAGAAAGTGGAAGAAATCTTTTTTGGAATTCAATCTTGTACATATAAAACTATTAAGAATAGCTTGTAAATATTGGGTTGAAAAACTCTTATGATAAGTAAACATGACAAGAATAAAACCATTGTAAGCGTTTCATATATAGAAGAGATGTGGATTCAACTCAACAGAGATAAAAGCTCTCTGAACGTTCTCCATATTATTCTAGCAATTACACTTTCTGTACAACCTCTTCCACTGCTAATTAGGTCACCTAGGTAACAAAAATTATCTACAACTTCCAGAAAGCCACTAGTACATTTGGGGAAATCAGTTTCCCAGATATCTGTGGTCTTTATAACCCCTTTACATCTTCCATAAAATTTCCAAAGTGGAAAAAATTCCTACTCATTTTGAGCATGCACAAACAGTGAAACAAAGAGACTTTTAATCAAAGGCATTCTATTTGTGGTTTACTCATTTTTTTTTTTTTTTTTGGTAGCAATTGTAATATGTTGAAAAATAAACGCTGGGTCTTAGTTACGGTAATGTATGTTTTTCAAAATTTTTATGGATTAATTTTAACAAAATTTATATAATGAAGAGGAATGTAGTTATTTTTGAGCACATTGGGTGATAGTATATACACATGCACATGGGTCTGTCATTATTGTCTAGTCCCAGACTAGCTCTGATCCAGCATAGTGCATTCCATTCTACTTAATCCAGTGTGTCTTTAAAAACAAAAGACAGGTTATAAGATGAGGATGATTTGGTTTAAAGACAAGATGGTCATGTTTGGAACATAGGACAAGCATGGTACAATGTTCTTATAAAAGACTGGATGGGTGGAACTGTAATACTTTATAAAAGACTGGTTGGTGATAGTTGGAACACTTTTTAAAAGTTCATTGAAGAAGCCAATGAAAGAGCTTGTATGTGGCCATTCGACTTGCTAGAAGTAGTAACCAAATCACCTTTGAATCATGCCCTGTTGTCTTAAAATTGGTATCATTGTCCTAGTTACATAAAAAAATGAGGCTGATGTTCATTGCTATATTTGTCACACTAAGCATTTGCATAGCTGCTAGGCCTTACAGAAATAGCAGCTAACTCTGACTCTCTCTCAAATTACATCCTACTAACTTCAAAAAAAGATACATTGGATAACATAGTTTTTTAGATGTGTCAAATTTGAATAAAATATGGAATAGCCATAACTAATGTCTTGTTTCTTAGTCTTCTGGATGTAGGCTGACCTGGGGTTGAGCGACAATTAAATGCATCAATCTTCGAACTCTGTTAATCCCTGATAAACTAGAGAAGCATAGTAAAAAAGGGCATTAGTATTCAATATATGACAGGAAATGGAATAGTCAAAGCAGAGACACTTTTCACCATAAGTCTACTCAGTTAGGACTGACATGAGACTAAACTATATCATACTTCAATAAACTTATCACTACATACATGGATGCATGACCTGAAAACACTATTCATTTTAAAATGATGGTCACAGTTGGAAAGCTTTTGATTATAAGTTTGCTCAGTCATAGTTGATCTAGGCCTAAACAGTATAATTAATTCAAAGTTAATTTCTATTTTCTTCGCAAAGCACATTATGCACTTCACTTCCAATTGAGGAGTCATTTTGTTTAAAATATACTGCTTATTTGTCCAAAGGTAAACCTTGATTGAGGCGACCTATGATCAAAAGTATTCCAATGTATCTTGTTTGAGACAGTAGTAGAATGTGTGATTTGAGGGGCATTTGACTGCAACTTTTAGCTGATTGAATGACTTAGACGTGAATGGAATGAGAGAAAAAGTCACTATTTTGGCTAAGAAAATATCCTTTCATTTAAATATTATAATGATAGTTATTAAATCAATTCATTTAACTGTAAATACATGATTTGCACACAATAGTACAGTTTAATGATATTACAGATATGTGAAAAAAAATCTTGTTTTTTCCAATATCTGAAAAGAAACACTGAAACAAGAAAAAAACCCATTAAATCAGAGGCTTTGTTATTGAGTCATTAAATATAAATAGTTACTGCAATGTCAACAGTTACTTGAGTTAACTTCCAATATCGATAATTACAACTTCTAATATAGACAGTTACTGTTGTGCTACAATTTATACATAAAGTAGAAATTGTAGCAAGTGTTCAGTAGTTATGTCAGTTTTAATTCTGTAGGAATGACAGTTTACTTCACTTTCTTATAGGAGAAAGACTAACTCTGCTGGCCAAATCTAGAAAGCTAGACTATTTCCTTATTTATAGTTGGTGAGTGAATGTAATCTGCTCTAGAGACAGGACAGAACATCTTCAGTATTTTGAAACTAAAGATTTCATGAGATGGTAATACCTTTTTCACCTAACCACACTTTGTCAAAATTATTTTAGGTTTAAAAATGTAGTGTTACTTCTTAAAAACCTGGGGTGGATGTTTTAAATAAGGTTTTGTCAATAAAATAATATGGAAACACTGTTAGATCAAAATGAGGTTCCAAAATAGTGGCAGTGTGTTGGAGTATATAATTATGCTCTTGCTATGGTTATGTGCTTTTTCGTTTTACCAGTGGTTAAAATATTGTCCAGGTTGGTATCCATGCTAGCTTTGTTCTCAGGCCATAGCTAAAGAATTTATAGATTAGCCATCTCAGAGCTATATGCTGATGGCCTACTTGTCAGAGATGAATCTGCTAAAGAAAAAAGGAGAAAATAGACTCCCTCAAATGTTGAAGGGGATCTTCTGTTACTGAGATGACCAAGTATTTGGTGAAGGTTGTTCCAAAAGCATAGCTGTTAGAATAAGAACAGGCTGGGCAAAGTTTATAGAGCTGCTACCTCTGTTAGCAACAAAAGTCCTCTCCTTCAGAGTGAGAGGCAGATTGTATGATGCCTGTGTACAAACAACTATGCTACATCACAGTGAGACATGGATTGTGACTACTGAGGACATGCAAAGGCGTGAAAGAAATGAAACCAGTATGCTCTGCTGGATGAATGTCAGTGTAAGTGATTTGAGAATAAAACTGGACATAAGAGACATCAGATGTAGTGTGCAAGGGAGAAGACTGCTTGTGTGGTCATGTGATGTGTATGGATGAGGACAGCTGCATCAAAAAGATCTCTAATTGTGGAGGGAACATGTGAAAGGAATCCACCCAGGAAGACCTGGGATGAAGCAGTGAAAAAAATCTGCAGACATTAGGCCTCACGGAGATGACAAATGACTGAGACTGCTGGCAGTTTGCTGTGCTTTGAAGAGACACATCAAGCTAAGTAAAATCATGGTTGTCCTTGCATACAGGCAGGTTTCCTACATTCCTCTTCAGCTGAGCAACACTAATCTTGCGCGCTTGTGGGTTCTGATGCCCCACATAAAGCACCCATGCTAGTGCCACAAAAAAGTGCCCATGCTGGTGCTGTGTAAAAGCACCCAGTACACTCTGGAAAGTAGTTGGCATTAGGAAGGGCATCCAGCCATAGAAACCATGCCAAAACAGACATGGAAACCAGGCAGCTCTTCAGCTGACCAGCTCTTGTCAGACTGTCCAGTCCATACCAGCATGGAAAACTGACGTTAAATGATGATGAAGTGTCCATGCTCAATTTGCAGGGAAGTAGTTAGGAATACCTTGCAGTGTTTTTGACAATAGAAGCTATGGATGCACAAGATGCAGTGAGGTTACAGGCAGACTGATAGAGAATAAAGACTTCCTATTTTAGATATACGCAGGAGTGGATTGACTACAAAATCTTTCAAATGTTTTGTGGGTTACCTAGAAATAGTTGATTGTTTTTGTTACTAGATTACCTAACAAAGCAGTGGAGGAGGGTGATTCAAAAGCATACTATAATAAGACTAGGATGGAAAATGTTCATGTAGCTGTTGCCTCTGCTAGCAAGAATGGGATTCTGTCTGTGTGTGGAGGGCAGATTGTATGAATCTGTGTAAAGAAGTGCAACATTTCATGGTAGTGAAACAAGGGTCTTGAAGCTCAAAGGCATATTTTCAAGAACTGCACCCAATATTACATTATCTAGTATGTGGAGGTGCATGACTCTGGTTAGAGCGTCGAGCTTACAATCGTGAGGTTGTGAGTTTGATTCCCGAACCGGGCTGCGTGTTGTCTTCTTGAGCAAGACACTTTATTTCATGTTGCTCCAGTTAAATCAGCTGTAGAAATGAGTTGCGACATCACTGGTGCCAAGCTGTATTGGCCTTTGCCGTTCCTTTGGATAACATCAGTGGTGTGGAGAGGGGAGGCTGGTATGCATGGGTGGCCTTCCATAAACAACCTTGCCTGGACTTGTGTCTCAGAGGGTAACTTTCTAGGTGCAATTCCATGGTCATTCATGACTGAAGGGGGTTTCCTCAGTATGTCTTAAGAAGGTGATGTTTAAGAAATTTATCCATACCAATGTCAAGAGACATTATAGTTATACAGTTTCAATAAGAAACTTTCTTTTTAAGTTGTTTTCTTGTGTGATTAAAATGTTTTGCCATCTACTTATCATGTAATGCTGACCAAATTATTTAGGAGGTAACTGAGAATGTTATCATAATCATTTTAACGTTTACTTTGCATGAGTCAGAAGGAATTTGTTGAAGTAGATTTTCCTGTGGCCGGATGCCAACCTTCACTTGTTTCTAAGCAAGATAATATTTCCTTATGGCCAGACATGTTTTCACAGAAGATTGGAAATGGATATTGCTTGCATGACAGTGGCACTCGTAGCTATCGTGGGAAGTCAAGGCAAAGAAGCTGTAACATTCTCTCCCTCTCTTCCTCACACACACATAATATGACAAAATTGTTTCTCTTTATGTCTAGCAAACACACTCACAAAGTTTTGGTCAGCTTGGGGCTATAGTAGACACTTGCTCACAGTGTCATGCGATGGGACTGAACCATGTGGTTGGAAAGTAAATTTCTTCACACATAGTCACATTTACAGCTGTCAAATGTAATGTTAAATTTAAAAGAATGATAATATAAAAAAAGAGGGGGCTCTTAATTAGAAAGTGAAGCACAGAAAATTTATAGTTTAGATCAGGAGAATAATTTTTATTCACAGTCAATGACTTTATGCAGGGAACTAATTGTTGCACTAGTTTTTTATAGAATTAAAAAAATTGTTACCTTTTAAGACCAGTTTTCCAATTTGAGGATATTTTAATATGTTGCTTCCTTCAGTTGCAACCCATGAATAATTGCTCTTCTGTTTCTTAACCATTCTCCAAGGCCCAGAATGTCATAGGGACTGGCTTTCCTTCTCTGTTTATTTGTTTATTTTTCTCATCTTATAAACATCTAAGTCTGTTTAAGAATGCTGTATTGTTTTTTTCTGTTTTGTTAACTTTCCAGCCACTGAAGCACACGATGATGATGGACTACCACATACACTGGAACATCTTGTATTTCTTGGAAGTGAAGAATACCCTTACAAGGTAAAAATATGAAGCTTTTTATTTGTCCATGTAAGAAATTTTCCAAAGTATTTCAAATTGATTCAGTTTAAATGATCTGAAGAACTATTAAATAACTACATCTGAGTGTCATATCCATATCTCTAATTTACAGCTTACCTTTTCTGCTCTTCTGTGAAAACAAGTGAGAAACAATGGTTGTATGGTAAATGTAATGGACTGCTTGTTCTTAAAACTAAATTTATCTGTCTATATATATAAAACAAACTGTCCGTGTGTGTGCGCAAGAGCTTCTGAAACAAGTCCCCAGCAAAAACGTCACTGAGCCACTAATGTCGCGTGCATTTCAGCCACACGTGCTGAGGAGAGTGAGGAACAGTGCCATAGACATTGGACAACAGATGCTGCAAACACTGCTGCTGCTTGATCTTTCCGAATGTTACAAGACCGTGATAATCACCTTCAGAGTGATGCCAGACAGCGAGCTCTTAGGAAAGGTGTTTCTAAACTGTTGGCCTCACAATGGGCCTTAAAAGCATTCCACAAGTGTATGGTTCTAATCTGCACTGGGCTGAGGAGTAAGGTGTTGAAATCAGAAGAGCATTGCACGAACACAGTAGCCAAGGTAGAGCTCAAAACATTTTCTTGAGTGTAAGGCCTCATCTTTCCACTGTTGAATGGTAATTTATTAAGACCCTTGCAACACTGGGTACTACTGCTAGTAATTAATAAAACAGGCTCCTGTCTCTTTTTCCTTCTTCAGCATAAAGCAATAAGAAAGCATTCAGTTGTAAAAATAATTGCTGTAACAAAAATACCTCATCCATTTTGTTCTTTTACTAGTTTCGTTATTGGACTGCAGTCATGCTGTCAATGGCGATGTGCTCTGCTTAAGAGGACTTAGCAGTTTGGCTGGTTCTTATTTTACTAATGTAAGGAGGCCATAAATGAGATTTCAAAAAAGAATATAAAAGGACATAACCAAATACCACAGGAGTTTTCTGATTTTGCCAAACTACTACTTGAAAAAATGAAAAAAATTAAAAAAAAAACACATTGTTAAGAATAAAGAATTGTCATAATCACCAATTTGCTTTTCATTGTATGTGACTCTTAGAATTTTATGTTAAAATAAAAAGGTACTAAGTAGAATAAAGAACTTTACAATATCCAAAATTTTACATTTTATTAATCTCAGTTTAACTCCATCTGAGGTTCAAGATCTCTATAAGTTACCTTACTGAATGTCAGCACAAATTAGTGGTTAAGAAATTTGCTTCACATTCATAAGGTCCTGAGTTCTGTCTCACAAGTGACTAATACCATAGCATTGGGTTGACCCAAGCCTTGTGAGTGAAAATAGGTAAATGGAAAGTGTGTGGAAGCCCATTAAATGGATTGTACCTTTGAAAGGTCCAGCATTGTCTCATAGTCCATACTGATTCAGCTAGAGAATACACAACCATTTACACATTGATTTGACAAAGAGGCAGTTGATCGAACTGAATTATCATTGATGAAACCAACAGAGGATCCCTCATGCCATCAGGTTTATTAAAATAACAATAACTTCATAAATTTGTATAGTAAATTTTCTTTGAAGAGATTCTTAGTAATCTGTTAACAGAAGTTCTTCTCTGATGATTTCAGATATTTGTGTGTATTATTCAAGTACATGCCACTGCCCTCTCTGAGTCATATCTATTAGCTCATTTCCTTCAATTTATATATACATACATACATATATATGTATATATATATATATATATATATATATATACACACACACACACATATATATATATATATGCACAAATATATATATATATCATCATCATCGTATAACGGCGGCTGCCTCCGATAGAGAGAGGAGCGGCCGTTTTGCCCCTTCCGAGTTCAAGAGTAGATCGAGGCCATCAACGGCCCTGGGGCCTCCAGTTGTTCGCTTTACCAGATGGAATTGCATGTCGTTCTCCCGCTGGCGCCAGCTATCCTGAGGGAAACTTCAGAGGGAACCAGCTGCTAGACGGTTTGATTGGTCTTTCGCCCCTACACCCAGTTCCGACGATCGATTTGCACGTCAGAGGCGCTTCGGACTTCCAGCAGAGTTTCCTCTGGCTTCGTCCCGACCGGGCGTGGATCACCTTCCCTCCTCTCTTTTAGGAGGCACAAGCACTTTCATACACATGTACACACATGACAAGAACTTCCGCCAACTAAATTCAATCACGAAGCTTCATAATATATATATATATATATATATACATACACACACACAAACACATGTGCACACACAAATTTTCTTTCCTCTCCTTCAATAAAATAGTATGATCTATCTTTTTTATGTATTATTTCACTTCTGTTATTTTTCAGGGTGTTCTTGATATGTTAGCTAATCGGTGCCTTGCATCAGGTACAAATGCTTGGACAAACACAGACAACACTTGTTACACTGTTACAACAGCTGGCAGTGAAGGCTTTTGCAACCTGTTACCTATCTTCCTTGATCACATACTTTATCCAACGCTGCCAGTATGTATATACTTTCTCCCTATTACAAAATTAGTCATGTTTTTTTCAGCACTTATTGTTTGTTTCTCAGTATATGTCTGTTCTCTCTGTCACCAAATATTTTCCATGTATCTGTCTCTTTTTTTTTTTTCTTTTCCGTTTCTTTGACATTTTCTTCTTTTTCGGGTCTTGTCTGTCTTTCTGTTTTTGTTCAACCCTGTTGTCTTTTTGTGCTGCACACCACAATCCAAAGTAAACTTTATTCAATGAAATTATTATTATATAATACAAATGCATATATGTTTTTACATTACAGAGATCAGGTTACATTACTGAAGTGCATCACATAAATGGAAACGGTGAGGATGCAGGTGTGGTGTACAGTGAGATGCAGGCAAGAGAGAACACTGGTGAAAGTCTTGCCTATTTAGCAATGTTACGTTATGTCTACCCTGAAGGCTGTGGTTACAGATCAGAGACTGGAGGCATCTTGAAGAACTTGAGAACAAGTACAACATATGATAAGGTCAGTTCATTTAGATCATTGGTAGGAATGGTCTAGAATACATGACTGTCTTGTGTGTTGCAGACAACAGCATACTAAGTCAATAAGGTATTGTACTACTGGCTAAAATAGATACATATCTTATCATCAATGGTCCAATTCATTTATATCTTGAGCCACTGAGGTGGCCTCTGTCAGCTTGACTAACTTTAAAAAGCAGACATCTTACTATCTTAACTCATTAAAGGCCATAATTGAACTAAAAATATTATTTATATATTTTTACATTTTTTTGGCTCTTAAGGGCTCTTTAATTATATTTCTCCTGTTATATTGCTTATTTTACTTCGAGAATACTATAAATATTCTGTAAGTATATAATGAAAGAAACACAATAGCTTTTATAATATTATTTATCAGCTAAAAAAAGAAAGAACACCTTGGATAACTTGCTCCTCAGTACATTATCCATTAAAAAAAGATATGATTGCCATGGATGAAATATCTTTGCTGTAGATCTGTTTAATCTGAATCATCCTGGATCCACACAACAGCATGTATCTTGGTCCAAGTAAGTAGTGGGTACCAGAAGGTAGGAAAAACTGTAAGGAGTGGTAACTGCAAAATTGAATGTTAGCATGGAGTGTACTCCACTCACGGGTATCACCTGAAATGTGGGCTCCACCAGATACATTAAACTGTGCATGTTCTGTTTTATATAGGAGCTTAAAGAGGTGTCCTTAACATTTCTGTAACTAACACCTATTATAGACATCACAGTATGACTAATCAGTAATTTAATATTGTTTTAATGTTGTAACTTCTGTCAGTGTTGTCATAACACTAACAATGCTTTAATTAAAAATTCAATATATAACTTCCTTGTATACCATCGGCATGCTACATATAATTACTTGATCTTGAATAGGTCGACTTCAGCAAAGGTGTCACACACAGCCTTAGCCTTGATTGGAAATAATTTAATCTGAAATTTTTATTTGTAATTAACTATATTTTTATTATTTGTTGCAAAAAAATAAAAAACAGATGAGAAAACAACAAAATTGTAAATTTCTTACAACTAGGTTTGCAGTTATCATAAAGACTTTTACCGACCTGAAAATCTTTGCCTAATCATAACGGGTCAACTGAGTAATGACGACCTATTTCATCAACTGCAGAAGTTTGAAGAAAAGATCGTTAAAAAGGTAATGATATTTTTCAATTAACCGGTTGATTATAAAGCTTCTCCTTTCTCCTCTTTCAGTCTCTTTTATTTTTAACTATTATATGTTACCTAATATAAATATATATATAAAATATAAATTAGAGATAAAACCACTATCATGCAATTCAAACACTAAAGCCCAACACTCAAAAGGAACTGATCCACTTTGCCCCCATGGTGCCCAACACTTTGGGAAACTCAGCCGCCTTGCCTCTGTGAGGCCCAACACTTGAAAGGAACTTGGCCACCTTGCCTCCGTGACGCCCAACACTCAAATGGAACTGAGCCACTTGCCTCCATGAGGCCCAATGTTCAGAAGGAACTCAGCCACTTGCTTTCATGAGGCCCAATGCTCAAAAGGAACTCAGCCACTTTGCCTCCATGAGGCCCAGACCCAACACAAAAGGAACTCAGTCACTTGCCTCCATGAGGCCCAATGCTCAAAAAGGAACTTGGCCACTTGCCTCCATGAGGCCCAATGCTCAAAAAGAAACTTGGCCACTTTGCCTCCGTGCAAAATCAAGGTTGATTTTCTTATGTGCCACTAGCACAGGTGCGCTTGGCTTGACAAGTCCTCTTAAGCAGAGCACATCGCCAAAAGTCTCAGTCACTAGTCATTGCCTCTGTGAGGTTCAAGATTCGAAGATCATGCTTCACTATCCCTTCCCATGTCTTCATGGGTCTTCCTCTACTACAGGTTCCCTTCTTTACACAGCTGTTCTCATCCATATGCATCACATGACCAAACCAGTGCAGTCGTCTCTTTTGCACACCACATCTGATGCCTCTTATGCCCAACTTTTCTTTCAAGATGCTTACACTCTGTCGAACATGCACACTGACATTGCACACCCAGTGAAACATTGGCTTCATTTCTTTCAAGCCTATGCATGTTCTTGCTGTTATAGCCCATGTTTCACTGCCATGCAGCATTGCTATTTGCACACAGACATCAAACAATCTGCCTTTCACTCTGAGAGAGAGGCCCTTTGTTGCCAGCCAGGGTAGGAGCTCTCTGAACTTTGACCAACCTAATCTTATTCTCACAGCTACACTCTTGGAACATCCACCTTCGCTACTAACCTGGTCGCCTACATACCAGAAGCTATCTACTACCTCTAGCTTGCCCCTTGGCAATTGATGAAGTCAATTTTCTGCACATGTTCATTTATTATGACTGTGCACCTCCCACAAACAAAGGATAGTTTCTCTGTTAACCTTCCTTTGATGTTGCTGCACCTTTTGTGTGTCCAAAGCTTACATTGGGTGCATCTTATGGAGTTTCTACCTACAACTTTTCTACAGATTGAGCGGGGCCATCTACCTGAGGGGATTTGTGATGTCTGCCTTTCTATTTACTATGCCTTTGGCTTTTTCTAGGTTAGACCTTGTTTCCATACCTAGAACTTTTCTAGTTCAGGTAATGATTCAGCTATAAGCGCAAAGTCATCAGCATAGAGGAGCTCCTAGGTGCAGCCTGTCTTGAATTCCTCTGTTATTGCCTGGAGGGCTATGATGAACAAGAAGGGGCTGAGCACCAATCCTTGATGAACCCCTACTTGTACCCTGAATTCTTTGCTGTACTCATTGCCCACCTCACCCTACTGATAGCATCCCAATATATAGTAATAAGAACTTTTGGATAGAAATCCATAAATCCTTTAATGTATTGCTATGTATGTTTCCACAAACCTCATGCTTTAGTTGTATCCTCATCCATAGGATATTACAAATATGATTTGCAAAATCCATGTATTTAAGGGGAATATTAAATACAGGTGTCCATTTTTACAGATGAAAGTTGAGAGATTTACACCAATCAGAAGGATCTATGGGGTTTATGGGTAGTTCCTGTGACTATTTTGACTTATCATACAAATAGATATATATATAAACAATATGGGAGGGTGGATATATATAGTGCTTTTCTTTGTATGTAGATCTGTGCCTACTTGCATATATGTGTGTGTGTATATATATATATATATATATATCTAATATATAAAATCCATTCTGTTTGTCTGTCTGTGTGCTTATAACTTGAGTGTTGTTCAGCTGACCATGCTGAAATTTTAAACATGGATACATGATAGAGCAGAACATTCCGTAATCTAAAAAGATTTTCAAAGTGAGAATCGCTATTTTTGTAATCTTTTGTCCTGTTTCTTCTGGCATTAAAATCAACATGTTTACTCAGACAGCCAGCACTTACCATTTTGCTAGCAACAAGGGGAGTACAGGATAACAGTCAGCCAAAACTATTGCTATGCTGTCTCTCTTCTTTCCTCTCTCTGTCTCTCTTATGATGTCCAATTCCACTTGAAGTTGTGTATATATATATTGTGGTATCAATCAATTATCCTCATTAAGAAATAGTCAAAAGTAACTACCACATACAATTACCAAACATCTCCACTACTTAACACCATCCAAGTTTGGGGTTAATAATCTTAATCTTTAGAGTTCCTCATTCAAACTACATAATAGGCAGAATTGTTGGATTAAGACAGTAGGGTGTTTTGAGAGAGATTTGGCTGCTATTTCTACCAGGTCTAGCTACCATTTAGAGATCTCCCTCATTGGCTCAAACATACATATATACATAAAACCGAAATAAAATACTTAAAGAAACAGTCGTCAAATACAAAAGCCAATGTCCATGCAGTGTCACAGGCCAAATAAATTTCCAACTTCTTGCCTATTGTGAGCCCAGAGCAATCTCTTTATCTCTTACACTATTTCAGTATTACGTCTCTTTTGTAATGTGAGATAATACTTTCAGTTTGAAAGAAGCCTGGCCTATATATATATATTCCTTATGCATTCCAGAACCGAGTTACAGATTTTGACGTATGGGGTATCAGAAGATTCAGTACTATTTCAGCTACTTAATTTCCATTCACACATTTGCATTTCAAAAAATTAACATTATATTCTTCTCCATAAATCAACTATCGTAAACATTTTATACGATGTCACATTTTCTATATGTGCATGTACCTTAAAAGACATCAATCATCACAACACACCTTCACTCACTCACTCACTCAATCTCTCTCTCTTTTTCTCTCTCTCTCTCACACATGCACACACACATCCATTTCATATAGGCATACATACATCTTTCACTTTCTTTCTCTGTCCTTCTCGCTTTCTCTTCTTTCAATTTCTGCTCTCTTCAAATAAATTTTTATGGAATGTGTGGGGGAAACACGGAAAAGACATAATCTCTCCAGAAACAAGTACAAAGCAAGGAAGATTGTAGAAAACCAAAGGCAAGAGTCTGAAGAGAGATGAGATTTTCTCAAGATCAGCAAATGCATGTTGCAGTACTTAATGCTGGATTATTAAATCAATGTTTTAATGATTAGACAGAAATCCAGTAGAATAGCTCTCAGAAACAGACTACGTACAAATTCGTTCTTCACAACTCCTGAAGCTGTTTTCAGATATAATCCATCCCATTCTTATAAAAATGATAACTGTCCAAATTGTCATTCCTGTAGAGCTTTAAAATTTTCCAATGAAACAAATGGTATGTGCTGTTCAGGTGGTCAGGTAACATTGCCAGCACTACCAGCTCCTTCCCAACCTCTTATGAATCTTCTAGAAGGCACTTCCATCCAGTCAAAGGATTTTCTGAATAATATCCGACAATACAACTCTGCATTTCAAATGACATGGTTTGGTGCATCTAAGAAGATACATAAACATGAATTTACGCCTTCAAAGTTCAAGGGCAAGTCTGTCACCTCATTGGTTCCCTGTTACCCACAAATGAACAACCACAGTTCTTCCAAATTTACTTTATGAGTGATGTAGGGCTTCAAACCTGAAAGAAGTGTTAAAATTTCAGATGATGAGTCGTGTAAGACAGCGCTGACTGCTGCAAAAGAGAGTATATCCATTGACAGATTTTCAGTGCATTCAAAAATCACATAAGCCCCCCACCTCCAATTTTCCATGACAGACTAGGGTCTGAAATACTCCAAACGGCCACATAGCATGTTGCTTAGTCAAATTAGCGCAGCATTTACTCCACAAATGTTATGTTGTTAATGCTGCACTTTCCCATATCACCTGTTTCAATATAACTAATATATTATATACAAACTATGCCACTTTAATCCTTTTTATGTCTGTTTCAGAATAATAAAGCTCCATTCTCTCGGCCATGGCAATCATCCATAACTCCATTGACTGGATCACTTGTAAAAGCAATTCTTTACCCTTCAGATGAAGACACTCATGGTTTAGTTCTCTCTGCATGGAGAGGTCCACAGGCCAAAGTAAGTTGTTTTCATGTATTAAACTTTTTAATAAATCTGATGGATGTACAGTAATGTGTGTGTGTTGCTGCGTCCTTGCCTTGGCATTGTGGAATAGTTTTGAATGAGTGTCCCTCTCAGTATAAAATAAAACCTTCCCTGTGGGAGGGAAAACAGGCCAACATGAAATACAAACTTTGTGTGCTATCGATACTTACTGAACATATATTCTATTCCTAAAATAACTCTAATGTGAGTACTGATAAATGTTTGTTGTTTTAATCAGTGGAATTATGTACTAAGTAATCCTCAGGAGCTTTCACACAAGCTTCCAATTTCACTTAAGATGCAGTTACTGAAGGTTCTGCAATCTTGGATCAAATTTGGACTTCATGAATGTGAAACAAATTTTGCAAAAGGGCCTAAAAAGCAATTTGTATATATGTTGCTTTGTCAATACTCAAGATTTATTGACAAATTTTGGTATGGTAAATATTAATACAATTTCAATAAGTAGAATGATTAATAACAAGCAAAAAATACTAATAATAATAATAATCATTTCTACTAAAGGCACAAAGTCTGAAATTTTGGGGCAGGGGACCCCAGTGTTTCACTGGCACTTAATTTATCAACCCCAAGACGATGAAAGGCAAGTCGTCCTTGGCAGCATTTGAACTCGGAAAGTAGCAACAGACGAAATACCACTAAGCATTTCGCCTGGCATGCTAATAATTCTGCCAGCTCACTGCCTTAGATAATGGTTTCAGATTTTGCCACAAGGGTAGCAATTTTGGGGGAGAGAGTGAGTCGATTACATCAACCCCAGTGTTCAACTGGTGTTTATTTTATCAACCCCCAAAAGGATGAAAGGCAAAGTTGACCTTGGTGGAATTGGAACTCTGGCATGCTAATGATTCAGCCAGCTCGCTGCTTTAATAATAATGAGATGATGATGATAATAATAATAACAACAACAATAATATATGCCTTTATTTATTTCTTACCAGCAACAAAAGGAAGTCATGGCATTGAAGATTCTGCTTGAATATCTGAATGATACACCTATTGCACCTTTACAGCGTGACTTTGTTGAAACAAAAAAGCCTTATTGTAGCATGGTAAGTCACTGGTAATTGATAGCACTTCTAACTCTACAGTTCTCATGCTCTCTCTTCACCCTCTTTGGTCTACTACTAACACAACTTTCTAGTGAAGATCACTGGTTTTTCAACTCTGAATGTTGTGATATAACAATGTTAACCGATATGCAACAACTCCTATGTACCTAACAGCTCAGTGAAGCCATATGTTCCTCAATGTCTGTCAATGAAGTCTAAATAAATTACATGAAGGTTACAATGCAGTCGGCATGACCTTATTTTCTGTTCCTCTCTCATAGCTGACAAACGTTAACTGTCAAGCTTGGTTTCGTCTCTCTGCCCCCACCCCACTCGCTTTCCCTCACCCACCCACTCTCCAGCTCTCTGACATTTTGAAAACCAAGTTAAGCATGATATACCAGCAGTGATAAGTTAAAATTGATTTATAAACTTTATTCGTTTAGCTGTACTCTAGTGTATCTGCTATATCTCTCTTTCTATCTTTTTCTCAGTGTCACCTTCTCTAATAAAGAAACTTTATTGTAACATCATGCTTTCCCAAAACATCTTGCTTTGCATTGTAAGGATGTTATGGCATGCATATTTCTATAAACTTCACCTAATATTTTTAGGGTTGGATGAAATGAGAAAAATGTAATACCCATTTATTTTTGCTTTATTCTGTCTCAATTGCTTTATTGTATCTGATTACAGGTATCTCATGAGCTTATAGAAAATTCAGTAACCCTTTTCTATTTCCATTTCCGAAGTGTTCCGAAAGAAAACCTTACAGAAATAGTTCCACAGTAAGATTACTTTTTTTTTTCTGCTACCTTTATCATTCATATTTTGAATTTTTCAAAGTTCTTTCTCTCTATTTTCTTTTCTGTCTCTTCATTTCTACCCATTTTTAATACTATCTCTTGTCTTTATTCTTCACTCTCATTTATCTTTCATTCTTTTCCATTCTTTCTATTCTTTCTCTTTTGTACATTACATTTGTATTTGCTGAATTATTTTGACTTTATTTTACAAAACTCTTTCATAAGTTGGTAGTTGCAGGCTATATCTCTGTGTATACCATTTAGCATTTCTTTACAAAGATCCAGTGTAATTACTAGGGAAACAACTTATTTTAGGGTGAGACAGTCAGTTGCCAGCAAACTGCTCATTTAATTTGTATTTATACTTATTATTGCCCATTTTCATTTGCTTGAAGCAGTATACAGTATTCATGTCCTACAACCAAATGGGTTCTTCAAGCATCATTGCTGTTTTTTACTGCTATTTTTAAGGGTAAAATACATTGCAAGGATTTCTTGTTGATCCCTTCTGATCTATGGCAGGCAAAACTTGGTACTTAAAGTAAACGAAACATTCATCAGTTATAGAAATTCTTTCAGCTGCTTACATTATTGAACTGTATCCTTCATAACTTTGTAACTTGGTGAACTGGGTTTCGTGCTTGTGACTAGATAAGTCACCAATCCTTTGACTGATTGCCTAACATTTTTATTAACTTTGTGATTTTCAGTGGCTGTGATGTTTAGATGTTGGTCTACTGACCACATGATCTTGAATTGTGCCTGTAAGTAAGATGGTAACTCTACTTGCTCTAGTTTGCTTAACTGAACAGTAACAGATTCATTCCTTCTCTAAGGTGAGAGTGGTTAATAAGGAAAATAATATCCAGTGTAAAAACTAACTGCTCTTCAAAAGCTATCCTACCCTATTCAAGCCTGGGAAAGAGATGTAAAACAGTAAAATAAAAGAAATTCAAAAAACAACTTTCATCCAGGAAAAAAGAAAAAGAAATATTAGTTTTTTCTATCAATTAGTTGAGCAATTTTGAAATATAAATATGTTTTTTTATCTTCAGACTAAACAAAACTCTAGAAAAGATTTCTAGCGGAGAAGAGAAGATTGATATGAATAGAATGCATACTGTGATCAAACGCAAAATGTTGGACCTGTTGAACTGTGTAAGGAGACAACTTATAGCTTTGTTTACTTTTAATTTTAAAATCTTGTCATGTGTTTTGTTCCCATTTTCATTTAACGTCTGCCTTATATATATATATATATATATATATATATATATAATATATATATATATATATAAGGCAGACGTTTATGTGACCACGTGTGTATCGGTGATTTTTTTCCTCCATCTTCCCTTCTTTGGATCTTTCCTTTTCCTATGTTTCTGATGAAGAGCTCTACTCGAAACGTTAAATCCTCCTTCTTTCTTTCCTTTCCTGAGCATCCAATAACACTATACTTGTTCCACATCCTCGCATTGTTGTGTTTTCATGTTTGGATTAACTATATATACATATATATATATATATATATATATATATATATGTATGTACGTGTGTATATATATATATATATATATATATGTATGTACGTGTGTATATATATATATATATATATATATGTATGTACGTGTGTATATATATATATATATATATATACATCATATAATTAAGGGCTAAAGAGGGTTATTCTAAAGCCAAATACACTGTTTTATCCACTTATAATCCGCTTGTTACAGGAAAATTGAAACTTTCAGTTTCAATTTTCCTGTAACAAGCGGATTATAAGTGGATAAAACAGTGTATTTGGCTTTAGAATAACCCTCTTTAGCCCTTAATTATATGATGTATATTGCAACCGTAACGGTTTTTTTTAAGTATACTGCCCACGCTTCCTGATGAATTCCTTTGCTGTAGAGTAAGGGACTTCATCCTATATTGCTTAGTATATATATATATATATATATATATATAATATATATATATAATATATATATATATATATATATGGATATATGTATGTATGTATGTATGGATATATGTATGTATGTATGGATATATATGTATGTATGTATATATATTTATGTATGTATATATATATTTATATATGTATATATATATATATGTATGTATAATATATATTTATATATGTATATATATATATATGTATGTATATATATATATTTATGTATGTATATATATATATTTATGTATGTATATATATATTTATATATGTATATATATATATTTATATATGTATATATATATGTATATATATATGTATATATATATATATATATATATAATTTACTTCCGATGCATTGTGTTCCAGATTTAAAAAGTAGTAGAAATCAAGTTCTAGAGTCAGTGCAATTAAGTGAATCCTTTCCAGAAAATATGGCTTTTCGCCAAAGTTATAAATCATTTTCAAGTAAATTCTCATAGTTTTCAGTTATTCTGATTTTATTTCTGAGATTGTTTAAGTAACATTTTAATCAGTTTAATGAGCTGCCTTTCTCTGGAAACGTGTGGCCCTGTCTGAGTAAACTATCAACTCTTGGGCTCAATTCCACTACAATTATTTCTTTGTGTAGTTAGTCAGAACATTTAATGCCTCAGTTTATAACACTACCTCAGTTTATGACAGCAATAGAGAAAAGAAATTTTGCCTGATATTAGCCAACATCCATCCAAAGAGATATATTTTTCATCTCAATATCATTAAACAGGGAGCTATTATCCAACTCTCAAAAGCTGTTTTGAGTTTTAGCAAACATTTCCTTTTTATTTAACAAGTGATTAGTTTGACACACAATTAGAAGGAATGATGGAAACAAACATTTACTAAATCATAATGATAAACAGGACTAGTGCTTATTTTCAATTTCTTGAAGTTGTTAGTTGCACAAAAAATCAACATGATAGACATGGTTTTGGCACTTTTAGTAGTAAAATATTTTAATTGAACACATAAATTTGTCAGCCAATGACCCACACCACAATTTCACAATACTCTTTTTACTGTCTTCAGCAGTCTTGCAGTGCCTTCTTACAACTATGTGGACTGAGTTGTTTTATGATTGTGTACAACAATGCAGTACTAAACACATGATGTGAATTGTTGATTTCTTGGCTAATGGTCCCCTCCCAGTTGAAGGGGTTTTTGTCTTGCCAGTTAGTTGGTGCTGGTGCCACATGAAAAAGCACTGGTGCCATGTAAAAAGCACCTAGCACAC
Source organism: Octopus sinensis (assembly GCF_006345805.1). Classification (NCBI taxonomy): domain Eukaryota; kingdom Metazoa; phylum Mollusca; class Cephalopoda; order Octopoda; family Octopodidae; genus Octopus; species Octopus sinensis. The sequence goes on from NC_042999.1 coordinate 97,562,984, forward strand.
TCTGTAAAATGGTTAGTTAGCATTATGAAGGGCATCCAGCTATTGAAGTCATGAGTCTGGTGTGGTCCCTGACCTTACCAGCTCCTGTCAAACCATCCAGCTTATTCCAGCATGGAAAATGGACATTAAATGATGATGATTATCCACTTGAATATCCACATTTTGCATTTTCTCATGACAAATATACTTTAATAGCATAAGGATAGAAGACCCTACACATGATCTCCTTTGTCTCTCCTATTGAGGAAATATTGTGTATTTAATGTTTTATTTGCATAACTGTAGGCTGTTGATTGTCTGAGGAAAATGGTCCAGGACAAGTGGAGTGGCTTAAAGTATTTAGTGTAAAGTCCTGGGTGTGAAATTGAAGCTGGTGTGAGAAATGAATGGAAGTAAAAATGGAAGTGGTGTAAACTTGTATTTATGTTAAAAGGGCAAAGAGAAGAGAGATATACCAGTTAAACTATGTTATATGTATTATGAATCCAAAGAGTTCAAAGACTGTTTATTTTTTTGATATTTTACTATATTCCAAAAAATGAGAGTAAGTTATGAAAGCCAAAGAAAAAGGTTAAGCAATGAGTTAAGTGAAAACATATCAGAAGCAAGACCATATTGCAAACACATCTTTCTGAAAGCATACCACTAGTGTATAGTGCAGATGTATTATATAATTGTATATTGTGTTGTGTAATCATTGATCATATAATGAGACCAAATCTATGAAACTTATTAACAACGGCTGCTATGTTCTGCAAAGTTTTGTTTCAATCTTTATTCTGTTTATTATTCAGGTTGAGACAGAACCACATGACACTATGGCTTTTATTCTCATGGGAGACTTTCTCTTTGGAAACAACAAAGATGATGTAAGTTGCATTCATATTGTTATACATAAGTATTACACATATTACTCATTTTTCAAATATATTGTATTATTTCCATTAAGGACAAAGAAGACCATGTGGTCATGAATCAAGTCTTTTCCTTTGAAATCAGTTCTATCAACAGTTTTGGGGAAAACTTAACAGGCATAGAAGTGCCAGCAATTGAACTTATTCAAAATTTCCCCAGGTTAATGAAGCCATTCTGCACACACTCATTCACGTAGCCAGCCACCACTGATTTGTGAACTTGTTGAACAGCTGTTATCACATATAGGATGATTATCACCTATGTCTATTGTCAAGATCAATCTGTTACTTTTCTTTACCAAGGAAGGGCAAAAAAGTTTTCCTCTGTTTGGTGACTATGACAAAGGAAATTGAATAGTGGATGCAGTCGAAAGGCTAAGGTTAGGGATTTCTACTTTTTAGCCTAGACTTCCAACTTGATGCATTAAGTTGAAGAGGAAGGTAAGAGTAGAGAGTTTGATAATGCAATGTAGTGTGGTTTATTTATGAAAAAGGGTCACAGAGGTGAATTTGAGATTAAATTGGCCCACTCTGAATTTGAAACTATAAACAAGCAATAAGAAACTGGGTGTGCTGTGAATTAACATAAATTGTTTCCCTACCTATTGGGGACCTATTATCTATTGTTTTCGTTCATGTTGCTTTCTTTGTATTTAATCTAAACTCCAGTATTTCATATCTTTTTTGTATTGTCTCTGAATCTTTGGTTCAGATAACTAATAAAAGAAATTATCATCATTTTCATCTTTATCATTTAACAATTCTAGCTTGAAATACGTACGAATCCATTGTCTTGTTATGAAGAACTGGATAAGAAACCTGAAATGTTCTGGGTCAGTCTGCTTCAGACCTACTGTGTTCAGAATCATAATATTTCTGTAAGTATTTCTGTGGCTTTTATTGTCATTGCTAGACTATTGGAACAGATGTTCATTAATTTCACTCTTACAACAGCTTCTGTTTTGGGGTCATGAATGTATTGGCAATGATTACCTATTGGTATTAGATATTTTGACATCAACAAAATTTTATTTTATACTACATAACTTATTTTACTAGTTAATTTCTTTGTTACCATGTTATTTTTCTAAACCTAATTAACCCTTTGTTAACATAACATGCCAACAGACAAAACTTGGCTTATTACCCTTTAGGGGCAGGTTTGTCTCCATTTACTATTTCATTGTTGTACTAGACCCAGCATAGAATTTCATTGTTATACCAGGTCATGCATTTTATGCATACCTCAGTTTTTCTATATTCACTACTCAGTCCTTGCTATTTTACTCTATACATCTTACAATCATACATGATTAGATACCTTTTACATGCATCATACAGGTGTCTATATTTCACAGCCACACACTTTGTGTAGTTTTCCTTATTCACTTCCTTTAAATATCACATATCTTAACACACATCTCTTAACACTAATTTCAGATAATAGCTACACCAAGTAAATCTATGATGAAACAAATGAGTGAGGCTGAACAGAAACGGCTGGATGATCAGAAATCACAATTAGGAAAGATGGGACTGGATCAAAAAGAAAAGGAGTTGCTTGAGGCCATTGAATCAAATGAGGTAAATTAGATAATTTTAAACCTGATCTTTCATGGATTAGTTGATAAAATTGTGTAGTATAACCTTAGAATGTTCTGGTATGTTTTTGTTTAATGTGGTTGTGTGTAGTATATTATTGATGTGTAACATAGAACTGTTTTGTATATAAGGTAGTTTGGTGTACAATAGAGTTGTATAATGTCATAGGGAAGTGTAATGTAGTGATAGTGTCAAAGTTTTGTGTAATGTGCTAATGTTGCAATCAGGTGTAGTTAGTGTAACATTGTAATATAGTATAATGTAATGTTGTAGTTTAGTGTAAAAGTGCAGTTAAGAGTGTAGTTTAGTATAATTTGATGTAATGTAGCATTGCAGTGTTGTTTGGTGTGCGTGTGTGTTGGGGTGGAGGCATTCAGTTCAACATACCAACTGATCCTTGTGTGCCTCTCACAGAATTTGCTCTGTTGCAAGTGTTCAAGCCCTGGGTTGCCAGTTTAAAGATACTTTCAACCCAGTTTCAGAGCCCCTGCAAATAATAATTAGTAATTATATTAATGATGATGATAAGAAAAGGGTAAAAAGAGTGTATCATCATAGATGTAGCTATATTTGTGGACATGAAGGTAGCAGTCAAAGAACAGGAGAAAATAGGAAAATACCAGGATTTGGTCAAGGAAATACAACTGTGGTGGGTTTCTATAAAATAATCCCAATTGTAATAGGTACCCTAGATACCATTAACAACAAATTTAGCAGTTCTCTTATTGAAGTTGGTGTAACTATGAGAGTTGTATTAAGAAATCTGCTCTATTGAGAACAGCAAGGATTGTAAGAAAGGTCTTTGATATCTATGGAAACTGGTTGTGATCCAGTATCAAGGACATTGATTCTGAATGCAAAGCATTTGTGCACACCATGAATAATAATAAAATAAATAAAGGGTCATGAACATTGTTTTTTCCTCCCCCGACTGTGTTAAAAAATATCAGTTTAGTATTATACTAGTGCAATTTAATATAATATAGTTATATTTTATGGTGTAGTGTAATGTTTAAGTTTCCTTTATTTTAAAAGTTTTTTTATTTATTACATAAATATTTCTCTGTAATTTTGTGTTACAAATGAACTATATTTTGGTATTTTTTTAAATATTTTATCTGCTGACATAGGTTTGATTCACACATTATACTCATTTTAGGGTCTCTTTCACATATCATCTACAGCTATACTTACATGTTCAAAGGTATTTTAGTCCTCCAAAAATTTCATTTAAAAGAAATTACATTGTTGTTCAAAATTTTCTTTTCATATCCAGATAAAACCTGAAGATGATATACTTAGCAGTCTTCCTGTGCCTGACGTTTCTTGCATCCAGTTCCATCCTTTGCGTCCTTACTGCAACTATCGATCCAAAGACTGCGACAAATCTGATGTGTTCCCCATTGATGATATTCCTTTCAAGTTTCAGCTTGATGATTTACAAACTAATTTTGTGCAGGTCAGCAGCAAGTTTTTATTTTACTTAAGAGATACTCAACAATTTTCTTATTTTTCATTGTAATCCATTCTGCCAGTTGATATTATTCGAAGAAGTCAACATCAAGCAGGTAGCCAATGAGTTGCTGTGATTTATATTTAGAGTGAAATGAAATAGATCCAACTGATATTCAAAAACACTATTGTGTTGATTTTGATTTACTGATGTTTCTTGCATCCAGTTCCAATGATGGAAATGATTCCTAACTTTGTGATAGTCACAAATTTAGGAGTAAGGTTGAAATCTTTTGGATCAGTCTGGGCCCCGAGAGAGATGAAAGTCAACTGTGAGGAGCTTTAAATTTTGAGTATAAAGAAATGTAACAAAGTATTACAGAGCATTTAGTCAAGTGTTCTAGTCTTATACTAGTATTTATTTTATCAGCCCACAAGATGGCGGAAAATGAATGGGAAAGGGGTCAAAATCAGAAAATGGAGGATCAAAACTAATTACTGTAAAAAAAATTAAGATATTGTTGACTTGACAATGATTTTTTTATCCCCAATATATTTTTACATACTGAAATAGACATGAATGTATATGAATTCACTTTGTAACCACATGGCACATAGGACAAGTGCCTTCTACTGTAACATCAGGCCAACCAATACTTTAAACTGGCAGATAGAAACTGACTGTAATGTGTGTGCATGTGTTTGTTTCCACACGAAACCACTTGACCAGAAATGGTGGCATTATACTGACATTCCTGTAACTCTGTACTTTCTAAGACACATTGAATAAAAAAAAATCCCATACTCAGAAAACAGGAAGGTCACTCTATTTTATTGTTATGATTTACACTGCTCTTATGACAGAATAAAGAAATCAATCGTTATTATGCAACTGCTGGACTAAAGGCTACTGACATGCCAAGTTCACAATGTATTCTTTAAAACTTAGACTTATTAATGTCATTTATTGATGGAAAAGGCAATAAACATTTCTGAAAAGCATGAGACATTAAGGTTAGTCATAAAAATATAGTCATTTATTCTGGCATTTTGACCTCAGATCATATTGTAAGTTCAGATCTTACTGCTATTATTGTGTTGAGGGGTTAGTAGTAGGAAGGACATCCAGCTGTAAAAAAAAAGATCAATTACTCTAAATGGCTAAACTTATGCAATCAGGGAAAGCTGAATGTAAAAGAGGAGCCAGAATTGCTTGAATGTAGAGCAAAAAAAACCTTGTGTTTGTTTGACTGATGCCACCCTTGCCTTTTATCCTCTAAGGGTTGATAAGACAAAGTACCAATCCAGGACAGTGGATTGACATAATTAGCACTCAGTTTTTGAGTACCCTAATTAAATGGTCAAAAAAAAAATTATTACTATGGTAGTGAATTGGTAGAAACTGAGGTTGCTGTTTCCTTTCATTCTTCTGTAGCAATGTCAAAATATTAGAAATGATTTCCTTACAACTATTACAATTCTCTTTACTGCAGATAACTGCTGTGTTGGATACTGTGAACATTCCTAAAGAGTTGCGCTACTTTTTACCACTTTACTTAGAGACTTTGTTTGAAAGTCCTATCCTAAGAAATGGAGGTAAGTCTTTATATTTATCCATCACTTTGAACATGGCTTAGTCAGGTAGACTAGTGGGGGTATCTAGTTGATGATATTGCTTCTACCTAAAACTGCTAATCAGACCAACCTTGTCTTCTTTTTCATTCTCTCCAGTAGTTCCCACTCTTGCTCATTTGCCATTTCCTCTTCCCTCAATTTTCTGGTTGACTTTTAGAACCAAAGATGAGACAATCTCTTGATATTTCAGGAGCTGTGGTTGGTGGTACCCTTGGAAGAGCAGCCTTTGTGGCTTGCTGGTGCTGTTTTCCCTTTTAGATTTTCCAGCTCTTTTGGGAAGAAATCCTTTATTGCCATATGTATAACAACAGGAATTTTTGCCTTGAACAACCAATTTGTAAAACTTTTTCTTTTAACATACACTATAGTGTACAATTCCACAATCATTTTGTACTCTTTTAGGGTAATGAGGGCTAATGTCCATAAAGACTTCCCCTACTGATAATTTGTCATTAAAGGTCAAAATAGCAACTTACCCATATCATACTATGAAAGTGACCATGAGCTAAGAGTCAACATCATTATCAGTTCCTTATGTTTTTTTGGCATTAGTCTTTGGGCAGGTGTATGTAACACTGCACATGTCTCTTCAATTCATGTACATGATTGATATTTTTACCTTTTGTTCCACACTAAATTGCATTATAATTGTAATCTACACCGTCTGAAAGGAAACAAAATGAAGGAATGTGAATTATCCAAAACTCGTCCTTCCTCCAGAAAAATTCTTCACATCGAATTCTGATATAATCATAACCTATGCCATCTGAAACTTATTTGTAGAAAATTTCATCAAAAAATATCCATTTTTCAAAAAGTTATGAGGAAACAATGACAAGTTGGTGAGGTACTTTCTGTAGTTATAATAAATAAATGTGCCCTTTTTAAAGCCTAGCCAGGCTTGTGGTCCCTGTTTCCCGTTTTCTTTGGCGTATGTGTTCCCCAGCTGGATGGGACACCCGTCCATCACAGCGTTACTAATTTTTGCCAGCTGAGTGGACTGGAGCAACGTGAAATGAAGTGTTTCGCTCAAGAACACAACACGTCGCCCAGTCCAGGAATCGAAACCACAATTTTATGATCATGATGCTGAAACCCTAACCACTAAGCCATGCGCCTCCACTAAAGCAAAGTTAACCTCTGCAGAATTTGAACTCACATAACGGCAGACAAAATACCACTAAGCATTTCGCCCAGCGTGCTAACGTTTCTGCCAGCACGCTGCCTTACTTCTGTAGTTATGCCCTAAACTTATTTATTGAGTGAGTGATAACTATTAAGTAAATAGAGGATAAAAAGAAAATTTGATATAATGTCAAAAAATTACATAAATTAGGAATTGGTGAGAAATATCCAGCTACTAGTAGGAAACTGTTGAGGACAGTCTTTCTGCTAGTAAAATAATAATAATAATAAATAATTAGATATTGTCTTAATACTTCTTCCTCAGAACTGTACTCTTCTGAAACTCTTTGGTTCTTAATCCTTTGGTTATTAATTTGTGACACTTCAAAATAACCATCCACCAATCTAACCAGATATTCCAGTCCTTTTCCTTATCTAGTGGTTGGTGGATTAGGATTCCAAAAGGTTAAGGGAACTACCTCTTTGTTTCACAATGATTGATATGCACAAGGAACAATAGCTAATGCACACGCACAAACACACACACACAGCTCTTGAATAGATATGCATGCTTAGGTATATATATGCATATATTCATACATATGCACAGATATACACAAGACATGATTATAATGAAAAATAAGATTGTGGAAAAGTAATGTTTGCTTTGTTTTTGATATTCAGAGTTGGTTTCTCACAAGACCATAGTAGCAGAACTGCAGTCTGACACCTTGGAAAATCATGCTAGTCTTGGTATTGATGGTTCCAAATTCTTCTGTGGTAGCTTTTCTCAGGCTCTTATGATATCACTAAAGGTTAGTAGCTATCTTTGTCTAAACTGTATTTTGTATTGAACTCAAGTACTTTGATACCAAACTGAAGGCACATTGGTGCTAAAACTTCAATACACACGATGCTGCCTTTGTCACATAAGGTGCTTTTGCACTAATCACAAGATACTTCTCTGCTGGTTACAGTACCTCTGTGTTAGTTAAGTTGACTAGCAGTGAATTAAAAGACTTAGTGCTGAACAAGGTACTCTGTGCTGATCAAAACACTTCACCTATAACTATGGTGCTTCTTTATTGATCATGATGTTATTGAAGATAAAAGTATTCCCAGTTGAATGTATCCCTTGTCAACATTTCACTTGCAGGTTGAACGAGAGAAATACCACAAAGGTGTGCAGTGGCTGAAGGAACTGCTTTATAAAGTGCAATTCACTAAAGACAGACTGAAAATAGGGGCCACAAAGATTGTGAATGATGTTCCTATGTTGAAACGGCGTGGTCCAGCTGTAGTCAGAACTGTTCTTTATAGCTTGTTGTACAATAGAGGTTTGTAGTTTACTTTTCTTTTACATATGCGTGTGTGTGTATATACCAAATATGCATGCTCTTCTCAGAAAGTTATTGTTTCATCATGAGATCAGTTTTAGCATTCCTTTTTCATAACCTGATATTGCTTCAGTGACCCCCAGATTTCTTAGAGGCTGCAATACATCCATACTTTTATTACCGTGGAAGTTATTACTAGTCAGTAATATGACTTTCATGTTTTGAATTGTAGATTAAAAAGTCACTTAATAAAGTATAACACCGCCAGTATGCCAACAGAATTAACAAATGCCATTGGAAGTATTTGTTGCACATTTTATAGCTGCAAGCAATTAAGTGTATACATTAGTTGTTAGATGTCTGAGCATTACTGCCTTCGGTATTTCTTTTGCATTAAATTTGAGCTTAGCTATAGCTTAGCAGTGCTATAGTAAAGCTCTAGCAGCCTATCAAGATTTCCCACTGTTGTCTCCAAAACTTCAGTCTTGAAATGCAATCTTTGTAAAGCATATCAATAATAGCTGAGTTGTTAAGATGTGGGACTAATTATTACATTATGATTTCATATCTTTTTTTCCCTTTTTTTTTAATCCCCTAACATTTTGCAAGACTTAGGGTAAAAAGTTTTACTGTACATATATGAATAAAAGTAAGCCTTAGTGGCAACTAGGGAAGTACGTGTTTTGGTAGTTAAAGGAATTTTTTTTGTAAATGACTTAGAACAAGTCCTTTATTAATGTATGTTATGTGTAGTGACTTAAATGTTACATATAGCTTTCTATGTTATTTATACCCATCTACATTATGTATAACCAATGTATGTTATCTGTACTCATACGTATCTATCTGCAATTTAAGTATATCCTCCTATGTATTATGTATACGTATCTTTATTTTATTTATCTATTTAATGTTGTATGTGCCAAATTATATTAACCACTAACACTACCTTTATTCCTTCTTACCACATAGACTCCAACATATCGGTTACTAGTATGCTGCGACAGAGCAAGTTCCTCACTGATGTGCTGGCCCAGCTAGACACCAATCCTGATGGTGTGAGTTCACCATTTTCCATTCTTTCATGTCATGTCTCTTAGAAACATCCTTTTCCTATACATTTATTCTATGTGCTTTTATCTTCCCACCTCAGTCTTCTCTCCATGGCTGAGTTGGTTCAGAATGATGGGCATAGTCTGTTAAGTGTGAGATTAAAAATGATTAATTTATTTGGTGATTAATTTCTCACTGCAACAACATAGAAGTTCAGTTATTGCAGGTCCCTCTACTTACTACATTTCTCACAATGCTATTTTATTAGTGATCCTCATCTATGAAAGCATGTATTTTTTCTGCTTTTTAACAATTTTCTGGAATAAGGTTATTTGAAATGAGTTGATGTATTGTAATTTTTTTATATAGTGGAATAATGTTGTGAACTCTAGTAATTGGTGGCTTCAACATTCCTTTACATCAAGTAAATGTTCATACTGCAATACCATAACATATTCCAATAATTTCATATAAAAAAAATCTTGCTTTTAAATGTCTTTTTTCTATTTTCATCTAAAGGTCATTGAGAAAATGGAGAAACTTCGTTCAGTTTTGACGAAGGGTGATAATTTGTGTATCCATATGACTGCTAACCTGAAGTTGTTGAAACTTGATGTGCCACCAGAGCAGCCATGGAAAACATTTATACCTGACTCTTGTGAACAATGTACTGACAAATCAAGGTAACATTCTGGCCTATTTATTACTAACTAGCAGTATCGCCCGGCGTTGCTCAGGTTTGTAAGGGAAATAACTATAAAGCATTTTTAGAGAGTTATAGCCAAAAAATAGCAAAAAAATGGGAAAAAATGATGGTAAATTTTTTTTGAGAGTTAAAAAGGTGGAGTTGCGTCCCCTAGACAGTTTGTGGTTTGTGTTTCTGATTCTCGACCCCATGTCGAATTTATCGATTTTTTTCAGAACTGGGGGAACTTTTCAAAATTTTCGCTGCGTTAGTTTTGAATTATGACATTGGGCTATGTGTGTGTCAAGTTTCATCAGAATCGGTTGAAAGCCGTGGTCAGGGTGAGGGTACAAGCAAACAGACACACAGAAACACGCACAGACAAACTGCCGTTTATATATAGAGAGATGTTTTTCTCCTCTGTATCAACCCTGTGCTTATTGAGAAAGAGGATTGTGATATGTACTGCAGATTAAACCCTCTCCCTACCAGGAATGTTCAAGAGATGAATCCCTAATTCTTAACAAAAAGCCATGATGTTGCATCTTGGAGATAGTCTCAAGTATCGATCTGGTATCGGACAAGGATTCTGGATTATTTGTTATATTTACTATACATATGATCTTACATTGACTTCCAAATATCTCTCTGATTATCTCCCTTGAAAGCACGCTCATTGTTTCCATGTAAGTTATGGCGGCGTTGCTGTTTCCAAAGTTTTATTTTACTCGCGTCTCTATCTTACTAGAAATTGATGGATAAAGAAATCAAGCTACATAAACAAACGACAACAAAACGTTCAGAAATTAAATAACAGTAACATATTCAGTAACCATAATAAATTTAATTTATCCTTGACAATTTTTAGTTTTACCTATTTTGAATATATCACTCCTGTTTAAAACCTCTTACCTACTTGTCAACTGCATTTCTAGCTCTGCCTTGAAGGATCCTTTGCTTCTTGGACTCATGTTTTTGTGTACAACGAGGTTGTTAAAAGCACTGTATGCAGGTCCTTTCTGTTTTCTTTCATGCACAGAAATTTTTCTCTATAGACCTTAATGGTCGTAAAGACACTATATCAGTGAAGAGACTAAAAAAGGCCTTCACAGTGAAAACTCCCTGTTCCCTCTGCAAACGACACGCACAGAATTACAAACACGGCCCGCACACCCACCTTCATATTCCATGACTACCACTGAGATCGATCAGGAACTGGAAAAGGATTCTGGATTATTTTTCTGGCTTTTTTACTTAATTGTTGAGAGCGGTCAGGTTCACTTTTAGTATTCTTATTTGTGAGAGCAGTTTAGTATATTTCAGGTATTCTTGTTTTAAAAATCATCTCCAGCTAATCATTGAGAGGACATTGATGTTGCCTTGGCGGAGGTTTGCGCTCTCTGGGTGCTCCTTCTCCTCCTCCTCCGCCGCCACATCATCATCATCATTATTAGGATTGTTGGTATCTATGTTAAAACTTACTTTTTATTAAATCTTTTGTTTCTAATTTTTATTCTTAAATTTAAGAATAAAAATTAGAACCGATTACAAATTTTTATTTTGTATTTTTCTGTAGACCCTTCTTAAGGCGCACATCAGAGTATATCCAGCCACTTGAGGCAATTCCCAATCCACATGTGATTATCGGTATCGGTTCAGAAGAATCTGCTTACCTCTACCTTACCGTGCCTGTACAAATATCCTATGACAACCCAGATCTGGCAATTCTTATGGTTCTGCTACAGTATCTCACTCTTTGCGAGGGCCCAATGTGGAAGCAGATTAGAGGCTTGGGTCTTTCCTACAGTTATAAGTAAGTACAACTATTTTTAAATAACAAGACCAAAATAAAAAATAATTGGAGGTTGAAATGCTGCCCTACTTGACCAGACTGAAGTACATAGTTCAGTGTTAAGATTCCTCTCCTTCATAGTTGAATGGTTAGAAATGTCATCTGTGAAAACAATTGTTCCAACAATAATGCAAACTGGTCTTACCAGAAGCAGTTCTCAGTGGTCACATTTACTCAGCTCTAAATAGTTACCATAGGCATAATTCCTTTCAGTTTTAGTAGTGTTGTAATGACAATTGGTTTGTCAGCTTGCAAGTGACAAGTCTTAATCCTTCCTAGGGAAAAAGGCTACCCTATCCAGGCTTAGATTTGTTTGTTTCTTATCTACTTAATGCTACACAAACTAGACATAAGCACCAACTCCCTGTATAATTGAGATTTTAAAAAAACAAACATATGAAGATTTATGGAAAAGTACAAAAAAGTTGCTTGACATGTAATTAAAGCTCTTCTTTTTTGTCACACTCTGTGCCATGCTGAATCTCCCTGAGACCTCCATTAAGGGTATGTGTGTCTGGAGTGCTCAGCCACTAGCACATTAAACTGGAACCCTCATCATCATAACTGGAGTGCTAATATTGACATTTCTCATACATTCATGTTGACTATGCTTTGAATGATGACTAAAAAGCACATCTTGCTATGAAATCAATGAAGAAACTCACTTTTGTTACTTGGCCTGCTAGCAGTGGCAGCCATTTTCTACTGATTTTAAAAAAGAGGACAAATACAATACTTCAATGTAAAATTTGAAGGCTGAATATTGTGCAAAATTGGTGTAAAATCAACACATAGAATGCCTTTTAGTTGAAACTTCCTTATATTTTTGAAGGTCTAATTTAGGGTTGAGTGTAGAATAACATTTAAACTGTAAATTGCACATATGTAAATTATGTAAGTGAATTGTCAGAATTAAAACTCTAGTTTATCAATCTCTTTTTACATTGACACTTAGCTCAGTATATGTATATATCTTGTTGTATCCTGTAAATCTAATGTATTTTGTGGTTTTTATGTACACAGTATGACAATAAATGAAGAGTCTGGTTTGTTGTGTCTGGTTCTCGGCCAATCTGTTAACTTAATAGAATCTTTTAAAATGGCACAGAATATAGTGGTAAGCATCTTTTTTTTTTATTCTTTTTCTTTTACCTTTCAATACTATAACTGACTTTGTAAGATATTGCACTAGACCAGCTCACAGGTCTTATTTAATTCTTCTGTAATGTATTCTATAGTCTATTGTTCAGAGTTTAGTGTCTTTAATTCAAAACACCTTGCTTCACCTAGCTGCCAAGCTTGACTTACAGATTATCGAGAAATGTTATTTGCAATAGATTAATATGTTTATCCTGAGGAAAATGAGCTCAGTCACTTAACTTTATGAAACTGCATTGGTTGTGAACCCTCTAAAATAATTTACTATTGTTGTTGAGAGAGCATAAGCAATAGGTGATTTGTTTTGGTTTGTTACAGATACCCTTTTTTGAATTATTAGTTTTCATCAACTCATTTCAGACGAAAATTGAAAAAAAAAAAATTAAACCTAAGCAAAGTTTGAAGCTGTAGTTATTATAGTACAGAATATCTCATCTGCTGTTCTGCCATTTTGAAGCTCAGATCCTTACACTTACAGAATGCCTCTTACACTTTTGTGATGTTATCAATATTAGACTAAACTGTTATATTATTTGTGCTGCAACACTTCTTGTTTGTGTCTGTGAAAAACACTTCATTACATACAAGGTGTGATCAAAACTATCAGGACTGTTGCTATGGTAACTGAGCTAAAGTACACTGAATGAAATTGCTTAACACAGATTGACCATACATGCACTCTTACGTTCTGTTATTTATAGCAGTGCTTGTAAGAAAAGTGTGTAGAGAGTGGTCATATCAAAAAGATCAGATTTCAGCTGCACAGGATCTCCTTGACTGTGTCAATGAAGATGGAAATGGTCATAACAGGTGATGAATCATTGGGCTATGGCTATAACCCTGAAACCAAGGCTCAGCCTTTACAGTGGAGGACCCCAACAAGATTTTAGGATGTCAAAGAAATCAGGAGAATGCAATGAGATAGCTGCTTGCTTATCCTAAAAATGGAGTTTGAGGAATATTTTCATCAATGGAAACAATGCTGGATGTAGTGGCTTCTGAATGGGACTACTTCAAAGGAAATTAAATACTGAATTGATATATGTTGTAGTTTTCTTCTTATTACACTAGTCTCAATACGATTTGATCAGACTTCGTATTTCTATCTCCACATTACGAAAATGTTGTACCAAACAGCATAAAAAAACTGAAGCTATTCTTAATTTATTACCAGAAGTTTTATTCTGTAATTCTGTTTGATTTTCTTTCCAGATGAGTTACATACTTGGTGAATCTCCCTATATTGAGTTAGAGTTGGAGAGTGCTCGCAGTAGTCTGATCTTCGAAATAATTAATCAAGAGAAGACTACTTTTGATGCTTCCATGGCTTCACTAAAGTCATACCTGAAAAGAGTTGACCACAACTACAACAGGTAAGAGAAGTCACTTTGTTCACTTGATTGTCACAGGGACAGATTTTCTAACAAGTTTGTTTTTCTGTTTCCATTTTCAAATTGATGAAATATTTTTCGTAAACTTAATCCTTTTGTTACTGTATTTATTTTGAGATGCTCTATGTTTCTTTCAATTATTTTAAATAAAACAAAGAATTTAGAAAAAATAACTTATCATTAATCTAGTGTTAGGAACATAAATTGTGGCTAAGGTTTGGTGGAAGATTTTAATTCAAAACTTATGAAAACAAGACATTTGTACTACAGAGCCAGAGCCGGTTTTGGCCGGGTTGGTAATGAAAGGGTTAAGTCATAGAGAAGGGAAAGGGAAATTAATTCAATAATTACAGGTGAAATATAAGGCAAAATTCAGTGATATATATAAAGAGGCTGAAATTTGTTTTTGAATTAATGTCAAATTTTCTAAAAAAAATTGATTCAAGTTAAAACTTGGCATCATTTAATCCTACAGAATTGAATTTCTGATTGAACTAAATGACATTGCTATTATTATTTACTTCAGATCAGCCTTGATTTGATCATCCTTTTGCTTTTTAGGACAGAATACCTAGAACAACATTATTATATATACCCTATTTTTAAGACAGTAGGTTGAAATTTGGAGGAAATTTGACTGCTATTTCTAGAGTGACTTAAATAGAAGCTTCCTTGTTAGCTTGTAGACTACATACATAGTTTTAAGGTGCAACTGTACTGAACTGTGCTGATATGTGGCTTATTCTGAAATATGACAAGTAAAGCTCCTTAGTTTTCTTGCAAAATTTCCTTAACTTAGCCTTATACTCAATGTACATCATGTTTTTGATAGAATGCATCATTTCATTTAACAATATGATTGCTAATCTGTTTAATTTCAATCTTTCTTTTACAGGGAATTACTCGGAAAAGTTGCTCAAGTATCTATTGCAGATTTGAAAAGAGTTGGTCCAAAATATATTCCAAATCTCTTTGACCCTGCGAAGAACCGATGTTCGGTGTGTTGTCACCCCTCAAAGGTTGAAGAAGTATGCAATGGACTAAACCAGTAAGTTTTCTTTTCAGCAGTTCTTAGTTTTTACTATCTTATTACTACTGTATAGGAGAGGTGATGGTTGTTCAACCAACTACATTTTTGCCACTACATATTTGTTAACCCTGTGCTAACATATTTAATCATATTACCTTCACTGATTTTATAATTATTATTACTATTTTTTTTTTGTCCATTTTTACCACATTTTTTTGTCTTCCTGTTGTTTTCATGTCCACTCTTAAATGTCTGCATCTCTCCTCAATTTGGAAAGTTTGCAATGATATTAGCAGTCAATAGATAACTTAACGTTCAGTTTGTCTATGTGCATCAAATAAGCATTTAAAAATAACAAGGTTGTGATACTGGACTGCCAACCACATGGACATGAATGAGTTGAAACCTTGCTACTGAAGATATTTGTAGTTTAGTGGATAGTGGTAGAAAGCGCATTCAGCTATAAAAGCAATCAATTGCTTCAACAAAATTTATCCCACTTATGAGAAGAAAAATGTTAGATGGTGTTGAAGTGTTTGATAAATTATTGATTGTGATATGACAAATGATTGTATGTAGTGTACCTAGATACTGAAGGTATACATCATGTTCTGTATCTAGGTAGGGTAAATCAACTTAAGGAAGCAGCAAAATGATTGAGAAAATAAAGATATTGTACTACAAACTCCAGTTCAAAATTACTGTCTATATTTTGCTGTGTTTTTAGATTCACCCAGCTGTGATGAAAGATATCAGATGTCTTGAGAATGTGACATGCAATAAACAAGGTGTCCTATCCAAGAGGAGGTTTTAAAATACTGTCACTTTATCTACAATACCATAAAGCAAAGGTTAAACAGACTATTGAATATCTGTTTAAAAGGCTTGGTAGAATATTCTGTATTTTCTCACTGGAGAAACAGAACTCTTGTCTGTTTATAGTACTACCTATTATGTTTACAGGTAGATGAACTCAGCACTTTATTCTTGGTTAGACGAAAGATATCACCCCATCTAACATCTTTTGAGGTTATCACAAAAACACATGATGAATCCAGTATTGCAATCTTCAATATGTTCCTCTCTTTATTCACAGCTGGATGCAAAGCTGTAGAAAGTGTATCCAGCCTTAAAAACAAAACAGTGAGAGTGTACAGATATTAAAAATATATATATATGCTCAATGCACATACTTTATATATAATATATGTGATACTAATTTCTATAATTTGTTTTTTTTGTGTTTTCTTTGCCAGGGTTAACTTGAAGTTGGATGTATTATCAAGCATGAATGAGGACTTTTTGGTGAATGTCTGCTAAAGCTTAACTAACATTGTTAAGTGATGCTTCTACTTTACACAGAAACCAGCAACAATTTGTTAGACACTTTTGAGTTCTATTGTTGCTAACTTCAAAATTTTCAAATACCATTCTTCTGTTGATGATTTAAGGGTGTAATAAAGAACATCAGATAAATAGTGTTCCTTATCTTTTCCCTAATGTTCTAGGGATGACTATTACTAAAAATTGAGATGAGCAGAATGTAAAATGAAACACCAGATGTCACACTTCATCCAAGTATTTTTTGTTCAGTCATAGATTGCTCATTTTTACATTTGTTTTTCCATGCTTGCATGTTATTGCAACATTGGTTTACAGCCAAATGCCTTTCCTGATACTAACCCTTACTTGTTTTTGAAATAATAATACCTGTTTTATTCCACATGGCTTTGAAGGCATTAAGTAGACAGTTGATTAGACAGAAGTACCACTAACAACACCACTGACATGCAGATGGAAACAAACACAAAAGACACGTGAATACACACACCCATAAATAAATGCCTCTGTGTTTTGCCATCTCTAATTGTAGAGGGAACATGTGGAAGGGGTAGACCCTGGAAGACGTGGGACAAAATGGTGAGAAAGGATCTACAAACGTTGGGACTCACAGAGGGGATGACAGAGGACCAAGACTCCTGGCAGTTTGCTATGCTTGAAAAGACATGTCAATTTAAGTACACGTGTGGTTACCTTTGCATACAGGCTTGTCCATTGCAGCTCTCTCCAGCTGAGTATCCCTAATTTTGCAGGCTTGTAAGTTCTGGTGCCACATAAAAGGCACCTGTGCCAGTGCTGCATAAAAGCATCCAGTACACTGTAAAGTGGTGGGCATTAAGAATGGCATCCAGTTGTAGAAACCATGTCAAAACAGACATGGAGCTTGAACAGCCCTTCAAATGGTATCTCCTGTCAAAGCATTTACCATGCCAGCATGGAGAATGGACATTAAATGATGATTATACACCACCTGGCATAAGGCCACCACTCCCTCTCAAACACAACCCCCAAACATACATAGCCTTCTTTTTTTTTTTCTTGTTTTACAAGTTATTTGGCAACTTCATTAGTGCCAATGGCACAAAAAAGGCATCCAGTATGTTTTGTAAAATGGTTGGCATTAGGAAGGGCATCTAGCTGTAAAAACCATGCCAAAGCTGACATCAGCTCAACAGTCCTGCAGCTTATTAGATCCTGTGAAACCATCCAACCCATACCAACATAGAAAACAAATACAAAGTGATATGCCAGGCCTCTTTTCAGTTTCCATCTACAAAATCCCCAAATCCACTCCAAGACTTTGATTGGTACAGAAGACATTTACCCAAGGTAGGTGCCATGCAGTGAGGTTTGATCCCAAAACCATGTGGTTCAGAAGTGAACTTCTGAAGCACAGCCATACCTGCAACTATTTTGATGACTTGAATTATTTCTTTTATTATAACATATGAATCTTAAAACAAAAGGAAACTATGAAATTATTCTAGTTGTCAGACATGTTATGTTAACTTACATCAGAAAGATGCAAAATATACATGTAAAAATATATATTGTTCAATTAGCACACGTGTGTGTGTGTACTTATAAACCTTTGAATGTTTTCAGCCATTTTCTTTTCTAAAGTTGGGGTTGCCCTTTGTATTCCTCGTGGTTTCTTTCTTAAGGCAGTGTTTTAAAGCCTGATATCCCTCTTGTCATGAATTCCTTCAGTCACCTCTTATGACATGCAGGGATATGGTATGCTTATTTTAAAACAGGGATACACATGGTTAAATACCGAATATGTAAATTTATAATATATGAATTTACTCTTAGCTTTCAATGCATAACAGTTATTTACTGATAGGCTATCAAACCTTGAGACCTCAAAATTCTTTATAACATTGTTGCACAGTTTTCTCTATAATTTACAAATAAATTTGGATTTCAGTTTATTTTTGTATATGAAGAGGGGTTCACCAATGTTCCATGCACTATCATAAGGTTTAGGAGAATCTTGGTTAGATACTCCTCACCCATCTGACAATTATATATCTGATTCATCTGAGACTGGATGATAAGAAGTGCTTCAGTAACTGAAGTCATGGATGTGATGCAAGCATCAACCTGGATCTATAAGGAGTCAAGTCTGATTTGTAAAGCAAGGTAGAAGGGACTACAGCTTGATATATACACATCAATATTTATTTATCTTCAAAGTAAGGCCTCTCACATTTCAGATAAATTACTGCAATTTACCAAAGGAGGCATTTGCTTAGGATAATCTATTCACGAGATCATCATCCAGGGAAATTTGCATCTTCCTACTACCCATGTAAGGGAAAGATTTTACATCTTATATTATGGTCGTCTAATTGTAGGAAATTGAATTATAAATTCATGGGAAACTTTTTGCTAATATGGAAGCGCATGCATGTTCCTTAGGTTTTTGAAGATGCTTCCATCAAACATATTTACAAAAACAAAAGCAATAAAGTAATTTCTGGTAATCCCAGTTTTATTTCCCTTTCTACTATTAGTAAATTTCTGGTTTGTCCTATTCTACCTAAACAAACTCATTACTCAAGTTGTAGATAATTTACCCTGAACCCCTGCATGACTTTAAGCCAGATAAAGAAAGAAACATTTTGACATTGCCTTTGGATCAGGTTACAGAAAAAAGTATGAGATATCAGGCTACATTGTTTTTGTTGACCTTACCAAGACTTTTGATAAAGTAACAACAGTAGGAGGCTCAAAAGAAAAAAAACCTGCCAAATGTGATTATTTCCCTTTGTAAAGGTATGAAGGCTGCAGTTATGACAGCAACAAAATCATTTGGAGACAGTAACGGCACCTTGGTTTCGGAACTTTTTTCTCTATATTTCTCAACAATTTGTTTCTCATATTAATGGAAGATGTTTTTCAATTACCAGAATTTCAAAGCGAATTACATTACAAACAGAGTAAATTTGATTCTCAACATGATAATTACTGCTGATGCAGCAATCATGGGAGCATCTTTTGATAGTTCTCTGTTGTATAACATTTCTCACATAATGTTAAAACCTTTGCTTTCATCATAAGATCAAATACTATAAGGCATTCTGTTTGTTGTAATGACTGTGAGCACCGCTGGTTTGATTATCATCTTATAATCTCACCAACACTCTTTTCATCATCATCATCGTTTAGCGTCCGCTTTCCATGCTAGCATGGGTTGGACGGTTCAACTGGGGTCTGGGAAGCCAGAAGGCTGCACCAGGCCCAGTCTGATCTGGCAATGTTTCTACGGCTGGATGCCATTCCTAACACCAACCACTCTGTGAGTGTAGTGGGTGCTTTTTACGTGCCACCGGCACAGGTGCCAGAGTTTGTACAATGAAAGGTAGATCTGGATTGATTGTAGAGATTCTAGAGCCAAATACCCTATATTCTCAAGAAAACAGACTAGCAAAATTATAAATAGTTATGGTTTCCCAAGAGGAGACAATAAATAATGCCAGGTTTTGGCTCAGAAGGTATACAAGCTAAAAGATTATTGTAATTTCCAAGAAGTATTGTGTAATAGAGAGGAGGAGACAATTGGACTGGAATATGGAAGACAACTGGATTTTCCTCTCAGTTGCAGACCAGATTTGTATGTAGAACAAACTTTTGGTACCAGACAAGCTAACACTGGTACAGTAACAAAGGCATAAAAACTGAGACAGGACTGGAAAGTGTGAGAGAAAAGTACGGAGCATGAAACATCGGGTAGCTACAAGAAAAGGTAGACCTCATGTATATCTAGAAGTCTGCCAATGTTTTGTGTTTATGAGGAGCAGTAGAATAAGGTGTTTAAAGAACTTGAAAGTGGAATCAAGAGGTCTAAAAGATTTTGTAAAAATACCAAAGAAATTAAGTCTTGCATAAGGACATTGAGAAACTACCTTCAAATGGAGCCAGCTGTCAAGTTTAGTTTCAATAAGAAAAATGAAAGAGAAAGCAAAAAATTCATCCGGATTAGTGGAGGCAGTTAGAGGCCTGATACTGATGAAATATGCCTTGATTGTAGTTGAAAATTTTGGTGAAGTTAATTTAGAAGACATTAAATAAGCTGCAGTTTGGAGTGTGTACCATGGTGTATAACCACAGGTATGACATTTCAAGTAAAACAGCTGCAAGAGAAATTCTTCATTCAAAACAATCCACTCATGGTACCCTAGTCTGTGCTAAAGAAATCAGGTGTAGATGAATGTCTTATGAAAGCTGTGTAACTTATGTACTGGGGTGATGTTAGTAAGGGTAGGTTTTACAATAAGAAATTAAGCCTTCAAGTATTATAAATATCTTTTAGGGTTGCTCCACCTTTATCCTATTCATTACAGTCCTTGAGTCTACAAAACAAGTTTTCAGTACTCAGAAACTTAAATTGAAGTCCTGGTTCTCCTGGCAGAAACTTTTTGAGAAAGGTTCCAAACTTGTAAGTTAAGTTAGAGCCAAACATAGAAAGCCTAACGTACCAGTTAGTAAGACAGGGAGAGAGCATGAAATCCTTGTTCAATATATATTTTAGGAACTTGATACTCTATACTCAGGGTTAACAATGGTGAGGAGAGCTCTTGGGCAAGATTACTGAGAACCAGGATTCAAAATGTGATAGATGCACAAGAGCAGTAGTCTCAAGGCATTGGTACACTGGGCAATTGCTCAGCAGGTATAGAATCCCAGTGCTGTGACTTGTTATCAGTAAAGAAATACTACAGGCTCCATTACCTAGGAAGGGGCCAATAATAGGGTTAGTCATAACAGAAAGTTCATGAATTGCTCATATTTATCAGTAGATATAAATCTAACATGTGATCTAGATATAAGGAAAGCTTAAGTGTAAGGAAGGGCTGCAAGAAGTTGTTAGCATTGTTGATGAAAAAAGTTTCTCTGTATACAAATTTTATGTTTAATCTGTGTTCGAGACAAATGTGAGTTGGGTTTTTTTTTTCAAAACTTATGGAACAATGAACAGCTTCATCTACTGATGATTTGTAGTTCTCAAATACTTCTTTTTTTCTTTGTGTGAAAAACCAACTTTACAGGGTCACTCTTGAGGCACTTAGGTACGTGTTATTCAAATATCTGTTTGCTTGCATGACTGACATGGAGGTGAGTTCAAAATATCAACTTCACAAGCTGATGTCTTTAGCTTTTGTTTAAAACAATTTTAAAATATTATATTTTTATTTTTTGTTATATTTTTTAATGGCAAAAATAATACAATCTAACAAATTCTTGCACTGTGCTAGATAAAAGAGCTTATATAAAATAAATGAAGTCCTATATATGAAGAATTTATTTGACTGTGAATTGACCACTATACAAATGGTAACCTAACCACTGCAGATGGTTTGTCAAAGAACAGAATATTTGACTCCATAGTTATGGTTTTGATGAAAGCTAGGAACTCCCATCTTTATAGAATGGAATAGTTAAGTAGACAACAAACAAGAGAAGACTAAATGGATAGAGGTTCTTACTGATTAACCAACCAAGTGATTGGTAGTTCATATCCTGTCACTGGTGTTGTGCTATGTCTATTGTGAAAATCTTTTCACAATGACTTGGTTCACTAAGCTGTACAGTTATGTCACTGGCCGAAATAATTTATTGTTGTGCTGAATTCAGTTCCAACTGTACAAAAATGTTGTTTATGATAAATATCCAAATGAATATTGATCTCTTTTCATCTTTTTAACGCTTTGGAAACTGGAGATAAATACCAACTCACTAGACAAGAGATATAAATATTAACTCAGTGGACAGGTGAATCTTTAAAAGGAAGTGATAAATAATTATATCAAATAGTTTCCCTGACCTCAAGTATAACTCTAGTACCCTCCATCAGGCATTTGCCATATCCTGAACGCCTTACTTCCCTGGGCATGGACACATTGGAACTCCGACGTCTAGCAGCTGACTTGGCAGACACCCATAAAATTATCAACCATCGTACAAATGACATAAACTTGCCCTCTCCTCATATACACAGAGAAATTTGCTCATACAAGAGGGAGAGAATGAAAGAAACCTTAAAACTTCTGATGTTAAATCAGCAAAACAAATAGGCAATGCCAAAATATATCATACATTCTGATTACAAAATGTATGCTTGATAGTAGTATTTAGTTTTATTATTCTTTGATCAGTTCAAATTTTACTAGGACCAATCTGCTTTGTTTTGGGCCCTCAACTCTTTTATGGAGTCATGCAGGTGCCATTATGACTTATGGCATGTCTTGGGTACTAAAGGTCAATTTACATCATGCCAGCTACAATAATAAAATGGAATTGGAAAAGGTTTATTTAGATGGCCAGTTATCTATTTCACCTATATGAAAGAGAAAGCCTCTAAATGGTCATTCAACCTGTTAGAAATAACAACCAAAATATGAAGAAAGACAGTTGGTAATGTAGTTCTAAATATGCTATGCCTTGAAGTTGGAATGGTCACAGCTAGGATGAATGCATTTTATCATACATAGGACTGATTTGTCATGACTAATATAGGGTCAGACAATATCAGCTTCATAATCAGCATTAGAGCAAGAAAATTTCATGTATTATGGTTACTTTCCAATCCTGTTCTATCTACATGCCCTGTCTCACTCTATTATTGCTATCTGCTAGCCCTTGACTTGGGTGTTCCAACCACATGTAACAAGAAAATTTTTCTCTCACCATACCCCAACAAACTAATCTACATCTCTTTCTCACATTTCCTCCTTCATACACTATGCCTAGCTCTCACTCCCCAATACTGTCCTCACACATCTGTATATGCAGGTCTTTCACCACTTAGTCACACTCTTTAATCACTCCCTTCACAGTATCCTGCCACTTATATTATGGCACTGAACCTCAAGAGTATGCCCTGGCACTTTCCACCATCTGTATCTCTCTCTTCCTTTACTCAAACATCTCATTTATATTCTGATCCCCATTCCTTGTGAGTATGCCTGGCATTTTGCCACCATCTCTATCCTACTGTCTCTCACTCTCTCTCTCTTTCTCCTGCACTTCACTCAGGTTGGGCAACCGTGTATTTTCTTTGTGGAAGCATTCCTGTTTCTGTCTTCATTCTTGATCTTTCTCTCTGGCTGGGTAACCTTGTACTTCCTCTACAGCAAGACACCTGTCTCTCTCTCACTATAAACTTTTCATCATTATCTCCTCCAGTGCATCCTCCCCTCTTAAAGATTTTTTTGGTTTGCAAGTACTTGGCCAAGTGTCTTCTACTATAGTACAGGTGCCACTTAAAAGCACCCAGTCCACACTGTAAAATGGTTGGTGTTCAGAAGGGCATCCAGCTGTAAAAATCCTGCCAAAATAGTTATAGAAGTCTTGTGCGGACTTTGCCCAGGCTGGCTCTTGTGGAAGCGTCCCACCTATGCTAGCATGGAAGATGGACAGTAAACGATGGTGATGATGATGATGATGATGATATGTCAAAAACCAGAAGTGAAGTCTTTGACCCTTTAGCATTTAAACCAGTCATATCAGGCCTAAATATTCTACCTGTTTTATGTTCAAACTGGGAAGATCTGGCTTCTCACACCTAACTTACAATGTCATTCTAAAAATATACAATCACATCATTAAAAACACAAAGCTACAAGGTAAGTAATTGAAAACGGTGAATAAATAAGCATTATATTTGAGAGAGTACTCTGAATGCTGAAGAGTTAGAATAATGGGCAATTAACGTTCATGCTGTATATTGTTGATTTTTTTCCATTTAACTCTTTTGTTTTTTTCTTATAACTCTTTCTTTTACTTGTTTCAGTCATTTGACTGTGGCCATGCTGGAGCACTGCCTTTAGTTGAGCAAATCGACCCCAGGACTTATTCCTTGTAAGCCTGGTACTTATTCTATCGGTCTCTTTTGCCGAATCACTAAGTTACAGGGATGTAAACACACCAGCATCAGTTGTCAAGCGATGTTGGGGGACAAACACAGACACACTAACACACACCCATATATATATATATATACATATACATATATACAACGGGCTTCTTTCAGTTTCCGTCTACCAAATCCACTCACAAGGCTTTGGTCAGCCCGTGGCTATAGTAGAAGACACTTGGCCAAGGTGCCATGCAGTGGGACTGAACCCAGAACCATGTGGTTGGTAGGCAACTTTTGTAAAAATTTAATTTATTTATTCTAAAATTGTTTTTCATCTTTATATATTCTAATGTTAATTAGAAATATTTCTATATCTGCTCTGAAATAGAGAGTAGTATAGAGTAAAAGTCAGCAATAGGATAAGAGTTGTAAAAATGAAAATAAAAAAATTCACTTACAAAAAAAAACAATCTACACAATTTTTTTTTTCTCGTCCATGGGAATTTCTCCCAGACAGCATTGGCAGTCCTTGAAATGTCACAATAAAAATTAGACTCCAAAATTAAATCTTTCACTTAGGTCATGGGCAAATAAACAAACATACGAAAACAAAAATACAAACAGAGAGAGAGACGGCAGGTTTAAACTGGTTTCCTTCAATTCTGCTGTTTAGTGACAGGTAATGTGAAAATTATTGTTAAGTGAATGCTTTGTTGTGTGGAAGCTGTTGCTACATTGAGCAAGTAACTACATACAAAACTTTTAACCAAATTTTTTTTTATAGAATGACTGTGAGTTAGTGCATGGGTAAATTGAAGTATAATATATCTATTGTACAATGCACAGTGAATTAGAATGTGGGGTACAGTAAAGTTGTATGGTGAACTGGTAATGGACATACAGTAAAGTTGTGCATAGTGACCTGATGTTTGACATATTGAAGTTGTAGATGGTGAACCAGTGTGTAAGATGTAGGTATGTCGTATATGGTGAACTGGTATGTGACATACAGTGAAGGTGTGTATAATGAACTGATGTGTGACATATAATAGAGTGTGATAAACTGGTATGTAGTAATCTGATATATTGTAAACTGAAATGTAATGAGTTGATTAAAGTTTAACCACTCGTGAATATCAATAATCAATGGTACTGGTTAATGAGAATGGCTTGGTAGCATGTACTGTGCTTTTGCTAATTGTTTTAGGTGCCTTCTCAGACCTCTCACTCTTGACCTAGCAGACTTTCCAGGATGTGGTAGTTGGAGGAAGAGAGAACTGCATCATTTCAAGTGAGAAGATTGGAGCAATATGAAATGAAGTGCCTTGCTTAAGGGAACACAATTTGTGGTCCAGGGATTGAGCCTATAACTTTATGATCATGAAATCAACATACAGAAAAAAAAGTACTCAGAACAACTGTTATTACATTATTTACATTCAATGGATATTTGTCCTCATCTTGTTTGTTGTTAACACAACATTTCAGCAGATATACCCTCCAGCCTTCTTCAGGTGTCTTGGGGAAATTTCGAACTGTAACTATGTTATTGTTTAAACTTAGATCAGATATTATTCAGTTGACTTAGAATCAAAAACATTCAAGCCTTGACTATCCTGCCATTTCTTTTTTAGGAATAGTGTATCTTGGATTATATCATTTAATGTGTCCTTTCTCTTTCAAGATAGTGAGGTGCTATTTGAGAGAAATTTGGCTGCTATTTCTCACAGGTTAAACAATCACAGAGACTGCTTTATTGACTTGCCTAATTCAATGTTGTTGTTTAGCCCCAGGTCAGTCCAGATCAAGTAATCCTACAATCAAAGCATTCCAGGTGTGACTATCCCAACTTTATTCAAGCAAAGCTATTTAGACAATATCATAAAATCTAGCCTTCCGTTTTTTAATAAGGACGTAATTTTGGCGGAGATTTAGTTGCAATTTTTAACAAGTCAGGTCAATCAAACATGAAAAGATTTTCTCATTAGTTTGTTTACAATGGCATAGGGATGAATCAGCATGCAGGGTACAGTAATTGCATCTGGAGGTCTAAGTTTGGTTTGGTTTTCTTTTTTATATTTTGCAAAATGAGTTTGTCACAGGTGGAATGGCAATGCTCACAACCTTTCTTTCAGCCAGCAGAAGTTTACCCAGACAAGAGACCAGGTCTGACCACTTACAACAGAATGGTCCCGCTAAAAGCACCTGAAGGCAACAGGTTAACTCTACCATCCCCAAAACAAGAATGACCCTTCCAATAGGTTTCCACACAGTTTTCATCAATCAAATTTCTCTAACAAGGCTTTGGCTTACCTGAAGCCCCAGTTGAAGACACTATCGAACAAGAAAGCATGTAGTTGTGAAGATTGGCCAAAAGTTTCAAGAATTCATTGATTATGATGATGATGATGGTATCAGGTATTTCCTTAGGGAAGGCCCTATTATAGGACTTTATTGCAGGGTCAACTTTATTGTTATACTATTACTTATGCAAGGTCAAATTTGAGAGAGAAGTTTACAGTCTGTAAAGTCAAATAACAAAATTTTACACCTTTGAAGATGACAAGGTATGGGAGCCTCTATGTGGTTACTCAGCTTGCTAGAAACAGCAACCAATTCTTGCTCAAATTACTTCCTACCATCTTGAAAAATGGGACATATCTTTAACACCCAAGATAAAAATGTAATGGTCATGGCTGAAATGTCTTTGATCATAGGTTTGCTCAGTCAGAACTGACTTATAGCTTGTATGTGATCATTCAACCAGCAATAAATCACACTCTATCTTAAATAAAGAAGGATGCACTCAACAAAATGTAGTCCCTGATATACAAAAAGACCAGATGACCATGGCTGGAATGTCCTCCATTATAAGACAGCTTGAGTAGGGCTGACCTAGGACTAAAAAACAACATTTCTTTCTATAAATACCACAACATATAGTGAGGTTGTGAATGTTGTTATGTTTTCTAAATCTTTTCTCTTTAATAAAGATTGGTTAGTATTATATTTTTTTAGAGTAATTGAATGACAGACTTAATGTTTAGTGACTCTTTTTAATTATGTCTCTTTATGTCCTAAGCATAAGTCCCTTCAAGATGGAGAAAATAAGTTCATTTATATATTGGGGCTGATTCAAATCACTCTATCACTTCCTTAAAATCTTTTGGCTCCTAAACCTTAACAGAAGTTTAAGGGCTCTCTCTGGTGAAGAGGATTGACCTGTAAGAGTCCTGTGTCAGTGCCACACAAAAAAGCACTAGTTCCAGTTCCACATGAAAATGTTCATGCAGTACACATTAAAAGCACACAGCACACATTGTAAAGTGGTTGGCATTAGCAAGGGCATCCTGCTGTAGAAACCATGCCAAATCTGACTGGAACCTGGTGTGCAGCTCTCCGGCTTGCCAGCTCTGGTCAAACCCTCCAACCCATGCCAGCATGGAAATTGGACATTAAATGGTGATGATGATAACTCACTATTTTCTCTCTTGAAGGTGGCAAGTTGGCAGAATCATTAGCATGCTGGACAAAATGCCTAGCAGCATTTCTTCCACCTCATTACATTCCAAGTTCAAATTCTGCTGAGACCAGCTTTCCTTTTCATCCTTTCAGAGTCAATTAAATAAAGTACCAGTCAAGTATTGGGGTTGATGTAATCAACTTACCCCTCCCCTCAAAGCTGCATACTCTGCACCAACATTAGAAAACAATATTTTCTTTCTTGCATAATTTTTATCTGACATTAAGTTGAAACAGGTATTGCATTACAGCAAAGTCATGCTTACCATTCATAAACACACACACACACACAATTATTGTTTATTTGTTGCACATGATACACTCATGATATATAATCTCTCTCTCTCTCTCTCTCTGTGGGTTTCAATTCTATGCCGCAATACAATGGTACAAATACCACAGTATACCAGTATGCTGCAAGGAATGTCTAGGTGTACTGTGGATTCCTAAAATTAAGGCTTTAGAAAATGCATAGAAATGTTTAAGTCTTGGAAACTTGTGCGTGGGAAAAAAAAAAGAGGTCACCTACCTTCCTCTCTCATCTGCGCCTGTCTAATAGTAGTTACTCTGGTGATCCTGTCCTACCCTGTCACCCAATAATAAGCAGCTGCTATCTCCAACTTGAGAGCAAATTCCCACATGCCCATTTGCAATGCCTCGGTCGGCCAAAAGAGAATAACTTTCTCCTGTCCCCCCTTCTGTTTCATGCTTCTTCTTCCTGTCAGTCCCTTGACCATTGACATCATGGCCCTCTTCTTCTGGCTCAGCCCCACACACCCCTACCCCCAATCTCAAAGATCACCTCCTCACTTCACTCTGTATTGAAATCTACCACCCACCCAGATGGGTGCCTTGCATGTTGTGACCTTCTTAAACTGGGAACCTCGTTGTCTTCCTCTTCTCCACAATCATCATCTGATAAAGCAACAATCCTATGAACATCCAAGACATGATGCAGCAGTCCATTGACAGGGATGTTGTTTTTGGAATTGACAACCACTACTATTCCTCTGTACCACTGAGTTGTGCTGCGTGCATTTTGGTAGCTCGACCCAGACTTCATTTCCCACCTCCATGAAGTCAGGTCCCCTCTCTTCTACATGGCATCTCAATGGTTTACTCAGACGCTGCCATTCATATTTGAATATCGCTCTATGTGACATGGACTCTTCAGCCTGTCCTGATTGGGGTGACATGTTGTACCAGAACACCACTTCCAGCAGTGAGACATCTCCCCTCTCCACCATGGCCTTGATTGTTTGATGATGTCTCTCCACAATCCCATTTCCACTTGGCCTGTATACGGCTCTAAAAAAGCGATGCACTTTCCACCTGTCAAGCATCTCCTTTGGCGCCTCCGAACAAAATGCTGTGCTGTTGTCCATCAGCAATTCATCCACAGGGCCCCACTCTAAGAATACCTCATTTAGAATACATGGTATCTTGTCTGCTGTACCTGTCCTCAATTCCCTTCAAATGGCCATCTGGCCCGGCCCACAATCGACCATTGAGAGATACGTCCCCTATCGGCAGTGTGTTATATCCACTGCTAATTGTCTCCAGTTGTGCTATACCGAAACATTTCCCTGCTCATGCACACCTAGAGCAGGGTCGATGGATTGACACCTGTCGCAGTTCCTGACCACCTTCTGGATACCCCATCTGGTAACATCAGTGTTAATCCTCCTAATGAGATACAGAGTCCTATCCACGCCCATATGATGCATGGCATGCAGTCTCCTTAGCTTGGAGTCATTTAACTGACACACCACGGCTACCCCTTGCTTTGATTCTTCCAGCTCCCCTAACCAGGCCTTTTTTACCCTGGTTAGAGTGTCTGCCTTGTTTCCTCTCTGAAGGCACAAAAACCACATTCAGCTTCAGGCTGACCTTGCCATTCAGCTCCCCTAGAATCCCTAGGCGGTGCTTCACTAGCATTTCCGCAGCCCCTTTGGTTCACACCTTCTTCTTGTTGGTGATCACTGATCTTACCCAGCCAAATACAGTAGCTGAATCCGTCCTGATTTCGATGAGGCACAGCCCCCATTTTAGGGCCAAATTCACTCCCTTCAGCACTGTGTCCAACTCAGCGACATAGTTGTAGTTGTCTGCTTTTTGAAGCCAGGTGGCATCCTCTACTTTGGTACTTCCGATCTCCAACATGCTGCCTATTGCAATACTGCTAGCATCACACCCTACGATCCCACTATCCAATTTGGGCACATGCCAGTTCCTTCTGACTGGGTCTTTCACTCTCATCCTCTCTAGGATTTCTAACATCATCACCACTGTCCCCTCTCCCACCTTATCACTCCAGTTCTCTCCTTCTGCTTGTCTCTTGGTGTAACTTCATGCCATACACAGCCACTCCATGATAGGGTAGTGACCTACTAACTTCCCGCACATTGAAAACAGTTCTCTCTTTCTGACGTTGGTACCCAGCTCCGGGATCTCATTCCCTCTATGAAACACCAACTCACCTGTTCTATTTCCCTGAAGCTTAAGCCCCAGTGCATCTCCTCCAGCCATTGTGAATAAGTTTCCCCACAGAAACTTATTCACAATTTTGTTATACACAAGTATTATTAATAAAACAAGTTATCTTTTATCTTTTACTTGTTTCTAGCATTGGACAGTGGCCATGCTGGGGCACTACTTTAAAGGGTTTTAGTTGAACAAATTGACCCTTACTTAGTTTTTAAAGTCTAGCATTTATCTAATTAGTCTCTTTTGCCAAACCACTAAGTTAGGGGACGTAAACAAACAAGCACCAGTTGTCAAAAAGAGTGGTGAAAGACACAAACATATATACACATATAGAAACAGGTATGTGTGTGTGTGTATATATATATATATATATATATATTATGGGTATTTTTCAATTTCTATCTACCAAAACTACTCACAAGGCTTCTGTCAGCCTTGTGCTATAGTAGAAGACACTTGTTCAAGGTACCAAACCGTGAGACTGAACCTGGAATCATGCGGTTGGAAAGCAAGATTCTTGACACACAGTCATGCCTGTGCCTGTAGTTAGCCAATGGTTTTCTATATTTTTACCTAAATTTTTAAGCTTAAAATCCAAAGATTTTTTTAAAACTTTCCATGTGAAGTGTACTAATAATTTTTTGTTTGATCTCTATGTTTGAAGTCGATGGTGCTAAGAGCAATGGACTTGCAACAGCTGAAGAAATACAGAGATTGTTGTATCATTGGCTCAGAAACTTGATGTCCTGTATGTGAGTCGCCTTACCTGTATTATTCAATAAATATAGTATTTTATTTCCAATGATATTGAGGTCTACCACTTTTGACATTGCAGGTGATTTGTCAAGATATATATACACATATATACATACATGCACACAGGACGGGCCAAAAGTCATGCACCAAATAAGTAAAAACATGCTTCAAATTTTCTAAAATTGAATAAAATGATGAATACACATGTACTTGTAGGTCATGAGCAAAATAAATAATAATAATAATAATAATCTATATATATATAAAACTGAGAATGTGTGTGTGTGTGTTCATCACTAAAACTCAAGAACTACCCAACTAATTTCATTCAAATTTTACACATGCCTTACTTAGGGTCCATGCTGTGACACACACACACACAATATATATATATATATATGCACGCACACACACACACACCAAAATAAATATCAAATGGAAATTGTAGTTGTGATACCTGTGCCGGTGGCATGTAAAAAGCACCATCCGAATGTGGCCGCTGCCTTGACTGGCTTCTGTGCCAGTGGCATGTAAAAAGCACCAACTGATCATGGCTGCTGTCAACCTCCCCTGGCACCTGTGCCAGTGGCACATAAAAAGCACCCACTACACTCACGGAGTTGTTGGCATTAGGAAGGGCATTCAGCTGTAGAAACACTGCCAGATCAGACTGGAGTCTGGTGCAGCCTCCAGGTTTCCCAGACCCCAGTCGAACCAGCCAACCCGTGCTAGCACGGAAAACAGATGTTAAACGATGATGATGATGATGATATATATGTACATATAAGGCAAATAAGAAAATGGAGAGGATATACAATCGACAAACATCAGCCTGTAAACATTCAATTATATCTATTTATTAATTGTTTACAAACATATGTGTAATTGATACGAGTAAACGAATGAAATAAGCCAATAAATACGTAAACATTATATATATATATATATATATACAAAATAAATGTATAATAATAGATGAGTGTACAGATTAGTATCTGTACACTCATGTATTATTATCCATGTATTTGTATATATATATATATCTGTTTACATAATTATTGGCTTATTTCATGTTTACTTGTATCACTTACACTTGTTTTTAACCAATTAATAAATAGATATAATTGAATGTTTACTGGCTGATGTTTGTCGATTGTATATCCTCTCCATTTTCTTATTTGCCTTATAAATCCTGGGTAAATTTCTAATTTACCCCCACCCATACTTAGTATTGAATTGTGATATTGTCATGCAATAGTAAGCACTTGGTTATAAATATGTAGGTACATATCCAGTAGTATATTGGATATTTAATATCGCTTAGATAGTTTCTTAACCTCTAACTCATACAGACATATATGTGTGTGTATATATATAGATATACATGTTTATATACATATACATGGCTATATATATATATATGGATGTATGTATATATGTGTACCTGTGTTTGTACCCCCATTAATGCTTGACAGCCGATGTTGCTGTGTTTATGTACCCATAACTTAGCCATTTGGCAAAACACACCGATAGAATAAGTACTAGACTTACAAAGAATAAATCCTGGGGTCAATTTCTTTGACTAAAAGTAGTGCTCCAGTATGGCCATAGTCATATGACTGAAACAAGTAAAACGATAAAAAAAACTATGACATTTTAACCCCAAGCAACGCCAGGTATCTCTGCTAGTGTAATATAAATGTGAAATGTTTTGGTGTGAGACTTTTGGCCCACCCTATACATACACACACACACACACACATACACTATGCTACAGTAGAAGAGGCTTGCCCAAGGTGCCATGCAATGGGACTGAGCTTGCAGCCATGTAGTTATGAAGCAAACTTCTCAACCACTCAGCCACACATGCACCTATATAGTATATATAAATTACCATTAGGTCCCCTAAACCTGTAAGACAACTGCTCAGTGTGATCATACCTTAAAATGGCAAGGTGTATGTATAAATGATCAGGATGTAGGTGTACAATGAAAAATCAATACTAGCTGCCAAAAGAGAATCTGATTAATGATTAAATTAAATAATGTGTGTCAAACTTTGAACTTTTTGGCATACTGTGAGGCAAAGCAGAGACTAACATTCCAAGCAGAGTGCTCTCTTATTAGAAGAGAAATATCTCTATATCACTCTGCCACAATATGCCTCACTTTTGTTTAACCCAAATTCAATTTACGATGTCACAGACATTAAATAAGCTACCAATTTTAGTGACTTTTAATTATAGAGCTTACTGTCGATTTACTCTATTACTCATGTCTGTGCTATAAAAATTCATGCAAGGTTTCAGCTGTCAAGATGGTCACAGTTGGAATACCTTTGATCACAGGTCTGCTCCACATGGGGTAAAACACAATAATATTCATACAAAGATTACTCCATTTTCTCTGTTGAGGTATAGTAATGCTTGAAATTTTAGTATCTTCTTTATCTCGTCATACATCTTCGGGTTCATTCTAATTTAATTCTTACTAACACAATCTATAACCAGATCATGTATTCTATTGACTGTTCTTTTACTATACGTTTAATATTCATGCAACTGTTTATTATATAAATGATTTCTCTGTACATTAACATGAAAAAATATAAACTTATAGGTTGGCCATATCCTGTGATAAACTTATAATTACATGTCCTCTACTTCCAAATTTTTCTCCACTTTTTCCTTTCTTTTTTATATGACTTAGTCTGAGAAGGAAAGGTAGCCTCCAAACCCCTTTCAGGACCTTGAGACTGATGTGAGAAAGTGAAACAAGTTATCCTTAGACTGGTGACATAGCTCAACTGCTCACAATGCTGCAGTATACTCCGTTGATGCTACCCAAAGGTCAAGAATGTGTAAGACTGGGTGATGGATTAAGTCCTATGAACAAAAAAGATCCCTACAACAATCTTCTAAACAGTTTCAATCCACCAAATTTTACTCTTAAGGCTTTCAAGTTGCTGTGTAATATGACTGAACTTGAAACTGTGCAGTAACTAACTGAACTTCTTAATCACATGGTCTTGGCTGTGCTCAGTTTATTGTCAGATATTAATGTCACTTACTTGAACATTAATGGGTAATCAGTCTCGTTGACTTCTTATAGAAACCAATGGCTACTAGCTCCTCTTTTACTTGCACCCCAATATTGCAAACTACCAAATTACAGGTCAAATTTACAATATCTACAATTTTCAGCTTGAGAATTTATGATTGAAATTTCTTGGTTGGTGCAGGGAGTAGGAACCATAGACTTCTCAGTTGCCTGTCTTATTAACTCAGACACCTGTTTTTCATGTAACAAGTTGTTATTTATGTACTACTTGTCAGTGTCTTACTAGATATGACAGTTGGAATGCTACCTAAATAAAGGTTTATGAGTCTAATCTCAGCTTGAGAAATAGCAGAAATGAATGAAACAGTGTACTCTTAAAAAAGAAAAAAAAAACCTGAGAAAAACTGAGGTTAACAATCTGAGAAACTTTCTGCTGTCTCTTATAATTTAGTACTAAACAATGAGCCATTGAAGTATCGCCCTTATGTCTGGTCTTTGTTTCTATAAATAGTGATTTTCTACTTTGACGAAAGACAAAATATTGGAAAGAAATATAGATAATGAATCAACTTCAACATATTACAAGTACCTACTTCATCAATCTTTGTATTTATTTGGTTTAGTATACCTAGTTCAGTACCTAGTGATAAATACAATAATATATGTATGCAGTTTGTTTCTCCACCTTATGCTTTCAATTTATAAATGTTGGAATTACATTTGTGGGATTTGAACTGAGAAACTGGACGGACAAAGCTAAATATTGAAAACCATTTTGTGCTGTGTTCTTATGTTTCTGTCACATTGCTCCTCTCTTGTAAGGAGTAATTATATCTTCTAAATGTTTCTCAACTGAACAAAGAGTTTTAGTGTGTGTGGTAGCCCCAGTTGTTCGAGTCCCTTCTCAAGTTTACCAACATAGTTTTCTTTCAGAGTTTGTCGTATAGTTTTCCGACATAATGACTGCAGTGAAGGCAACACAGGTGATGTGGTGTAGCCAAGTCCGGTGAGATATTCGCGCATTTCTTTCATGTGCAGAAGATTTGTCCTACATGTATTCAGTGAGTGTATATCTGTATAACCCCGTTCATAAATATAAGACAGATTTAACAGGAATGTCAATACAGTTTTGTAAATTTGTTCTGGTGAAAGCTGGCAGGATAACAGAGCCATGTTAACTATCTGAAAACGATAAGAAAAAGAAAAAGAATAAATATTAGAAGTAAAACTGAGATTACATGCCTATTCAATGAAAATTGATGTTTGTAATTATATTTGTAATAACCAAACAAATTTCACCACAACAGAAAATGTTTTGTTCCGATATTATTGTTATAATTATCAAGAGCCTATTGTATACAAAGCTCAATTTCAATCCAATTCAATTAGTTAATGTCAATTTAATTTATCAACATTTCTCCACATTGGAATAAATATTTCAAACTATAAAAGAATTTATGAATAATCAATAGTATTTAATAATATTTATATAAAAGTAGAGAAAATATTGTTGCCAAAGACAGTGTAAAATGCTTACATTTAAGTTCATACAAGTGATGTTAGTTTAAAAACTTAATTTAATTATTCTCAAAACAAACAGGCATATATTCTGGAAGTTTTATTCTTATTAATCATTTCACCAATAAAGATGAACAAAAGATAACAATGACTATTATTCTTCAAATAGCTGCAACTTAGATGCATTTTACCAAAATGTGCAAAGAATTCCTGTCCTCCATTAGCTTTGGTAGATTCTTAATTTCATGTGGTGTATCTCTGCTAATAACATCAATGTAGTTGAGTCATCTTTGTCCTCTATTAGAGTGTGGAAGTCTCCAAAATAGAACATCTGATATGGTCTGTTGTTCAGCATCATAGAAGTGGTCTGCAGTGGCTACCCTGCATGGAGAAATAATAGTAGAAATGGGCAAAATGCACCCACAAATCTCCTCTTTGAACTTGTGCACATGCCATGAGATGTTTTAAGCCCTCATAAGAAATATGGTGTATGTACCATCAAGACAATCTTGAAGCTCTTTCTTCATAGTTCAGGTTTCAGTTGCACAGAGAAGAATGGATATTGTTTACTAGTATATGCCTATAGTGAAGGCATGTGGCCTAGTGGTTAGGCTGTTGCACTCACAATCACCAGATTATGTATTCAATTCCCAGACCGAGCAGCACATTGTGTTCTGAACATGACATAACTGGACTATATTATGTATTACTATTAATGAGTTAACAAAGGTACTCAACATGTTACAGATAGCAACCAAATCTCCCTCAAATCACATGCTACGAGCTTAAAGAAGGAAGAATACATCGTGTAATGTAGTCCTAAATATGCTGTCTACAAAGGATGGTCCTGGACGGAATGTTTTTGCTCATTGATAAGCTCAATCAGAATTAACCTGAAAACAAACTGAACTGTATTCCATATCACGTCACAGTCTAATACTGACCACCACTTCAGACTAAACTTACCATTTTATTAGTGTTCTGTAAAATGTAATAAAACACAGATGGACACCATGCAGGGCTGCTGAAGCTGCTACCATTTCTTATAAGCATCATAATGATTTCAAAGTTTGGTTCCATTGCACGTACAGATACCATGAAGGGGCTGATGCCTTCGTTGTCAGCAGCATCAATTTTTGCACCATAACTGGGATGGAAAAAAAGCAAAGAAGGTCAGAGATTAAAAGATTAATAAAACAACAGATAAAGAGAATCAAAAGGCAATCTGTTTAATAACACAAGAATTATTGGATTTGAAATATTTTTGCCTTTTTGTTAATTATTAAATCAAAAAGTCCATTGTGTGTGTTTGTGTGTGTGCACGCACAAACATTACTGTCTCCATGACATCATGTGATAGTTATAAACGAGGATTATCAAGCAAATAGTGTCCTTTGTTTCCAATATTCTGTGAAAACATGTCTGGCCATGGGGAAATATCATCTTGCTTGGAAACAGATGACAAGAAGGACATCCAATCATGGAAAATCTGCCTTAACAAATTCCATCCAACCTATGTAACCATGGAAAATGGGATGTAAAAAAATGATGATAATTATATACACACACACACACACACACACACACATCATCATCATTTAACCTTTTTTAATTCTGGCATAGATTGGAGAACTCAGTATGAATCAGAGGGCCATACCAACTCCAATGTCTATGTCTACTTTGACATTGTTTCTACAGCTGGATGCCCTCCCTAACACCAACCACTTCACAGAGTGTATACTGGATGCTTTTGTTTGTGGCACCAGCACTGGGATGGTCATCAAGTACTCGCAAAACA
Organism: Octopus sinensis; assembly: GCF_006345805.1. Lineage (NCBI taxonomy): Eukaryota > Metazoa > Mollusca > Cephalopoda > Octopoda > Octopodidae > Octopus > Octopus sinensis. The sequence goes on from NC_042999.1 coordinate 97,600,564, forward strand.
AGATTCCTCAAATGAGTAGAGTGTAGAATTGAGGGATACGAAAGTATTACAGAGACACAGAAGCGGGTGTCTTACTGAAGAAATGAATACATAGCATCCCCACAATCCACACACATCCTTCACCCTCTTATTACATATGCCTCTTATCACTCACCTATCTGTCATCCATGTCCCTATCACCCATGTTCTTATTATTCAAGTTTCTAGTGACCATGCTTTCATTGCTCATCTCTCAATCATTCTCTCCTATATCTAGAAAAATGGTTCTTTACCATACATTGCTTCCAGTGTAACTAGAGATGCCACAGGATGCCACCCACTCTTAAACACTCCTACTCTACTTCTCTATCTTTATTATTCTAGTTCTCTTACCCAATATTTAAAGGGTTTCTTTCAATGGTTTAATCTTTGTTAGTTTCCTCCATACCTTCTTTTATCATTTGTTGTTGTCCCAAGTTGACCCTAGTTGAATGAACTTATGAGTAAAGGTTTTCTAGCCATGACTACTTGATCTTTTTTATTATTCTAGATATAGCATACCACAGATTACATTATCCATCAATTTATATCAGGTCCACATTAAGTAAGCATTGTAGGAGCTAAAAGCAAAATTTTTATATTTTCCCTTCATATGCTGTCAAAATGATATGGAGACATTGTGAATGAGATATGTCAACTGGATCAGCCAACAAAAGTTAAAAATAGAAATACAATCAAGGAAACTAATCTATTCTAGTTATAACTCATTTCAACAAGTACTGATATGTTAACCAATCTGAGTGAGTAAACTACACAGACAGCCGGATATAGAGCTGTATGAATGGTTAAGGGTAAAGTTCAGATCTAACTTGAATGGTACACAATACATATTGTGATCAATATTAAGATAGAGTGTTCACTAACATATTTGCTTGTTTTATACATGCAGTATATGTGGAATTTCCACAGTTATTTTAAAAACTATAAGATTATTGGAAGTTTATAGAGAACCATGTAGTAACATGATTTTTTTTAAAATAGCATTTAATATAATATAAATGTTCTGTCTATGGTAGATTATGTCATTAATTTTACTCCATAGTTTATCATTACTTGTTATGAAAAATATAAATGTAGTGTGTATAACAGCTTATGTCTTTGATTTCATTCTATAATTATAATGTTACATACACAGAAGGTAGAAGAATGGTATTAGGTAACAGAAATGTAACAGTCATTCTTTAGAAATTGAAATTTAAGAAGATAATGTCAAGATGATGGCTATTGCTTTTGACTAAGGAACATGTTAAATCATCCAGGGATTTTTAAAAATATGAACTTCAGTCCAATATAAAAAAATAAATAATAAGTAAATTTTTTGTTGTCACCTGCTAAGCAATACAAAAACTGTGAACTGATGATTTTATAAGCTAACATTTTTACTAACATCCTTAATACAATAAACTGCTACGGTTCTTACTGGGTAGATGGATGGATGGCTCTCAGTTGTTTGACTGAGGGTTCAATTGTTCAACCAACTAAATTATCTGCTCAGATGTTACATACTGCAGAAAATCTTAGCCATACTACCATTCTACACTGGCAGAAATCATCATAAACAAGATTAGAGGAACAAACACATCAAAATCTTGAATGCGATGCAGTAGCATAATGCTATCAAGAAAGAAGCCTTGAGCCAGCTTGAAGAAATCAATCCATTGATCCAGAAAAATGAAAAGCAATTCTGCATAGACAAATAACTAAACATAATCCTTGAGAAATTCTTGAAAGAAATCATACCAGAAGGATTACAATTGGTACTTGAAAACAACTGATTCTTTTTTGATAAGCAAAATTATCTTCAAATATAAAGAAAAACAATGGACACAGTAGTCCCACTTCCTCTTGCAACATTAATGATAAGATGTTTAGAAATTGAAAAATCCAGTCTGAGATTATTTTTGAGTGTTTCAAATCTTGTTTAAAAGAAAAATGGAAAAGCCTTCTGGATAACTGCTTTATATTTTAGAAGAGAATTGAGGTAGACTACAAAATTCCATAAATTAATCAATAACGTTCATGAATCAATCCAATTCACAATAGAAATAAATGAAAGGGAATTTAATTTCCATTTCTGAACATTTTAGTAATTTAGAAAAATGAGACAATTATAATCAATCACTACTGCAAAGACATGGACAGGCACCAATAGCTAAAGTTTAGATCCTGACACCCATTCTGCACTAAAAAAAATATCCCATTTAACATGGCAAGGCATGTAAGAGTAGTATTTATAGACTCAACTAGAAAAGAAAGAGAGAACTAAAAAAAAAAAATCTTTCAGGAACCAAAATAACTGAAAAAATATAAAACACCATAACCAAAGCAAAACAAATCCTAACCACTGGTTTATGGAGAATCTCTCACAAGGAGGAGAACACAGAAATTTTACAATTGTAGTCACCCACAACCTCGTAAATCACAACAGCCAAAAAATACTTTCCAATACAAACCTAAGGGAAACTGCAAACCTTAAAAGACTCTTAACAAAGATGATATTCACATCAGAAGAGGAATGTTTCATGCAATGAACATCTAGATCTTTGTTCAGTTAAAAATATTCTCTTTTTATGGAAAAAAGGAACAATTATTAAAGGCAAAAGAAGACTATTTTATAAAGATCTTCGATCTGAAATTAAACCAGAAATAATAACCACTACCAAATGCAGTTCCTACTATACAGATAACAACCTAGAAATTTTTACTTTATACTAAATGTGTTTGAAAAGCTGAAGACAGCAAAGGCACTCACACATAAACTCTACTCATTCAAATCTATGTTAATATGCTGTTTTTCAAGATCTCTTTTTGTTATAAATGATTAATAATTTTTAATTAAAAAAATTTCATATATATTAGTTGAAATTTACAGAAAAACAAAAGATGAAGACAGGTGTATGAACAACAAGCAGATGTATTAGTTTGATTCTCTGGAAGGTGAGAAAATCTTTTACATTTTGAGCCTATACTCTTCAACAGGAAGGAATACGAGGAAATAAACAGAGAGAATTAGAAAAAAATGTAGATTTAGCAATCAAGCATATATATATATATATATATATATATATACTCATCATCTTGTTTTAACATTCAGGTTTCCATGCTCACATGGGTTGTCCGGAAGATTTTCTACAGCCAGATGCCCTTCTGTTACTAACCCTGACTTATTTCCAAGTAAAGTGATATTTTCCCTGTGACCAACATGGGTCAGAAGACTGAGAATGAAGGACACCCCTGGCATGACAGTGATACTCGCTTACAAAGATGATGTAATGTACCACACACATACATACATACATACATACACACACACATGCACACGCATACATGACAGGCTTCTTTCAGTTTCCATCTATCAAATCCGTTCACATGGCTTTGGTCAGCTCAAGGCTAAAGTAGAAGACACTTACCCAAAGTGCCATGTGGTGGAACTGAACCTAAAACCATGTAGCTGTGAAGCAAACTTCTTACAACAAAGCCATAGCATGGAAAACGGACATTAAACGATGATGATGATATACATATATATATGTATATATACACACACATATCTATAAATATATATATGATGTACATATATATCTTGCTCAAATGATAAAATGATCACCTAAGTTGTGTTAGCTCTTGTTGAACCCTGAAGAAGTCCTATGATAATATAGTATGAATATGGCAACTTCCTTGGCTTTAAACGATATGCTAGGAGATTCCCATCAACTACATGGTATGACAGAAACATATATGTAAGTTCTTCTTATGTTTTTCTTAATTTTTTTTGAGCTTCAAACTTCCAGTCCATTTATTTATTTATTTGTAATGTTTTTTTCTCTCAAAAGAATGTCATCTTTCTACAACATGCAAATAAATCAGTAATTACATTCATTTATTCTTCATTTTCTCCTCTTTGTTTATCCTTCAATATATAATGTATATATACATCTATACATTATGCATGTCTCTGTGTTTCACTCTCACCCTGGTAATTTTAGCAATTCAGCAAAATGAGCCCAGCAGAATAAATACTTGACTTAAAATATTGGGCTTGATTTGATTAACTAAACCCTTTAAGGTGGTACCTCAGCTTGGCCACACAATCCAGTGACTAAAACAAGTAAAAAAAAATATAAATAAATAAAACAATAAAATAATATGAAAGAAGCTACTTACTCAAGCAGTAATTCTACTGTTTTTACGCATTTCACGCTGCATGCTGTCCACAAAGCTGTCCGCTTATCTTTATCAGTCACATTGACATTAGCACCACCTTTCAGGAGTCGGTGAACTCCCTGAGTAAAGTTCATCCGTGCAGCATACACCAAAAGAGGTTGAGTATTTTTCTCAGAGAAATAAGACGTTGAGTCCAAATTCAAAAGCTTTCCACATCTTTCATGAAAGTCCATTAATGCATGGAAAACAGAGAACTGACGTTTGTACATGGCCCAAGCAAGAAGACATGACATTTTCACACTCTGATTGATGTCATGGCTAAATCTTTTTGAATATAGCATTTCCTCTAGAGTTTCTTTGTCTCCACAACAAACAGCTTGGCATAACTGTTTAAAGGCCACAGTTGTGTCTTCACTGTTGGTATAGCCAAATTTGTGAGGGTTGTTGATGTTTGCTTTGGCCCTGCATAGCTGTTGCTCAGTTGCAAATCGGCAATATTTGATCTGGCTATGACTAACAGGTAACTTCTGTTTGTGCGGGCAGTTACGGGAATAAAGGATTTCCTTTGGGTAGATTTGAAGGCAACGAAAGCATTGGTGAGTGGATGGTTGAATGGGTTGTGGTGAAACCAAGAAATAATCCATTGTTTGGATAGCTGAAAAAAAAAAAATAATAATAAAAAAATTGCAAGACAGTTACAATACCAGTGATCATAAGAGCACTTGGAATTATCAAGAAGGGAACTGAAATTTATTTGAGGATGATTCCTGGCTAACCATCCTTGTAGGAAGTGCAAAAGATTGTCTTAACTGGTACATCACATGTATTGAGAAGAGCATTGTTGCTGTGACGAAATACCGCTAAGCATTTCGCCCGGCGTGCTAACGTTTCTGCCAGCTCGCCACCTTATACAGATAGTATGGTACCATTTGCTGCAGACAGCAAGCCTGCTATGCATGCAAGACTCCAGGAGTTACAACAAAACCTGAAATAAGAATAAACAACAACAGCAAGAAGAAGAAGAAAAACAATTAACTAGACATCGCATTCTTGAAAGAGTTGTTCTATGCGGCTGCTACAGCCTCCAAAGATGTGTAGGTTAAAACTGAAAAACAGAGTTGCAAATCCTCATAAAAGACCTATGTGGCAAGAAAAAGAATCAAGAAACAAATTAATGCTTGCTGATCTGATATAGAAACATTGAAAAACTTAAGCAATAATCATAATATAAAATCATCCAAGAAGAGAAAGATAATGTGAAAATATGAATTAAAGTCAAAACAATTTTCTGAAGTAATGGAGAAGATAAAACAAAAAGTGCTGGACAAAGCTGTACACATATGTTACTTTGAAAGACAATTCTGTTTTTTCAAGGATAACAGCATGTTTAAAAATGACTCAAAGAAGTTCTATAGACAGACTGGAAAGATCACCATCAAAATAAAAGTTTCCTTAGAACATGAAATACTTGAGTTCTGGAGTAAGGTTTGGACAGATGAAAAGGAGCATAAATGTGATATTCCATGGATTAACAAGACATTGTGCTTATACAAAAAGAAATACAGGAAGAGGTCAGTGCAGAAGATACCATACTTATACAGAAAAAGTTCACTAAATGGAAGTCACTTGGTATAGATAAGATCCCAAACTATTAGCCTAATATGTTGATAAACTCGAAGGAACCACAAATGAACCCCAAAAAATGCTGAAACAAAAAAACTCCTAAAAATTACAGACCCATAACAAGCCTAATAACAATGTTCGAGATCCTTACATTTGTTATAGTGGAACACATGTATACTTCCCTCATGAACAATATTTCCCCTAATGAAGAGAAAATCTGTAAATCTAGGGCTTATGGATATAAGGATCAACTGTTAATAAACAACTGCAGGCACTACTACACACAATCAAACAATTTAGTGATGACATCAAAATGGAATTTGGGCTGTACAAATGCACCAAAGCTACATTTGCCATGGTAAAAACCATCAAACATGCATAAGCACACTAGATAGAGATACAAAGATAAAAGTATTAGATCCTGAAAGGAGTTATAATTATCTAGGGAGTATGTGAAGGAGAGGGGATTAAGCACTCACTTATGAAATAAAAAATAAGGAAGGAGTGCTATCAGAGAGGAAGGAGTGAACCAGAAACTGAGAGGTCAGGATCATTTCCTTCCAACTAGAAATTACCAGAATAATGTCCTTAAACATGAAATCAGCCTATCATACAACATATGTGGAGAGCATCAAGAGACAATCAACCACATAATCTCTGGATGCAGCTAACTGCTACCAACAGAACAGTTGCAAAGACATGACATGGTTAGTCAATATGCTGCACAAAGATTACCATCCTTTAGAATTTCAGTGTTCAAATTGATCAGGAAATACAGGCTAACCAACAAGATATTATTGTGAAAAATCAGATTGAAAAGACTGGCTGTTTGATTCATACTGCAGCTCCAGCTAACAAAAACACATCTCTGAAAACATTTGAGAAACTGAGCAAATATAAGGACCTGGAGATTGAAATTAGAATAATGTGGTATTGCAAAGCAATAACACTACTTGTTATTATTGGGGCACTTGGAATGATATTAAGAGGAGCAAATAAATAAGTAGACCAAATCTCTGTGAAATGCAAAGGATCATACATATTCTGCATAAATTCGTTTCCATGTAAATGCAACCTTACTCATTCTGCTTTGTTTTTCTCCCAGAGATATCAGTGCTTTTAATTGCAGAGCGCCTCACTTGTTAGCATCATAAGATACAAAACCTTGCTGTCCCTCGACATCTCTCATTGTAATTTTTTTACAACTCATATAGCAAAGCCAAAGCAAATAATAATAATAATAATAATAATAATAATAATAGTCATCATCATCATCATTTAACGTCTGCTTTCCATTTTGGGCGATTTGACTGAGGACTGGCAAACCAGATGGTTGCACCAGACTCCAATCTGATCTGGCAGAGTTTCTACAGCTGGATGCCCTTCCTAATGCCAACCACTCCGAGAGTGTAGTGGGTGCTTTTACATGTTACCGGCACGAGGGCCAGTCTGGCAGTACTGGCAACGGCCACGCTCAAATGCTGTTTTTTATGTGCCATCTGCACAGGAGTCAGTCCAACAGCACTGGCAACTACCTCGCTCAAATGTTTTGTTCACGTGCCAGTAGGGTGACACAGGTAACGATCATGCTCAGATGGTGCTTAATAATAATAATAATAATAATAATATAATAATAATAGTCATCATCATCATCATTTAACGTCTGCTTTCCATTTTGGGCGATTTGACTGAGGACTGGCAAACCAGATGGTTGCACCAGACTCCAATCTGATCTGGCAGAGTTTCTACAGCTGGATGCCCTTCCTAATGCCAACCACTCCGAGAGTGTAGTGGGTGCTTTTACATGTTACCGGCACGAGGGCCAGTCTGGCAGTACTGGCAACGGCCACGCTCAAATGCTGTTTTTTATGTGCCATCTGCACAGGAGTCAGTCCAACAGCACTGGCAACTACCTCGCTCAAATGTTTTGTTCACGTGCCAGTAGGGTGACACAGGTAACGATCATGCTCAGATGGTGCTTAATAATAATAATAATAATAATAATAAGGGTTTCAAATTTTGTCACAAGGGCAGCAGTTTGGGGGGAGGGGATGAGTTGATTGCATCAACCCCAGTCTTCAACTGGTACTTATTTTATCAACCCCAAAAGGATGAAAGGCAAAGTCGACTTGGCAGAATTTGAACTCAGAACGTAGTGACAAATAATAATAAATGCTCTGATGCAGTACCAGGCAGTGGCTCTCCTGGCTTTCAATCTTAAATGATTGGTTGTGTTATTGTGTAATGTTTTGTCTTGGTATAAAAGATGGGCTACAGTAAATATTCTGCTCAATGATACAGATTTGCTTGTCAGTTTTTTAACCTTAACTAGTTGAGTATGTCCCTTGGTGGTTGATGATAAGTATATCTCTGATCATGAGCAGAAGTAGTGGGGAGCATCATAGCCATGTGTTGAGAGGAATTCCTTGGGGTTTAAATTATTCACCTCTTGAAACATGGGTATTTCATTCATCATCCTTAAACAAACCTCATTTATGATTTTTTGAGTGGGATGGGATACTTGACCTGAAGAAATTTTTAACTGGGACCCACATGTGAGGTCATGCGCTGTTTATCTTGATATGAGATCGCCATGTCACAGACATATGGTTGTGATGGATGTGCCTGGAGTGCCCTTATCAAACAGGTAGTCATGATGGATATACTGGGCTTTGTATATTTTACCCCAGTGTCACTTTGATGGCATGCACTGCTCTCTCACTCAATAAGGAGGAGGACAGGAACAAGAACAGAAGTTTCTGATTTAGGCACAAGGCCAGCAAATTTAAAGGAGGCAATTAGTTAAATTGACCCCAGTATTTTATTATCAACAAAATGATTAAAGGTAAAGTCAACTTCAGTGAGATTTGAACTCAGAACCCTGCCAAAATGCAGGTCTTGTGCCTAAATTACAAGCAAGCATGCAAACAAATAAACAACATTTTATAAGATAGACAGATCTTATAAAATTACCTTTTCTGGTCATTTTATAAGGAGGGGGAGGAGGAAAATGAAGAGGAAGAATGGGAATGAAGAGGAAAGGGCAGAAAAGGAGGTGCAGAAGTGGAGCAGGAGAGTAAGAGGGAGAAAAGGAGGAGGATGAAGAAGTAGAAGATGAAGAGGAGGGGAAGAGGAAGACGTGGAGGCAGGAGAGGACTGCCTAACAGTTATATAGTTTCAGAAAAGATCTTTACGAGTAATTTAAAGTCTTCGAGATCATTTTATAGAATAACAGATGTTATGGGAAAGTTATATTGACCTTATAAATTTATATTGAATAAATGTAACAAGCACAAAGTTTGAAGGAAATAACCATTTTCCATACTTTCTAGGGATAAGCAAATAAGAAATAACAGTTGCTACCCAAGGACAGAAATTGTGTTACAATGTCATGTGGAAACCAAAACCACGTAGCTGCAAAGCCACATGGTATCAGCTTCAGTTCCATGCTATGCACCACAGGTGTCATCTATTACAGCCTCAGGCTGACCAGTGTCTTGGTGAGTGAATTGGTAGATGAAAATGTAAGAAACCTTCACTGCATGTGCATGTATGTGGCCAGGTGTATGCATGTGCTTGTGTCAACCCCTTGTCTTGATATTTATGCATCAGGTGTAAAAAACAAAGTCAATATTCATATAAACAGTGTCATTTGTTAATAGAAAACATGTCCAACCATTGATCTATTTGTTGTTCAAAGGACTAGGGAAATATTTATTTCTTTACTACCCACAAGGGGCTAAACACAGAGAGGACAGACAAACGGATTCAGTCGATTATATCGACCCCAGTGCGTAGCTGGTACTTATTTAATCGACCCCGAAAGGATGAAAGGCAAAGTCGACCTCGGCGGAATTTGAACTCAGAACGTAACGGCGGACGAAATACGGCTACGCATTTCGCCCGGCGTACTAACGTTTCTGCCAGCTCGCCGCCTAGGGAAATATTATCTTACTTGAAAACAGGTAAGGGTTGGTGACAGGGATAGTATCTGACCAGAGAAGATCTGCTTCGATAAATGTTGTCTGACCTATACAATTATGAAACGGTGGATGTTAAAAACAATGATGTTGGGGACGATGATAAGGTGGCGATCTGGCAGAAACGTTAGCGCACTGGACAAAATGCTTAGCAGTGTTTCGTCTGCCGTTATGTTCTGAGTTCAAATTCTGCCGAGGTCGACTTTGTCTTTCATCCTTTCGGGGTCGATAAATTAAGTACCAGTTACGCACTGGGGGGGTCGATGTAATCGACTTAATCCATTTGTCTGTCCTTGTTTGTCCTCTCTGTGTTTAGCCCCTTGTGGGTAGCAAAGAAATAGTTGGGGATGATGATAATAATAATAATGAAGGGGAGGAGGAGGAGGAAAATGAAGAGGGAGGGAAGGTGGGAAGGGGAGGAGGGGGAATGAAGAGGAAAGGGAAGAAAAAGTGCAGAAGTGGAGCAGGAGAGGAAGAGGGAGAAAAAGAGGAGGATGAAGAAGTAGAAGATGAAGAGGAAGAAATGGAGGTAGGAGAAAAGGACTGCCAAAGTTATATAGTTTTAGAAAAGATCTTTATGAGTAATTTAAAGTCTTCGAGGGTCAACTTTGCCTTTCATACTTTCGAGGTCAATAAAGTAAGTACCAGTTGAGTACTGGGTCACTGTAATCGACTAACCCCTGCCCCAAATTTCAGGACTTGTGCCTATACTAGAAAGGATTTATGTAAATCTAGATCTCCACTTCGGTTCAGAAACCAGTATATACCAACTGTTATTAGGAAGACACTTAAAAATTTGAAGTACATACCTATCACTTACAGCCACCTGCGAGCAACTATAAATATTTTCATTAAAAAATAGAACAAGTTTATCCAGTATTTCATTTGATAGGTCTTCCTTTGAACAAAAAGATTCCCTAAGTATAATGAAGCATTCAAGTATAATGAAGCATTCAAGTACAATGATTTTAAAGATAAAATTACATAAATGAATATAATATCAAATGTCAGACACAGAAAAATAGATCATGTACAATTATTTGGCTTAATGCTCCATTTAGTATTAAAGTGAATACAAATATTGTTAAATATTTCTTTACCTTATGAAATAGATATTTACCATAAAACACTAATGTCAAATTAAGTTTCATCGGCACACACAAATTTGCTACAAGAATAGCATGTGTTAATAGTAAAAATCTTAAGCAGCTACCAATATTCAATTCTTCCTGTTCATACAAATGTTTTAACCACATACATTATCCAATAGATAATTTGTCTTTCAATTTATGATATTATTATGTAAAAATATTTACAGCTAATAATTCGCTTTCTGTGGACGCACAATGGCCCAGTGGTTAGGGCAGCAGACTCATGGTTGTAGGATCGCGGTTTCGATTCCCAGTCAGGGCGTTGTGAATGTTTATTGAGCGAAAACGCCTAAAGCTCCACGAGGCTCCAGCAGGAGGTGGTGGCAATCCCTGCTGTACTCTTTCGCCACAACTTTCTCTCACTCTTTCTTCTGTTGGCTTGCTCGCTTAGCCAGTGGGGTGGCATCATTTGAAAGCTAATACAATGCGAAGCACATTGTGAGCAGCAACGTGTAGCAACATCTGATAGCCTGGTCGGTCACGTGATCACATAAATTCACTTTCTAAAGATAATATATGACCAAAAATCCTTTTAAGTTAAGATTCAACTTCAATATGTTTTAAGAAATCTTGAAGTTTATTAAACTGCTATTTAACATTATTATAAGACTACTAGTAGTAATTTGATAACCTACAAGTTAGTCAAACTACTGTTTGAAAGATATAAGGACATATAATAATAAAAATATTTCTGATTTTTGTGCCTGGGAGGGTAACTTTCTAGGTGCAATCCCACGGTCAGTCATGACCGAAGAGGGTCTCAGTATATATATATATATATATATATATTATATATATATATATTACGACCTGACTGGTTCCCGTGCTGATGGCATGTAAAAAGGGCCATCCAAATGTGATCGATGCCAGGGCCACCTGACTGGATCCTGTACCAGTGGCATGTAAAAAGCACTCACTACTCTTGAAGTGGTTAGCGTTAGGAAGGGCAGCCAGCTGTAGAAACATTGCCAGATCAGATTGGAGCCTGGTGCAGCCGCTGGCTTCCCAGACCTCAGTCAAACAGTCCAACCCATGCCAGCATGGGAAATGGATGTTAAACAACGATGATGATGGTGATATATATATACAGGTTGCATAGAAAGTAAATAGGCATAAGAAATTGCTTATAGAATTTTTAGTATCACTGAAGTCATGATGAAAACATTTTAAAACAGACAACAGTAATGGGGATTTATTGTCTTATTGCTTATTTTCCAGATAGTCGGTCGCTTGACTGTTCAGGAGCAATCTAAGATAGCAGCAAGCTAAGATAGCAGCATGCTATGAAGTGTGGAATTCTGTTGTTTTGGCTCAGAGATGGAAGTGTGCATGGAAAGGTAAGCAAGTAACACTACATCCGGATACAATGAAAAGTTGTCATGTAAAGCTGATGACCACGGGCTCTGTGAACAATGCCAGAAGTGACCATCCAACCACATCCCAATCAGGGGAGAACATGACAACAGTGCAGGAAATGTTTAATCGCAGCTCACAAAAATCAACATGTCAAGCAGCTCGTGAAAGTGGATTAACAAGACACACAATACATATGGTGTTACAGAAAGAATTGAATTTTCATCCATGGAAGCCCCATTACACGCAGGAGCTAAAACCTGATGGTAGGATGCAGACCTCATGAATGGCCTCCAAGAAGTCCAGATCTCACTCCGTGTGATTTTTAACTGTGGGGTTACACAAAAGAGGAGGTGTACATGATAAAACCTCACACACGGGAGGCCTAAGAGACACGGATTCAGGAGGTTCTCAGTGATATCCCAGACGACGTCCTTCAGAATGTTGTTCATTCCATCTCTGGCTGTTTAAGGAAACTGGTTGACGCCACCGGTGCTTACGTTGAAATATGAAGATTTACTTTCATTTTCCCATGTAATAAAGAACATGTATCATTTGTTTCAATAAATTTGTAAAAGGAATATGGATTTTATTACCAATTTTTAATACCTACTTACTTTTCACCCACCCTGTATATGTACACACAGACAGACAGATAGACAGATAGAAGGCAGTGAGCCGGCAGAATCATGAGCACGCCGGGCGAAATGGTTTGTGGTATTTCGTCCACTGCTGCATTCTGAGTTCAAATTCCGCTGAGGTCGACTTTGCCTTTCATTCTTTCGGGATCGATAAATTAAGCACCAGTTACGCACTGGGGTCGATGTAATCGACTTAATCCGTTTGTCTGTCCTTGTTTGTCCCCTCTGTGTTTAGCACCTTGTGGGTAGTAAAGAAACAGGTATTTCGTCTGTCATTACATTCTGTTTTCAAATCCCGCTAGGTCAACTTTGCCTTTCATCCTTTCGGGGTCGATAAATTAAGTACCAGTTACACACTGGGGTCGATGTAATCAACTTAATCCCTTTGTCCTTGTTTGTCCCCTCTATGTTTAGACCCTTGTGGGCAATAAAGAAATAAGATAGATAGATAGATATTCATATACATCATCATTTAACGTTTGCTTTCCATACTGGCATGGATTGGACGGTTTGACAAAGAACCAGCGAGTTGCATCAAGCTCCAATATCATCTTTTGGCATGGTTTCTATAGCCACAATAAACTAATACATATACACAAAACAGTACATGAGGCATCGTAGCAGGTGGTAAAAGAACATCTATAGACCACATACACAATGAAACAAAAAGTTCACATACACAATGAAACAAGTTCTAAAAATGAAAGTCCATTTTTACTAGATTGGAAAGTAAGGAGAGAGAGAGAGGGGGGGTAGGGATAGAGACTGGAAAGAGTGTAGGCTGTCACTGTAGGATTGTGCAATACGAGTACAAAGGTTGGGGGTTGTAAAAACACCTGGCCTACTACATCCGTAGGGAGCATCCCTACTACTACTACTACTAACATGCACCTGTCTGCAAGACGAGCAACTAACCAAGTTGTTAAAACACTAACAGTCGTACAATACAAAGGACCACCTGTATCTTGTTAATTCGACAAAATATTTCTTCTGCTACAACATAAGCCTCTATGTAGTAGCTCGACCTACTAGAAATAGCAGTCAAATGTCCCTGAAATCACAGCAATAAAATGGAAAAAGTTTAGCCATCACTAGTATGAACTGGTAATTTGTACCACGCGTTTGTTAATAGTTTTAGGTTCATTTGTAGGTGAAAGCAGACTAAGACACCCTCGTATCATAGTATGGTCGTAAAATATAGAAGTATACAATCGACAAGGTAGATAGGTATTCCTTCAGAGATGGTATCACAAAAGTGAATATGAAATTTATTGTTTTATCTATTTCTTCGGCAATTTCTATAAAAAAATTCGTTTTTTTTTCAGCTCACACAGACATGTACATACGCAAATATACATACATGCACATAAATACATATA
>NC_042999.1:97617393-97709893 GCF_006345805.1 Octopus sinensis
TCGCGAACACATGTAAAGACTCGTTTATTTGTTTAAACACCAGTAACGAAAAATATACACACTAACTTGTTACCAGTAAAATAGAATATATTCACATGATTATATACACCTGAAAACAAGCATATCTTTGTTCTTACGTTTACAAATAATCTTGATACATGGAAAATATTACTAATATTCTTTGTTTCTTTTTCTTCCGCAAATTGAATACGAGTTTGTCCAAAGAAAAAAGAATAGAACTGGTATTACTAAGTGAACGAGAGGGATGGTCATATCGACAGACAGCAGATGCTTTCAATGCACACCATCCCAGAAGAACCCTTATTGCCTTTCCCACGGTTAGGAAGTGGTTAACAAATACAAAGAAATAAGCAGTGATTTGGACAAACCCCGTTCTAGCCGACCAACTGTAGCGGATAAATCGAAAGAGGCTGTCATGACTAAGATAACCAGACTTTTCACGGTCACACTGTAGTTAGCATAAACATCTGCTTAACTACAACTGTAAAATATCATAGTTTCAATCACGAGCGCTTAATTGTGTGTTTGTGGAATCTTTTCTGTTTGGCTGCCACTATTTAATTTCTTCAATTTTGTTCTAATTGATTTCAAATTTGAAGCAATTTTGTATGCTCATGATTGGCATGAATTCATTTTCGCCAAAAACCAATTAATAGCTTTTAAAGTTTGCAAATTTGGGGCAATTTTAACTAAATTTTTCTGGAACAAGTGAATTAGGTCTGAGATTCAGCATGAAAAATTACATCAACACACCAAATTTGAAAATTTTCACTTAATTTTAAAATGAGATTTTTGAAAAAATTAACACCAGTTTCATGCAGGGTTATTCTGTTCTTACTCCAAAATATATTAACTACTATAGGAGAGATGGTGATAGAATGAGAGTTACTGGGAGGATGAGAGGCAATTTTCTACCTTACAGTTAATTCATTAACACCTGCTTGAAAGGTGAAGAACTTATTCAAAATTTGATGTTTGTGGTACATCAACTCTTTGCACAATTCAGTGTAGAAACTAAGCTCATTATAAACTCCTCTTGTAATTTTTACGTTAAGGTTGCATATCTGTAAGTACCAACCCTTTAGCAACATTCTTTGCCATTAATATATGTAGAATTAGCGGAATCTCTATATTCCCATGTATGGGACATTAGCAACTCAACTATATCCTCTATGATTTCTTCAAATTCTATATCATATGCCAGTTTCACAATACCTTTCTGAATATGATATAGACTTTCTACTTGTAGAAAACTTGTAAAGTCATGGATAGAGTCTGACTATATATTTTTCCAAACTGAGAGTTTAACTTCGTTCCATGATTCAACTATGTTAACTACAGCATCTATTATGTCAAACTTCTTCCAGAAGTCTTTAACTGTAGGTTTATTCTTCCTGTCAACTGTTTCCATAAGTTGTTTGAAAGTTTTCAGATAAGATACCTTTGTTGGAGCAAAGAAGTTGTATTCTTGGGGATATATTCTACTCTCACATTATCAGAAACTTCAATTACTCCTCTTTTAGTAATAGGAGCCTTTTCTTTTCCCTTTTTGTCCTGCAAGTTACATAGAAACCTCACTAATGCCAGTGGTATGAAAAAAAAAACACCTAGTACACTCTGTAAAGTGGTTGCCATTAGGACGGGCATCCAACTTTAGAAATCATGCCAAAGCTAACATTGGAGTTTAACACAAACTTGTAGCTCACCAGATCCTGTCAAAGTGTTCAATCCATGCCAACTTGTAAAGTGGACATCATATGACAATGGTGATGATGACTTTAGAATATGTGTAAATGTGAAATCATGTAACCTGAAGCAACCAAAATGCAGGGGATGCCAGTGTATCTCTGTGTGTGTGTGTGTGTGTGTGTGTGTGTGTGTGTGTGAGTGAGCATCCATGGCAAAGTTGTCAAGAATTTCACAAGAATTTCCAAATGACTGAAACAAGTAAAAGAGTAAGAGTAATAGCAATCATGAAGTCCAGGGTTTGATCCTACTGAGTGACATCTTGTACATGTATCTTCTATATTCATTGCCTGCTTTGCCAACATATTCTGTACTGCACACATTTGATAACTTCCAAAACTATCCCCTATCACTCCACTAGGGTCACCACTACACACACATACATGCCAAGTAAGAAACACCAGTCATGCCAGATGAAAAAGGCCACTTGGCTCTAACAATGTTCTTTCTATTACCATTAAGCAAAGTGGCTCACAGCTAATTCCCATGTTTACCAAATTGTCTCTTTCTTTGCAGTGGTATATCTATAAAAAAAAATGCTACAATGTGTGCCATTTTCAAGAAGGAAACTCCTAGTCCCTACCAACTACCATCCATTCATACTCACTCTCAACATCTCAAAGGTGATGAAGACAATCATTAACAATTGTCTCTGAATCTCTCTTCTCCTTTAATGACCACAAGTATGACTTTTATAAAGCCAGATCTACTGGAAATCTACTCTCCCATATCACTCACTAACGGGTTATATTCATGCTCCTAGGAAATTTGTTGCAAACAGTGTTGTTACTTTAAAGCTTTTAACTATGTCTGGCATGTGAATTAATGTCCCACCTATGGGCTCCATCCATCTCTCATTTCTTGGTTTATCAGCTTGTTGTCATATGGCATGTAATGATGGAGCTCTCTGTGAAACTGTGGTGTGCTGCACCACATCTGTAGAAATCATCCAAAACCGACAGCAGAGCTTAATGCAGTCTTCTCATTTGCCAGTTTCTATCAGACCCTCCAATCCCTGGCAGCATGGAAAATGGACATTAAATGCTGCTGCTGATGACAAAAATGTGTGTATGTGTGTGTATTTGATCATCATCATCATCGTTTAACGTCCGTTCTCCATGCTAGCATGAGTTGGACGGTTCGACCGGGGATCTGGGAAGCCAGAAGGCTGCACCAGGCTCCAGTCTTATCTGGCAATGTTTCTACACATGTGGTTATGTTCATTTCACAACCAAGAGGTTTCAGGTTCAATTCTACACAGTGATATTTGAACAAGTGTCTTTTACTATAGATCAATCAAAACCCAGTGAATGAAATTAGGTCCATGGAAATTGTGTGAAAGCCCTTCATCTCTGTAATTCTGTATCACATTGATTCCACCTGAGTATTATATAAAGAGTACAAGCAGGGTTAGATTTATGTATGGGCCAATATGGTCATGGCCCAAGGGCTCCCAAGCTTGGAGAGGCCTAAACGTTGGTGAGGGTGAGGGTGTGCCTTTCATTCAGAGAAGTCTAAAGCTTAGAGTTAAAAATTAACAAATATTTTCACAGTGATCAAATATGTTATTATTTTTATTAATTCTTTTTTTAACCAATAGAGTTCTTTTAAAATTACTGAACTCTCTTTCAATTTATTGGGTTCTAAAAGTTAGATTTTAAAAACTATTAAATTCAGATGAGTTTCTCTGAATTTACTGGGGCCCTTTTAAGTTTTAGGGCATCTCTTTATTTTATCTTTTATATTTTACTTGTTTCAGTCATTAGACTGTGGCCATGTTGGGGCACTGCTTTGAAGAATTTTTAGTTGAATGAATGGCCAGCAAGACTTCCGCCCATCCCTCCAAAACCACCCTTTTTAAAAACTTTTTTCTTTTTTCGACACAACCCCCCACCTTTTCGGTTATGGAGAATATGAATCTGCAAAAAAATTGGCAAAAATTGACATTTCTAAATTACCACCCCCACCCACCCCCATTTCCTTCATTTTCAACTTTTTTTCAGAATTTTTTTCTCTTAAAATATGCGGAAATATACGGAGATTATGATTCTGAAAAAAATTTCCAAAAATCATTGTAAATTTTATTTTTTTTAAGAATTTTTTCTTTTCTAAATATGCGGAAAAATACAAACATCAGGATTCGAACAAAAATTTCAAAACATTTCTGTACTTACGATTACGGTTTTAGGGCTAGGGTTAGTGTTGCGGAAAAAAGTTAAAATTGAAAAAGTTGGGGGAAAGGGGGGTAATTTTTCACAATGCCGATTTTTGGCAATCTTCCAGAACCTCCATATCCGAAAACGGGGATTTTGGCAAAAAAAAATTTTTTAATAAATAAATTTAGGATAAAATGGAGGTGGGGGTGGGCGGAAGTCTTACCGAATGGCCTCAGGTGGTTACTTTTTTTAAAGTCTAATACTTATTCTATCCGTCTCTTTTGCTGAACCGCTAAGTTATGGAGACAAACACACTAACACCAACTGTGAAGCAGTGGCGGGGAACAGTCAACAAACCACACACACACATGGATTTGGTAGACGAAATCTGAAAGAAGCTCTTTCAGATTACGTCAACCAAATCCACTCACAAGGCTTTGGTCGGCCCAAGACTATAGTAGAAGACGCTTGCCCAAAGTGCTGCGCAATGGGACTGAACCTGAACCATGCGGTTGGGAAACAAACTTCTTATCACACAGCCAAGATGGCAGTCAACAACAATGCATTATCCAAACAAATGTACAAGGCAAACCACATGTCAGAGACTTTCGAAGTGCTCGGCGAGCTGGCAGAAACGTTAGCGCGCCGGGCGAAATGATTAGTGGTATTTCGTCTGTCGTTACGTTGTGAGTTCAAATTCCGCTGAGGTCGACTTTGCCTTTCATCCTTTCGGGGTCGATAAATTAAGTACCAGTTACACACTGGGTCGATGTAATCGACTTAATACCTATGTCTGTCCTTGTTTGTCCCCTCTATGTTTAGCCCCTTGTGGGTAATAAAGAAATAGGTACTCATTAAAGTTACGAAATATGCCAAAAAAGTTTTGGGGGAAAATACAAAATTGATACGAAATTACAAATTTTCTTTGTATTTAGATTATTTACAACGTTATATTTGTTTTTACAATGCCTATTCCTATAGTTTACATCTAAACAGCTGAAAATTTCAAACACTAGATTGAAGGGACGCCCAAAAGGGCCCCGCTTGGTCTAAATTCGGCCTTGAGTGCAAGTCTCTATAGATTACTTAGTCACTGAGCAGACCGTTCATTTGATCGAACTGGTATACTCATTGCCGAAATCAACAGAGAATCCATTTACATTTAATGTTTTATATATGGGTATGTATATTCGTGTGTGTTTATATCTTTACAGCTGCGACACGAGAACTGATGTAGTTGAATATGTGTATTCATAAACAATGCATTATACACACACAGATATTAGAGTGTAATGTTATGTACTGGTTATATATGGTGGACGGTTACAAAGCACATTATAACAAGGAACGTTTGCGGCGGAGTTTCGGATCAGGGCGCCCACATAAATTGGATTTTCTCTTTTTTGACGGGAAATTTTTTTCCAATTTTTTCCCCCCAATCACGGCCCTCGAAGTGATGTGGAGGAAGGGCGTATTTTATGAAAAGAAATGTTTTGAAAATTTATGACTTTTTTTTCATCTTCCTCGCCTCAACATTTTTCTCCGGGCCGATTTTGGCCAATTTTTTTGGCACTACGCACTTAAAATCCATGGGAGAAGACTTTTCGGTTAAGAAAATTTAAAAAAAAAAAAATTTTTTTTAAATATACTTTTCAACGAAAAAGTGTGTTATTTAAGAAAGATTTGACTGTTGCTTCTGGCACATCCCACGACCACCTTCCTCGGTTTTTGTCACTCTGACATGTATCGATGTTTCTCAATATTTTCTTCCCATAAACACGCGTATGGTATATATATAATCTATTGAAACCGAAAAAACTTCACAAGCTGTTGTTACTCTGTTTCGCATAACCGATTATAATTACTTTAGCTTTGGTATTCGAGTACTATTTTCTTCAACTTGTTTTGATCTCGTAGCGTGTATGTGTATGTATGCATGTGTATGTATGTATGTGTATGTATGTATATATATATATATATATATATATATATATATATACATACATATACATCCACACACAATCATGTGTCTCGACACGTCCACCGTCAAGGTAAAAAAATGCTTGTGTCTGTTTGTTTGTGGTGGTAGAGGTATTCTGTGATGATCGATTTTTGTGCTTTAATCAGACTTTTGTGACTTCAAATTGTGCTCTAATGTCTTAAATAAGGAAGCAAGATAATAGAGCTCTAGATACGTTAAGCCTGAAAAAAAGACTGAGGTGGGGCACACGGCTGGAATGTTTTATATATATATTTTTTTTTATAAATCTGCTTAATCAGAGACAACTTGAATCAGAACAACAAAGAAGCGTCTAGTTGGTTGGCCGACCTTCTCGAAATAGCAACCAAATTAATCCTCAAATCGTACCCCCCACCATGTTAATAAAAGAACGAGGACACATTAGATCAAGTAGTTCTAGATACAATATACCGGGGGGAAATAAGACAGGGTGGTCAATGTTGGAACACTTTTGATCAGAAGTCTGTTCAATCATGGTGATCTGAGGTTAAACAAGAACAACATAATATGACATACACACGTCTCACATAAGATTATCCGCGCAGTTCGTAGACAAAATCTTCCTACAGGTGTGTTTAAAGTCCGTCTGTGTAAGACAGATATCGGGTGAATAGAATAGAAAAATTTTTAATACCTGTTAATATTCGACGAAGTGTGTCACAGCTGATAACATTAGCGAACAAAGGAAGTCCTAAAAGTTGATTACCAAACACTCACTGGGACTCTTGTTAGAGTGTGAGATTTGACACTTCCCAAACAGACAACTGATGAGCTGTGGCAATCCCTTGTTCTCTCTTTTCCGCCTGTCTCATTCAATCATGACGATTTTACTTGTGAAAACTTCTCCAATAAACATGCTTACCTAAATTGTGATTACATCAAGGTGAGTAAACAAGTCTTCTTTTTTCTCTTTTAGTTTTTCCTCCTCCGCACTTATTCTCTTGTCACGTCTCTCCCCTCTCTACTTTTCGTTGTATTATCCTCTCTCTATTACCTTCTCTCTAGGTCATTCACGTTATGCTTTTTTTTATTTTTTCGTTCAGTAAAAATTTCATCTCCTGTCAGGAGTTTAAGTGACCAATCCGGCTTCTCTCACCCTCCCTTTCTACCTACATTCCTCCCTTACTCATTACCTCCGTTTCTCTTTTCACTCTTTTAACTTCATTCTAATATCTTTTTCTTAGTTACCTTTTCTCTCTTCTCCATTCACTTCCCCCCCTACTTTGCTCACTTACCTTCACTCACTTCTTTTTACTTTCCCTCTCACCCTTCCTCATATTTTTTATTTGTTAACTTCTCTCTCGCTCTTTCTCTTCCCCCTCACTTCTCCTACCTCTACTTCATCTATTATATTCTTTCTTTCTCTTTCTATCACGTTTTCTTTCTTTTGTTACATTTTCTTTCCCTCTCGTTTCTAGCTCACTTCCTTATTTTTCTCTAGTCTTTCGCACATACTCCACTTTTCTTCCCCTGTCCTTCTACGTCTCTTTCATTAGTTTTTATTTTCTCACACCCATTACGTGTTTTTCTCCTCTTTTGTATTTTCTTCTTTCTCTTTTCGATCCTTCTCTTTAATTCATTGCGCTTTATTTTGCCTCTCTTCCTTTGCACTATCCCTCTTATTGCTTTTTCGCTTACTCTTTTTTCGTGTTTCAGTAAAGTGGTTTTCGCTTTCTCTTACACTTTTTTTGTCTTGTGTTATTTCTTATAACTTCTTTCTCTACAACTGTTTCTTTCGTAATCTAATTTCATTGACCAATACCCTCAGTATAGTGGTTACTCAGCTTCTATCCAACCAGTTCGCCCTGTTTCTTTCCCAGTTTCGCTATCAACATGTGCCCGCTCTCTTTCTTGGTCACTCTTTCACTCAGTGTCTTTTTCTCTCTCTTTCCTCTACACATACATACATCCCTCTTTTTTTTAACTCAGCCTCTACCTGCCTGTCGCTCCCTGGGAGTTTAATTATTTCTATTTATGAATTGATCGGATGAGGAAAGAATAGTGACCAGACCTTCGTTGATCCTCCGAGGCTGGTGATACTAATGTAGTCAGCTGTCCAACTTGATCTTTTGCAAAAAGAAAATGGAGTTGTAACTCTCGAGCGTAACAAATGCTTGTTCAAAGCGATTTAGTACGAGGCCTAAAGATTAAAAGACAGGATTGTCGAGA
This sequence comes from Octopus sinensis, assembly GCF_006345805.1. NCBI lineage: Eukaryota > Metazoa > Mollusca > Cephalopoda > Octopoda > Octopodidae > Octopus > Octopus sinensis. Next base: position 97,625,506 of record NC_042999.1, read on the forward strand.
GCAGAGATGGGTAGATCGAGTGTGTCTACTTCGAGATGGTGTGCATCTTGTTTTGAATAACGAAGAAACCCTAATACAAGAGACAAGAAAAACAACTCCGTGAGCCAGTAGCCGTTATATGTTAATAGGGTAAAATCGCTTACAAAACGTTAGCTAAGGGAATTAATTCAACCGGTCTTGTGGCATGAGTTTAGATAATTCAGGTAAAAAAAACGTGTACAGAAACGCTTGGTGATTTGAAATTTGCCTTTTAGTGGAGAAGGATAAGACAAACTTTGCTGTTAATTGTTAGCAACACATAAAGGGAAGAGCAAATAATTTCAAGAAATATTTATGAATAAACAGCTGCGCCGTCTTGTGTCTAGGAATCCTGCTAGGCATGTCAGTTCTACAATACACCTCAGTCATACTTGAACATTAATGTGACTCAGCAACTTATTAAAGATGAAGTATATTCTAACCTTGAAAGGGAATCTTAATGTTTGGGATCCAGATTATGGCAGTGTTGCTATGGCAGTGAACAGATTGAGTCGTTAACGCACTAGACAAAATGCTTAGCAGCATTTCTTGCGGTTCTTTAGGCGCTGAGTTCAAATGCCGCCGAGGTCGACTTTGCCTTTTGTCTTTTGGGAGTCAATAAAATAAAAACCAGATGAGCACTGTAGTCAATGTAATCGATTTCCTCCTCCACTCAAAATTGCTAGCGTTGTGCCTATTTTGGAAAAAAAATTGAGGTGTCGAGCTGGCAGAATCGAAGCGAAGCGGACAAAATGATTAGCGGCATTTCTTCCAGTTCTTTATGTTCTGAGTTCAAATTCCGCCGAAGTTGGCTTTGCCTTTCATCTTTTCAGGGTCGATGAAATAAGTATCAGTTAAGCCTTAAAGTCGATGTAATCAGCTTCCCTTTCCCCATAAATACTGTTAGATTTGTGCCAAAACTTAGAAAGCGTTATTAGAGCCTTCGAGCTGGCAGAATTGCATGGGAGTCGAACAAAATGCTTAGCAACATTTCTTCCGGCTTTTTACGTTTTGAGTTCAAATTCCGCCAAGATCGACTTTGCCTTTCATCGTTTTGGTATCGATGAAATATGTACCAGCCAAAGACTGGGGTCGATATTATCGACTTGCCCCACTCTCCTCAAAATAGTTGGCCTTGTGCCAAAATTAGAAAGAATTATTATTGTTGATGATGAAATTGTCTAGTCCTAGCTTAGCAATGACTGGGCAGATCTGTGATGAAAGATGCTTCGGCCGTGACTTACAATGTATGAGGATGTTGAAAGGAATTACATTTGGATATGTTAGTTATTAGACCTGTATAGTTCTCTTCGGTGTGGGCCATAAGTGCCATGGTTGCTCAGTGTTTGAGACAAGGTTCTGAATGGACACATAGACAGAGTTAAACAGTTACGGGTTACTTGACAGGGTAGAGGCTGTATAGTGTATGTTTGCGGTTGTAGTATTTGAGCTGGGGAAACTAATATTTTGTCCAGATCTCAGACACATAAATATCATAAGCCTTTTCAAGGCTTATGATATTTATGTGTCAATGGGAAATTATTAATTACTAGCGGGACCCGGGAATATTCCATGGAATTAATGGTAAACTTATTGGGTTATTTCTGAAAACTTTATCCAAAAAACCTGAAAGGGTAGTCTGTATCAAAAGATAATCGTTCATCTGCTTATCATTAAAAAGTGAAGGAAACTGGAATACGATAATTAATTAATACACTTTATATACTTTATGTACAATTTTATTGACTTAATACACAGAGCTCCCCCTCTTTCTTTTCACTCTTCGCTTTACCTTCTTTCGTTTAAGACAGCTCCGTTTTCTGTTCGCTTATAACGACTTCCAACTGAATCCGTATTTCAAACGTAAGTTATAATGCTTTCCCTAACTCATGCATACACACAGACTACGCTCTTTTGACTTGTTAGCTCTTGCAATAATTTAATAAATTAAATTATTTGTTTAAAAACTGCCTTCTGATATTCCATTACACATGCTTCTCAAAAGCTCGTTTACTGGACTTTTCCACGAACATTTTCATGCATTAGATTAGCATCACCTCACCACTAAACACATAACTGGCACTCCGTCAGTTACGACGACAAGGATTCAAGCTGATCCGATCAAAGGAACAACCTGCTCATGAAATTAACGTTGTAAGTGGCTGAGCACTCCACAAACACGCGGATCCTTAACATAGTTCCCAGGGAGATTCAGTGTGACAAAGAATGTAACAGGGCTGGCCCTTTGAATTACGGTCAATATACAGTTCGAGACTCGTTAATGAAAACAGGTACTACTCATTTTTGCCAACTGAATAGACTGGAACAGCATGAAATAAAATGCCTTGCTCAAGGACACAACGCACCACCGGTTTTCGAACTCACGATCTTACGATCGTGAGCCGAATACCCTAACCACTAAGCCACGCACCTTACTGTGCGCACGCACACACACATACATACGTACGTACGTACGCACGCTTTTGAAATACAGTATGTAAGTGATACAAAAAATGTTGGCATGGTTTCAATTCAATATATAATTCTTCAGGGAGGCGAGCTGGCAGAGTCGTTAGCACGCCGGGCGAAATGCTTAGCGGTATTTCGTCTGCCGTTACGTTCTGAGTTCAAATTCCGCCGAGGTCGACTTTGCCTTTCATCCTTTCAGGGTCGATTAAATAAGTACCAGTTACGCACCGAGGTCGATGTAATAGACTTAATCCGTTTGTCTGTTCTTGTTTGTCCCCTCTATGTTTAGCTCCCTGTGGGAAATAATTATATAATTCTTCATTGTTATTGTTATTCAAACTCCAACAAAGGAACTTTGTTTCTTAGAAACCATCTAGTTCTTTACAGGAAGAATTCAAATAAAAATAAGAAAGAACATATATACATGCACGCACATTCTCTCTCTCTCACACACCTGGAGATATTTTCATATATAAATACACGAATATTTCTATAGATACGAAGCATAAATGTATGCTTTGTGACTAAATCCATAAAACATCTTTACCAACATCACCACTAATCCTACGCCATCAATTTGGAATCTATGTTAAAAGAAGTTGAAACGAAACGATGTTAAAGGGACACGAGAAAGAGACCTAATATTTGGATATCCCTCATAAAATATTGATTTTCCGTGTTCTGCAGAAAGGACATGACATTGTTTTGTCTTTATTTTTTACTTAAACAATAGAAATCAGTATTAATGTGACAACTGACTTCTTTTTAATGACTTATTCACTGGAAAAAAGCAGCAGCTATAATCTTTTTCTCAAGGTTTCCAAGACAGGTAGGATGGTGGGGGGATGTTTTCCTCAGATGAAAGATCTGGCTCGAAAGCTTGCAACAAACTGGACTCGCCTAATGACTAAATTGTGCTGTCCAAATGAACAAAAAGAAAAAAAAGTTTAGGCTACCTGCCTCATTCTAAGAACAGAAACTGTCCCAGCAGACATAATATACTATCTCATAGATGCACATTTCTTCCCACACACTTTTGCTGTAACCAAAGTGGCCCCTGCTTTTCTCAACTACATGTTGTCATCATTTAGATCCTGTCATCTTTATTGGCACTGCACTGAACACTTCGTTGAAATCTATTCGCCCTAGGCCATCCCTCTGGAATTCTTTTACAGACCACGGTTCATCTAGACACTGAGCTGTGGATGTTCATGTAACAATACATCAACTGCAACAATGTCAGCAGTCTGAACACTCACAAATGAAGAAGGTTACGTGTGCAGGAAATGAGCAAACTAGAATAAGAATCGTTAAATATTTTATTAACCTGCATTGCTATATTTACAAATGGACATTCAATAAATTAATGAATCAATTTGCAATGAACAATAGTAAGGAATCTTCGGTATATAACTTGCTGTATAATGTAATGAAGGCAGTACATCGTGTACTGCCTTCATTACATTAATCACTGCATATAAATAATATGGATTACTGGATGTGTGCATAGACGCAGGAATAAGTAATTGTGTGGTTAGTAGTTTGCTTCCCAACTACATGGTTCCGGGTTCCCACTGCATGGTACCTTGGGCAAGAGTCTTCTACTATAGTCTCGGGCCGACCAAAGTCTTATGAGTGGATTTGGTGTACGGAAACTGAAAGAAGCCCGTCGTATATATATATATATATATATATATATATATATATACTAGCAGCATAGCCCGGCGTTGCCCGGGCATGTAAGAGCCCCTAGTAGGCAACGACTAATCCTAATCTAGTTCTTTCCCTCTAGGGAACGAAGGCGCATGTGTAGGTTGCAATGTCTTCTCTTCACTTGAATACTTCTATGTATACGATGTTCCTAGCTGTCTCCCGACAGAAAATGTGTTGCATATAAAAAGCTTAGATTCTCGACCCCATGTCGAATTTATCGATTTTTTTCAGAACTGGGGGAACTTTTCAAAATTTTCACTGCGTTAGTTTTGAATTATGACATTGGGCTATGTGTGTGTCAAGTTTCATCAGAATCGGTTGAAAGCCGTGGTCAGGGTGAGGGTACAACCTGACAGACACACAGACAGACAAACTGCCGTTTATATATATATATATATATATATATATATATATATATGCATATATATGTGTGTGTGTGTGTTTGTCCCCGCCATCGCTTGACAACGTATGTTGGTGTGTTTATGTCCCTGTAACTTAGCGGTTCAGCAAAAGCGACCGATAGAATAAGTACTAGGTTTACAAACCCTGGGGTCGATTTGTTCGACTAAAGGCGGTGTATGGCCGCGTCTGATATGACTGAAATAAATAAAAGAAATGTTACTTAAATGTGAAAGAGGGGAGAGAGAGAACAACTCGTTGAGACAAGCGACATAGATTGCACTAGACGGTTTAACGGCTCTCTATAGTCTTATGTTGAATTTTCCAAGAGAAGTAGTAAACGAGGTGAAAAACTGTTATGTAAGAAGGGGAGGGCTATAACAGGACCCCTATAAACTTGCAGCAAGTCAGATTCACTCAAAAATGTATTATGGTTTGGTCCACGAATTCCAGAATTTTCTGTAGTCCATTTGGCGAAAAGATTTTTATTTGCTAATCAATTTGGTTGGCTGATTCACAATTGCGCGAGCTCAACGCCTTTTATGGTAGCTGTGGTCCGACGTAAGGAAAATCTGAAAACTATGGTTCAAATTTCGCTGAGTTCACACTACAAATTTATTTTTTAAAAAAATAATAAGATAAAAACAATCCAACTGACTCTTATACCAACCACATGAACAGCTATACACACACAATGAAGACGCAAGAACTATGAAGCTAAAAATATCCTGCAACAATATTCATGCGACATATTTGCAGTGGTTGAAAGAAATAGTATATTCCATTTGTGGTGTGTCAAAGAGAGAAGGGTGGAGGGGAATGAGGAGAGGACAGTCAAAAGACAGAAATGGTTGTGTAACCAGATTAAACGTCTTGCAGTATTTGCTTACATTATATTTGGCTAACATTGCCATATAGCCATATCAGATTGGATAAAATAAATATTACCAGTAATAGTATTTGTTAATTTTACCATATGTTTCGCAAATAGAAATATCTGGACTGCAATATCTCGAAATTTGCTGTCGGGTGTGCAGGCACGCGAACACACACACAACCTTAGAACAATGTTCCTTATAGGAAAGGAGACAGGCAAATTATCATGTTTAATAAAATTAAAATGGTTTTAAACCTCTTTAACATGTTCAACACTATGGCGAAGGAAGAAGTATAATTGAGCTTGCACAAGCCCAATTTTATCTATTTATTAATAAAGGACGGGAACAGAACTGTTTTAACAACATTACAAGGCCTCAGTTACTGCAGTATTCTGTGGCTCCTCTACACACAATCTACACTATACATAAATTACCGTTGGACCCCTAGTTTCGTACCCTTTCTACCTCATCCACACGCAACCTACACAGTTTACTTAAATTAACATTAGTCCCCTAAGGTCCCAGAAAACTGCCCAGTGTATCTATATCTTGAGACGACTCTGGATGGAGGTCCAAAAATATTTCAGACTGCAATATAAGAATCAATGAAACTGATGAGGTTTTCAACTTTAAGATATCCTAAGTTAATCGTAAATTCGCATTGTTTAAACTGCAAAAGAGCGTATTAAACCACTTGACCTGCAAAGCATAACGGTGCGATCTCCTTGAGGAAATCTTGATGACAGTTACGTAATCGTTCAAAAAATATTAACCCTTTTATTTATTAAAGTGGTAAGTTCTTCATACAACCTTCATAATCTTGAACCTTTGAAAGAGCTCATTTATTCCTTTAACAAAAAAAAACTTTCATTACATGGTGCCATCTACTTCTAGCTGCATAGCCCTCGAGCCAACGGGGGAAACCTCTACATGGTCACTTATTCTGTTCTTTCCTTCACTCTTCATTATCACATCTCTACAAAACTACAAATAGCTTCATGACATATTCACATCATTCCGTCGTTCTAGTGTCATTACTGCACTAATCCAACCGTACAATTAACAATCCACTGTCTTCTTTCTTGTTATCAACACCAAGAACAAGTACTACCTACGATTACACTCATAAACATAACACTCGCTCATACGTTTTGTGTATGTGACTTTAAAGTCACAAAACGTGCAATATTCACAACACCCAGAAGTCATTGTAAGGAAAAGAAAATGGAATTACAGAAAACGCATTTGATAACAGGAAAGAACAACAGTGGTTGTACACATATTACATTAAATCCACCATAGACTATATTAATCCTACCTGAACCTGCCATTTCTCTACAACAAATCAGAGTAAACCACAAAGAATCCAAAACTATGTATATAGACCAAACCCGGTACTAGTAGCGTAGACTGGACCCGGTTCGCGCAGACGCGCGTCCGTGCTAGCCAGACGTAGGCAGTCGATCCTACGAGCTGACTGGCGCATGCACGATATATACTTGTATCGATATATACTTGTATCGCACGTCCCCGATTCGCGTACCACCAAACCCACAGACTCCTTCATAACGAAACGAAAATATCAAAACTTTAAGGACAGCCTCGACATGTGACGGACGTAGTTCGTTGCCACTTGTTGACAAAAGTAAAGAATACGTACACCCAGTGTATAAGGTTAGAGTTTTTGGGCGATTCCAAAACCATTATCTTTCCAACTCAGATAAGGAAACATATGGAACACAGATGCAGAAATAGCTTTAATATCAATAATCCTCAGTAGTTCAAAGCACTTGGGATACACATCACCAACAAATGCAGAGGAGCAGCAACTGCTGCGCTTTGAGTCCACGATCACCTCAGTTGTGACCGTCACCAGAACGTACTGGCGTTCAGAAATAGACTGGACAGTGAAGGTGCAATATGTCCAGAATGTCATACGATTCATCACTTTATGTCATAGTGTGCTGCATGGTCCTCATCTTGAAAGAGACATGGTATATCTATGAAAATAGATCTCACATATAGTCATATAGTGGGAAACCTGTAGGAAAAGTTTTTTCCCTCGATCAGGGCAGACCTTACAGTTCAATTATAATAGCATCATCACCATTACCACCACCATTACTGTTCGTGACTAAGCACTGTTTGTTTTATGATCTTTGTCTATAATATGTAACCCTTCCCCAGTTCATACACACAAGCGGTCCACGAAATTGGAAACTGTCTATATTTGTTTAGTGAGTACACACGCGCGCACATCATTATCATCATCAACAATAACAATAGTAGATCACCTCTATGTGCAACAAACTACTTCTAAGACAGAGAAGAAAGCAAAAGATAATGTTTGTCCCACTATCATTTTCTTCAATTAAAACTATTCTTGCCTGCATTTTAAACAACTGCAATTATCCTTTTATAGATACATCTTTCAAAATTCCAATTTAAATTTTCATACATCAGCTAGTGGTGCTTGATTTTCTTTTTTTAATCGAGAAAAATACAGTGAAGGATAGAGGTGGGGTAAAAAATTTTTTGTTAGATTCTTCTCTGAAGAACATGAATAGAGGCATTATATTGTCCCAAGCAGTAGCTAGGGCTTCTTTTTGATTTTCATACTTGGACAGGCATGTGGTGAACATTAACATTGCTGATGTGTTACCCGAATTATATATCTGGTTGGGTGGTAGCACGAGTTGTTTTAGAAGGAGCTGATTCCCTTCTGGACATTACGAGACACTGACAGGAAAACTTGTTGAGAATTGAGTTGAAAGGTATCTAAATCAAACTACAAAATCTAGACTAAATTCTGAATCTTACTGAACTCTAACGAGACAAAAACTGGATTTATGGTAGAAAGGAGAAAACTGAGGTGCTACTTATACAGCAGTGCCAACCATTTCAAGGTCCTCTCTCCACACCTGCAAAGAGGAGCAGAAAGAAGGCCTGCACTCCTGCCAATATCTCATCTAGAACAGCATCAAGAACTACAACAAAACCAGCAATGGCAGCAGCAAAAACAAAACAGATATTCCCAATACAACAGTAAACCATGATATTAAACCCTCACCAAAAGAAAACCTCCCAACGATGCCCCCCCCCCCGCCCCAGAAAATTGCAAACACAAGCATACACATAGTTCCAGACTCATCTCCCCTCTCAACTACTTAAAGACCTCCCTGGATCATGGATCTCACCAAGCAATGAAACCAAACCAGAGGGAAGTGCAGTAGGGAGTAATCAGCTGCCCCAAGAAGAAAGCTGGATAATTTAAAGGGATGATAGACTGTTTTTAAGGTTACAACACACCTGTAGCTCTACCAAAATCTTAACAGTAGCAACAATAACAACTTCAACGAAAATCACACATATTACTCCAAATACAATCACAGAAAAAAGAAAAATACCAATCACAGAATCAATACAGTAAAAAAAAATAAACTTCACAGTTGTTCAAAAGTGCAACATTGAATTGATGGAGGGGGTAATAAACAACTAAAACATTGTTACCAATGGGGAAGGCTTTGAAGAGCTTCTTCCCCCAAACTCCCAAAGATAGCCTCTTAATACAAACAGATTTACAGATACGGAGAGAGTTAAAAAGAAATGTTCCCTTTGACATTGCATCTTTTCGAAAAAAAAAAAAAAAAAAGCCCAATAGGAATACTTTACAAATACCTTTCAAAACTTCCCTCTAAACCAACAAGGAAAATGAATTAATCACACTCCTTGAGGACAAACGTAAGTAACTTTTTCCATTCCTTTGTCTCCAACAAACATGCTTATCTTCAAAGTTGGGTGTATCAATGGGGTCATCTTGGAAGCCAGGTTACTTACTCAATAATCTCAGGTCATGAGGCACAGATGTAACAGCCATTAATATGACCAGCACCCCTAGAGCATATGCATCCTCACCCAATTCTGATGTATACTAGGTGTACATATTTTGTGGTCTGTCAGGATCAGGTGGTGAGATGGCACTGTTATTCCAAAAATCCTTAGATTTCAAGATGCTGACAATTTTGGATGCAAACAGTAAATCGGTAGTTTTGAGTGTAAAGCAGCAGTGAAAGTGGTGCCTTCAGACACTAGTCTGAAGGCACCACAGTTGGGTTGTCAATACTTCAAAGTGGTAGAGCAGACCAATTTCTTCAGTTATGAAGAAGTTTTCCTGGGGAGATCCTAATCATTACTACTAGTGGAGGACTGGAACTGTATTTTAGATGCACATAGGACTGTGTGGGAAGATTGCATGAGAATAGAGTTTGCAAAAGCTTTGGAAGCTACAACAATTTTCTGTTTGACAGGTACTGACTAGATTTCCCTGATGTACCAGTGTGGACATGATGCCACACCAACTGGACATCCAGATCATAATCTAGATAGAATGTGTGGTGGGTCATCAAGTAGGGATAGAGTATGATGTTCACATTTTAAGCTGGTCAGCCAACATAAACTACAAATTTTTGATCTGCTCAGTCAACTTAGATAAGGCTCATTGACAGGGACTCTATTATTAGAAGTTGAACATGTCCTTACCAGCATGCAAAGACTACAGGGACTGGATTTGTTAATTGATTAAGCAGCAATTAACAGGGGCTATTGTAAATAACCATGGTACACCACCTTGAAGAGGGCAATTAGAGCAGCGTTGATAGCAGTAGAGAGAAATAGATTGGAGAGCAAACTAATTAGCAATCTAGATAAGGTGACTATCTAGTGAAGGAATCACAGCCAATATACTAATGGCAAGAATGGCCCTTAACTATGTTTTTTATGTGCAACACAAAAGCTGAATTGTCAGAGCCAAAGTCAGTGCACTAAAACAATAGAAAACAATAGCTTTTGATCGGCCCCTGTGACAGAGGCACAATGTAGGCAATAAAGTCACTATCAGGTCTTTAACATTAAGATGGATGCATGTTACTCAGTTCCAAGCAGATGTGTGTGGCTTCTAAGTAGCACTAAGTAGCTGAACTGTTCAGGGTGGGCAAGGAGTCAAAGATAGCAGTGGACTTCAATCTCTTCCTCATTGAGATGACAAGGGTGGGAGTACAAGACTAGTTTAAACAAGAAAAACAGTGAAGTCTTGAAGAGGGATACATACAGCAGTGAGTTGCTTTATTCTCAGAAAGAAAACATACATTAATACACACATATGCATGTGTATGTGTGTGCATGTATGGTGAGGATATTCTAGCCACGTCTGTATATTTCAAGTGGGAGTTAAACAACTATTTACAGTAGGATTAGTCATATTATCACTATAGGCAATATTAAAAAAAAATATTTACTTTAAACTTTAAACTGTATCATGTTAAGTCATTCTTATATGTTTAGTGAGTAGAATTTGGGTCAGATTTAACAAAGCACATTATAAACCATACCAAAGAGCTTCTCTGGCTATTTACTTTGGTTAATGGTAGAAATGACCAACACATTAGAAAATACTGGAGTAAATACATTAATGTATTTAGATTCAAGCACCTTAGTTCCGAGTTCAAGTCTGCCTGTCAGTATACACACACATACACAAATATATCTATAGATATCTATGTAGTTGACCTATTGATATCAATCTGTCTACCTGCTATTTATCTCTCTCTCTCTCTTTGTATCTTTGTATATGATAGCAAGTTGACACTGTGTTATGCTGATAAAACATAACAGATTGAAACATCGAAATTGAACCAATCCTATGACTGGCACCCGGCAGTTGCCAGGGCCGCTGGACTGACTTGTGTGCAGGTGGCAAGTAAAGAAACACCGTTTCGACCCTGTGCTTGAGGAGATCCATTGAGTCAAGTACACCAACATCAAAAATCAATGGAAACTGCAGTTGTGATCCCTGTGCTGGTGGCACATAAAAAGCACCATCTGAACGTGGCTGATGCCAGTGCCACTTAGACTGGCTTCCGTGCTGGTGGCACATAAAAAGCACCAATCCGATCGTGGCCGTTGCCAGCCTCACCTGGCACCTGTGCCAGTGGCACGTAAAAAGCACCCACTACACTCACGGAGTGGTTGGTGTTAGGAAGGGTATCCAGCTGTAGAAACACTGCCAGATCAGACTGGAGCCTGGTGCAGCCTTCTGGCTTTCCAGATCCCCGGTCGAACCGTCCAACCCATGCTAACATGGAGAATGGACGTTAAACGATGATGATGATGATTTTAATATCCTCTTTTCTATGCTTGTGTTGATCAGATGGAATTTATTGACAGATTTTCTATGGTTGGATGCCCTTCTTGTTGCCAACTCTGACTTATTTTCAAGTAGTAATATTTCCCTCTGGTCAGGCATGTTTTAATCAAATATTGGAAATGATTGTCACTGCTTGTAAAACAGTAGCACTCATTTACAACTATCACACAATGTCAAGACAAGGAGACAAGCACACATACAGATATATATATATATATATATATATACACTTACAAGCTCCTTTCAATTTCTGTCCACAAAATCCACTTACAAGGGTTTGGTTAGCCTGAGTCTATAGTAGAAGACATTGCCTAAGGTGCCATACAGTGGGACTGAACTCAGAACCTTGTGTTTAGGAAGCAAACTTCTTAACCACACAGCTATGCCTGCATCTCATACATAGTTATCCTTTGTGTGCAGCACAGACAAGACTGCTTTTCTCAAGCATGAAAAAAAAATTTTTTTAATTAAAAAAATCTGTACATTTCTTTAAGTTATCTCCTTTTTCCTTGAGAGTTGCTTATAATTGCTGCAAGGTTTTTTCGTCCCCCAGAGAGAAATTTTTTAAAAATTAAGAGTTCAGTGTTATGTACAACATGCGGTTAACTACACCCCAACTTAGATATCTAACATTGTCTGATATATATATATTTTCTCACTCTGTGCTTTCCATGCATTTTCAATCAAATCTCCTGCAAATTAACATGTAACCTTCATTTGATTAAGGTATCTTTGGCCCAAGTAGCTAGCGGATTACCCCTTGTTTGGGTAATTACTACTTCTGAAGTTCTGCTAGCAATGAAACATGTATAGCCTGGATTTTATATATTCCATTCCCTAATTTTGGATTATCTATTATATAAAATCCGTTCTGTCTTTCTGTGTGTGTGCCTTCTAGGATCTCGGGCATCCTCCATCTGATTGCACTCAAATTTGATATGTAGATACTGATGGTATCAGGGCATATATAAGTCTTGAAAAAATTACAAAAATCGATTCCAGGTGAGAATGTGATCGATAAAGCTGTGGGAACGTGCATTTGTACGCGCAAGTAAATCAGCTGTTGCGATCAATACTATGCGTACGTGAGAAAAATGCACATGCAGTTTGTGCAAAAAAAGCCAGCTGGCTTGAAATAATGCCACATGGGATGGTCAGACAAGTTGTTTTGAGAAAATTTGGTTTAAATGTTTGACAACTCAGCACCGTCCATTGGACAGGGGGTGCTTTGCTCGTATATATATGTGCTTTTTAATTTTTTTCTCATAAAATTAAACCAATTCAAGTTGTAACAAGATTATACAAGTTGAAGGCTTGTATTTCAGGACTAAGAAATCAAAGGTAAAGTACAAACCATTGATGTGTATTATTTCATACAACCTACACTATTTTGACTTTATAAAAAAAAGAAAAACATTCAAATATAAATCCATGCATTGGCCTCCTTGGGTTATTTCCCTTAATTCTTTATTTTTAATTATACAAATTACCCTTGGCCAAAAACATAGCTAATCCTTTTCTATAAGTAAAAATTAAATTTCTGTTTTGTAAGTGAAGTGATGCTATAATATGCTGATGAGGTCCAATAGACTAACATATACACTATGATCCCTTGCTTGCAACAAACATCACATTGACCTTCTCCAAGCATGTAAGTTAAATTGAGAATTTATTATTGATATTTTGAAATTATTTCTCCTCGAGAATCACTAATGATTACCTCCAGCATTTTGTTTTGTCTTCTACTCAGGGAAATTTCAAAAAAATAAATAATTTACTTTGCATGATATTCAGTACATCATCTTTTCATTAATAATTAACTCCATTGGATCATTTAATTATTTCATTTATATATAGCTGTCTGATGACATCACCCTGCCTGGATGCTGTTACATTTACCAAAAGTGAATAAAGAGGATAATTTTTCTCATATACATACATCATCGTCATCATTTCATGTTCTATGCAGCATGGGTTGGATGGTTTGACAGGATCCGATGGATCCAAGGACTGCAGCACATTTTACAGCATGTAGGGGGTGATTTTCTCATGCCACCAGCACTATTGACGACACCATAAAGCTCATAAGTCTATGAACCCCAAGGGAGGGGATGATTGGTTTTATACTAGGGGATGAGTGGTTAAAGTATGAGAGAAGTGGGGAAGAAGAGCAAATCCTTGTAGAAGAGCTGCATGGTTAAAATACACGTACATGCAGGGAGGCAAAGTGGCTGAGATCTTTAGCATCATATCATGCTTGAGAAAACCTATCAAGCTGAGCAAAATGCACAGTTGTGGCAGACACTGGTGTCACACAAATGGCACCTGTGCTGGTGGAATGTAAAAGCACCCATTATGCTCTCGGAGTGGTTGGTGTTAGGAAGGGCATCCAGCCATAGAAAACCATGCTAAATCAGACTGGAGTCTGGTGCAGTATGCCAGCCTGGCCAAACCATCCAACCCATGCCAGCATGGATAACAGATGTTAAATGATGATGATGAACAGGCTTCACACTATTTCTGTCTACAGAATTCTATACACAAGGCATTGATCAACTGAAAGGTATGGAAGAAGACAGTTGCCCAAGGTACTCCACAGGAGAACTGAACCTAGAACAAGGATTTTCTACTAGAAAGGACTTCAGAATGCTGAATGGTAACATCCAATGATCTTGGTAGGATTTGAATTCAAAATATAAACTCATATAACTACCCACCATAAAGTAGTAATTTGTCTGACATCCTACAAATTTTGCCATCCTCTGGTCTTTGCTAAAAGAGATTTCTAAGACACATACAAAGCCAAGCATTTGGAAGAATGAACAACAGATTAAATTTACTCCAATACTTGACTGGTACTTATTTTTTCATCTCCAGAGGGACAAAAAGGCAAAGTTGATTTTGGCTAGGATTCAAATTCAGTACATAGAAACAAAGACCATTTTTTCCAGTACCCAACAGAATCTGCCATCCATAGATAATAATCTTTTCTACTCTAGGCACAAGGTCCAGAATTTTTGGGGAGGGGGCCAGTCAATTAGATTGACCCCAGTATGTAACTAGTACTTAATTTATTGACCCCGAAAGAATGAAAGGCAAAGTCGACTTCAGCAGAATTTGAACTCAGAACGTAACAGTAGACGAAAAACCACTAAGCATTTTGCCAGGCGTGCTAACGTTTCTGCCAGCTCACTGCTTTAGCCATTGATAGTAATGAAATAAGACAATCAAGATGACATACCAGTTTTACAAAAGGACACAGAAAATGCAATTCTGAATTCCTTGTACACATAAAAAAAAAAAAAAAAGGATGGTCAAAGCTGGATTATCTTTGATCTTAGGTTTGCTTAATTAGAGCTGACCTGAGGCTGAACAATAACAACAATAGACTTAATTTTTATGCATGATGTTATTTATAAAGAAATAAAATAAAAGTAAATATGTAGTTTTCAAATTGTTTGTTTTTTCACATTTTATTTACAAAAAAATAGATAATTTCAAGAGATTTAAATTCTTCTTGTTACCAACATGAGTATTAACTGAAATGGCTGATATTGTTCACTGTAAATATTCATCTCCATATTTTGTAAGTAAAACAAAGAAACTCTGGTTTTACTCAACAAGACTCCCAACTGAAGCTAATGGAAGGCTTAACAGAATGAACAGATGTTGATATCAATCCTTTGGATGAAATTTACCATGATTATTTCTTCCATTTTCCAGCTCTTCGACCAGTTTTTTCCCCCCTGATTTACAGTAACAAGTGTGAGTGTTATTGCTGTGGTTCACCTTTCTGAGAGTTTATTATCAACAGCATATGAAGACATATGTAAGAATGTGTTATGCTGTTGATAACTGTCAAGTGGGCAAGAAAACTTATAAACGACATAGGTTACACCTGTATAAATTCTTATAAATGACATATTAACATTTTTGCTACTGTATCTGTGTCGAGATTGATATGACTAAGTCAGTACCAGTCATTCAGCTGAAGGGCTGAAGATTCATAACTTATCACTGATGTTGCACTGTGGACATGGCCAAGATAGTTTGCTGTACTCAATGGTACAGATGAGTATTTCCTACAAAATAAGCAGCAGCAGTAGCATAGCAACATTAACCCTTTAACATTTGGATTATTCTGTCAAATGTAATGTTTATTTATTCACCTTGTCTTATAGCTTTCAGATTTTTATGAGGTACCTGTTGTTTGAATGATATTGTGGGGTAGGTATGAGGGACAAAATCTGGCCAGTTTAAACATAAAACAGGTAAAATATTTTGGCCAGATATGGCCAGTCTAAATGCTAAAAGGTTAATGTTTTTTTTTGTTAAGTGAGAAGTGCTGCATTCAACTCAACTCTTCCTGCGGGTGTAACAAAAAGTGATGTTGACCAAGTGTACCACGACTCTGACCATAATCTCTGTTGACCTTCAGATATGAAAATGAAAGGTTTAGGTTTGCATCTTATTTAGTATATTTTTACATAATAAATGGCATGGCAATGATATCGTTTAGTGCCTTTTTGAGTGTGTATTTCTCAATCTTACAATCAAAGCCTATCTATATATCCTTTCTCACAGAAAAAGAAGGGAAATTGTGCCACATTATTTCATTCTTCACAGCAACTCAACTTCTTCAATGGATTGGTTCCTTTCTGCTGATGCACAACACCATCAGTTTCTTCAGATTCTGCATTTTACTCCATATTTACATCTTAAGATGAGGGTACCCAAGGTTTGAAATTTTTTAAATGCATCATTAGCTTTATCATACAAAATTGAAATTGCCAAGTGGATTGTCAGTTAAAGATGTTAATTCCAAATCCAATGTATACTTCATTTAATCAGCTTTTTTACCACCTCTTTCAGCAACATCTTTTAGTTCTCTACATGCACTTTCAGCATTCCTCTACCTCTATCACACAAAAAAACAAAACAGAATGATTCTTCACAATACAGGTCACACACACAAACACAATGTGTTGTAAATATTTCAAAGCTACACATATGCAACTAGGAGGACTGAAAGAGAGAAAAATCTCAGATGCACACACATATACTCAATCACATATGATGTGTGGTTTATGAGTATTTATGAAGTATTCACCCCACTTTGCCAATGTAATGAATATGGGTAATTACAAGAACCCATCAGAGAAACTATATAATTAAATAGAAAATGTTTTAGGATAATTTCTTACACAGGTACAAGGCCAGAAATTTGGAGGGAGGGGAACAGTTGGTTATATCAACCCCAGTACTCGACTGGTACTTTATTCTATCGACAACAGTAATAGTAATCAGATTGTTGCTGATCCAGTTAGTAAAAACACTCAGAAACATAACATGCGTTTGTATGACTTGGGTCTTCAATAATAGTATCAATGACTATCCTGGGTTAATTTCTCTGCAATTAGAAGAATAAAAAAAACATCATCATTATCATCATTGTCATTGTCATTCTCATCACAACAATCAATTCTATTCTAGTGCTATGCTATTACTTCACACAATACATTCTGGCTAACATATACCCACTCCACACAACGTCTTCCCTGCCATGTTATAACTCTCACAACATATTTTGATTGTTATAATTTATCCACTCAACATATTCTAACTTCCACACCACCTCAACTCTTCCCATCAAGATACCCTGGCCAGTTACCACACTACACAATCCACACAATATAACCACATTGTCAGGCTGTAACCCCACCCAATACACTTGTCTTACAAACAATGAACTGACACTTTCATACTAAATCGAATACCACCACCACCACTAACAATGGCAAAATGAAGCATACACCTCAGTATATGCATGTGCATCACTACCAAACGTTCAATCAAATACTATCCTCTGGACATAGCTTTGTTCAGGTAAGAACTATTTGGTGGTGGTGGCGGTGGTGATGGATTAGGAAGGGAAGAGGCACTCTACATCAACATCATCAACAATAAATAAATAAATGTAATTACCAGATTCTGATGTAGTTACAGGTTGTTTCTCTTCAAGGGACACCCACATTTGCTGACAAAGTCTGGTGTTGTGCTGAGTTATGAAATAACCTGACAGACATCCGAGAAAGACAGGAGCCAGTAAAAATCCATTCCTACCAAAAGGGAGTTTTGATCTCATCAATTCTTGAGCAATGTAAATGCCAGAGGCCACTGTGGAATAAATGCAATAAAATAACAAATAGAGTTAAATGTGTTAAATATTTTATTTATTTAATTTTTCTCCACTTTGCAACTTGCAGTCGAAAATGTGTAACATACTTATATGAATTATAGGCGTGGATGTATGCTTAAGTTCACTTTGCTACTGTATGGTTACAAGTTAGAAGCCAATGTATAGTACAATAGTATCTTTGTCAAGTGTCTCTTACCAAAGCCTCCTTGGGTTGACTAATTCCTTGTGAATAAAATTTGGTAATACAGTTCTATATTTGAGAGATGAGGAATTATGTACATTATTTACATTTGACGGATATTTGTCCTCATCTTCTTTGTTGTTAACACAACGTTTCAGTTGATATACCCTCCAGCCTTCACCTGGTGTCTTGGGGAAATTTTGAACCTGGGTTCTCATTACTAAGGTATTTTTCGATGTTATTATTATTAGATTTATAAGCCCTAAAATTCACTCTATAATTGCCCACAGGCATATGGCATAGTGGTTAAGAGCGCGGGCTACTAACACCAAGATTCCGAGTTTGATTCCAGGCAGTGACCTGAATAATAATAATAATAACATCAAAAAATACCTTAGGAATGAGAACCCAGGTTTGAAATTTCCCCAAGACACCTGATGAAGGCTGGAGAGTATATCAGCCAAAACATTGTGTTAACAACAAACAAGATGAGGACAAATATCCATCAAATGTAAATAATGAAATTTGGTAGATAGAAACCAGATGAAAGCCCTTAGTTGATATATATATAATCATCATCATCATTGTTTAACATCTGTTTTCCATGCTGGCATGGGCTGGATGGTTTGACTGAGGTCTGGAGAGCCAGTGGCTGCACCAGGCTCCAATCTGTCAATCTCTATTATTGTTTATGTCAGTTTTTTTTTTTTTATTATTGGTATGGTTTTATTGGTTGTAGCTCCTTCATAGTAGCAACCACTTTACAGCTTGGAACAGGCATATTTTACCATGTCACTAGCACAAAAGAAAGGTTATTGTTAGGACTAAAATATCTGGCGGTGTTTCTACAGGTGGATGCCCTTCCTAATGCCAACCACTCCGAGAGTGTAGGGGGGTGATTTTTATGTGCCACTGGCACAGGAGCCAGTCAGGCGGGCCTGGCATCGACCACATTTGGATGGTGCCTTTTATGTGCCACCAGAATGGGGGCCAGCCAGGGGGCACTGGCCACAGCTGCGATTTTGGTTTTACTTGACTCAACAGGTCTTGTATATATATGTGTGTGTAGAGAGAGAGAGATAGAATTAGGTTTAAATTAAATTTAACACATTAGACATAGGCTTGTAAAGAAATGAGGATCTAACTATTTCTGACAAATATAAATGGACAGAATCTAAATAAAATAAGGGAAGTCTTATGACCTTTCAAAAACTAGAACTTAATATCACATTAACTAGAATTCAGGGTGGTGGGGCTATGAGGGTTTTTTTTTCTTAGGAAAGTATCCAAGAGATATTTACTGTACCTCCTTGACTCTCTGGAGCCTCAACCTATATACCAGCCAGATGAATCCCTCTTATAAGCCCTGTCTGTTTCAGGATAGCATGTTGCCATTTGTGGTCCTACACCATCTGATACACAAACTAGCATAAACAATAATAGAGATTGACAGTCTTTTCTTTTGTTATGTGTATCAGATGGTGTAGGACCACAAATGGCAACATGCTATCCTGGAATAGGCATATTTTACCATGTCACTAGCACAAAAGAAAGGTTATTGTCAGGACTAAAATATCCTGTCATCAATGTTCCCTGCCTAGAAAATCTTGTACCTGTGTTCTTTGCCTGTGAGGAACCTAGCAGAACTTCCTCTCCACCTTTCTTCTTGGATGCAGCACAAATCTACATGTCTCTGTTCAAGCATCTCAACAATCTCACCAGACCTACCTTTCAGTGTGCTCACACTGAGTGTGCCAAGCCTGAGGGTGTGGGAGGTGTGGGCCTGTGAGACCCTGGGATGGGGGACAGCGGCGTCATGTACCTGAAAATAAAGCTCGCATTTGGTAGAATTCATAAACAAACAATAGCTTTCAACCTGCATACACTACACCATCATTTTTATGTGCTATATGATCACTACATTACATAGGAAATAAACCCTAAGTAGAGGTGGGGATGGCGTTAAGCCTTTAGAAATGTTCATGGGAGACAACCAAAGGATGACAGAGGATAGTGACTTCCGGTACAGGTGGTGGGGATCAGCGGGCATACCGCGAAATAGCAAAATTAGAGAAGAGCATCTTCTGGATTCGTATTCTTTCGGCAGAGTTATTAAAATGCAGTAGGGGAATCTGAGTGCTTGCGCTAGTTTATATCGGGTGGGGTGGCGGAGGAGGGGGAAGTGTTGGCGAAGCAAGTGATTATTGAAAGAAAGAGAGAGAGGAGGCTAGAGTTAGGCTAGTCAAGGATTGAACACGAGGGAGAAAAATATTCTTCTGGGATTTTGGGTAACATAATTTAATGAAACAGCAAATGCTGATAATAGTGAAATAGAATTGAAAAATCTTAGAATTTTTAGTCAGCCAATCTGTGACAAAATTAGAGAAATAAGTGACGATGTGACACAGTTGAATAAATGAATAGGTGATGAATAGTAAATACAAGTGAAGGAACCTAAGTTTGTTTTAAGACAACAGCGAGGAAGACAAAACTATGTTTACATGGTAATGAAATAGATAGAATAATGAAAGGAACTAATAAGGGGTTTATGATCTGCACAATACACGTGTGTATGTTATCTATGGATATATGTATTTAAATATCTATATGTACAGTAGAAAACCTATATTTATGGTACAAGTAGTGTAGGCATCACACACAAACACACTCACTCATAATTTCTCTCTCTCTCTCTCACACACACACACATGCATACACATACATTACAAGAATTCCATTTTCCTTTTCAAATAATGAAATTAGAAATAAATTGAAACTGGTTCTTACTTGCCAGAAATGTGAGTGACCCAAGAGTAAAAGCTCTGTTCTGACACTGCGCATAGGTACGGAAGTGCTGTAATGACAAAGAAATTTGGATGAGAAACTGAAACAGAAGGGAAACACATGACAATCCTGTCATCATTATCATCAGCATCACTATCATCATCACGACCATTCTCACAGAGGCAATGATTGAGATCATTGGCATTATGCTGTGCTTGAGAAGAAGGACCCATCAAGCAGAGCAAAATCAGTCATGGAAAATAGCACCTGTGCAAGTGGCATGTAAAAGCACCTATTACACTCTCAGAGTGGTTGGTGTTAGGAAGGGCATCCAGCTATAGTAAACTATACCAGATCAGACTGGAGTCTGGTGCAGCTTTCCGGCTTACAAGCCCTGGTCAAACCGTCAAACCTATGCCAGCATGGACAACAGACTTTAAATGATGATGATGATTTCATCATAAATAACATTGTTGTTTCATCACTGTTTTACTGTTTACTCATCATTACCATTATCACCATCATAATAATCAATCAACCTCATCATTATCATCATGTTTGTTTTTATTGTGTTGTATCAGTTCCTGAGAATCAAAAGTGACCACATCAATAAGATACCATCCTATAAAGTAAAGTAGGGTGAGACATATCTTTCAACTCCTTCCATTTGCTCTGTGTTCAGGGCCAAGAAGACACTTTACACCTAATGGCTGACACCACCTACCTATAAATAAGAAACAAGAGGCTGTATTAGCAGGTGTGCTGTGTATTATTGAAGACTGACTTATTACCTTACAAGAACGAGTTCCCTTATCTAGTTGAAAGATATAGAATACTCTACCAAGCTGATTTGTTAACAGTAATTATCTTCTAAACCTCAACAGGTTTTCAAAAGCCATGATTAGCTTTCATTTTATGATATTGTACACAGGATTTTAAAACATCTTGGACAGAATACCTCTTTTACTGCAGGTAACATTCCCAAGTAATCTGATATTTATTTCTAGTGACAGTTATATATGAATCTACAAACACAAAATATCTGTGGTTTATCGGAACTTGAGTAGGTAGTATAACTTATTCTTTCAACCATCTCACCTCTTATTCTAAATACACAACTATCTTCAGTGGTATTACAACCAATCAATGGATCACATAAGTGTAATACTACCTTACATCTTCCTTCCCATACTAGCATGGGTGGATAGATTTTATTTGAGCAACTGATTGCTTTCTATAGCTGGATGTTGTTCCAACTACAAACCATTTAACTATAGTCATAAAACCTGGTTCAAGCAAACTGAAGCAAACAGTTATGATGATTGC
This sequence comes from Octopus sinensis, assembly GCF_006345805.1. NCBI lineage: Eukaryota > Metazoa > Mollusca > Cephalopoda > Octopoda > Octopodidae > Octopus > Octopus sinensis. The sequence goes on from NC_042999.1 coordinate 97,647,675, forward strand.
CTAACAACTGTTAAAATGATGATTTCCATTACACAACATGTACATAAACCAAAGTTTACATTAAAACATACTGATAGTTTTTGAGATTTGTATCTGAGGAATTCGGTCCATTCAGTTTGTGAAAATTACAATTAAAAACAATTTATTTTTTCAAACTGGAGATTGTAGGGACAATCTCATCCTAGTTATCTTTCACTGAACAGATTTTGATACAACGGTAACTACATAAATGAGAATTTCAGTTAGTATTACAAGTTTAGATCAATATATTTTTAGTTATGTCATTTAGCTTGAGATTGGTCCTGTTCAAACATACTTATGATCAAAGACGCTCTAGCCATGATCATCTCATGTTTTTATATGATGATGATATAGAATGACCTGAGTTAGAAATGGATTTGAGAACTAGTTGTAACGAATAATATCTGAGCTGAAGAGCCGTCCCCACTATGACATGTTCAAACAAATGTCAAAATAATGATTACACAACATGCACATGTTTTATTCATATCAACATAAACCAGGGGGTCGGGAAATTGGCCAGTCTCGACTCCTGGGGATTTGTGTGACTATCCAAGGAATCAATAAACACCTGATATGAGTTTGAGCATTAAAGGTGATAAATTATTTGCACCCTGAATCTGGAAGAACACAATAATTTAAGGTTAAAACTCTCAAATTTCCAGCCAATTATAGATACAATAACTAGTAATATTTCACATATCAATATAATGAGACTGAATTTTTTAAAAGCAAATACAGTATGATTTCAGGGAAATTTGGCTGCTTTTTTTAGCAAGTCACGGGACCATACAGAAGCTCCCATCATCATCTTGGCTGTAGGATGAATAACAGTCCTAAAGTCAAGGACTTAATACATTTCATTGCAAAATTTATGCTAGATTAAACTGGGATGTTAGATTTTGTAGGTTCCGTGTAATGTAGTTGATGTTCGGTGACTATTCCTGGATAGAATTTTATCTATCGTTACCATTTCCCTAGTTAAGATAAGCTGAGATTATGGAATGTAAAATGCAAGGTCTTTGTCCGAAAACAGAATGAAAGATTTGCAGTGGGAAATTTTATACACACACATTAGAGTTGACTGGGATTTCAAGTTTCACTTTAATGGCTTTTTTAGTTGTTCGTTATTATTTTTTTTAACCAGTCTTGTTGAACATAAGCTGTTAAAGTGAAAAATTAGAAGTCTCGGTCAACTTTGTATGATTGATAACCTTGACTCTATAATTCCATTACCATTTGTCATCTATTTTTTTTTTAGTACTAATCAAATTTCAAATTTTGATTGTATGGGTTACGAAGTATCCGTCATAGGACAATCAATCCCATTGACTTCGGATCAAGAAATGAGGTTTATGGCTACCCACTAGAACAGTTGAGGCTAAACAACGGCCAAGAGAAAAATAATCATTAATTTTTTTTTTTAATAGTGCAACTAGCCTGATGATGAGTTTGTGTCTCATGCGGCCCGCTTCTAGTAGATAAAAGGTTGCCCCCAAAACATCAACGCCGTAAATAAGCCCATCTCGATGCTTAGTGTCCAGAAAAAATATACATGTATTGTCCTTTTTATTTGAGTAGGAATCGTAAATGGCTTTCTGAGACAATATATATAAGATCTATTTGTATATGTACTGGTATATTAATGTGTTTCAAAATCAATGCGTGTAACCTGTTATATAAACAAACCAGATACGTTACACCTGATGAATATTTCTTTGTAGCATATTCGAAAATAACTTTGTCAGTTTTTACGCTGTTTTGTTGATGAAACTAATTCGAATTAAAATAAAAGAGTCAGAAATCTTACTGGGTATTTCTCGGACACTTCTTCGGCAATAACTTCTTTACTTCGAAGCTGATGTACCCCCATATTCAATCAAAACAACACAGGCCTTTCTTGATGTTCAGTATATATACTATTTAACTACACCGTATGATTTAAGAGTATTAAGCGCACGATCCTACATCGAACTGAATAGCATTTCATTGATTTATTTTATCACCCTTTTATCTTTTCAAGATTTAGTTTATAGATATTGTATAGACAACATTCAAAGATATTGTATAGACAACATTCAAACCCTCATTTATAAATCTAGGGTAAGATCGCCAATCTAGGTAATATATGTAATCGTAACCAAAGACATTACGGTAGAGCCCATCTAGACTTTACACACACACACACACACACATAAACACACACACACATGTACATACGTCAACATATACATGGCAACACCGTGGGCGAATACACATACACAGAGGAACTGTACCATATTTTTTTTTTCGGATCTTAGGACAGCAGCAACACAATGGGATGTGAGAATGGGCCTGAGGGGAAGGCCACATTGCTGCTAAAAACTATGACACACGCACGCACACACACACACACACACACACACACACACACATAAACACACACACACATGTACATACGTCAACATATACATGGCAACACCGTGGGCGAATACACATACACAGAGGAACTGTACCATATTTTTTTTTTCGGATCTTAGGACAGCAGCAACACAATGGGATGTGAGAATGGGCCTGAGGGGAAGGCCACATTGCTGCTAAAAACTATGACACACGCACGCACACACACACACACACACACACAGAAATACATGCTCACATAAGGATCTTAGAACAAAATTGAGTAAATGGAGCGAAAACACACACAAAAACGAAAAGTGTCGCTGAAGAGGTCATAGATGTGTGACGAAAGATTTCCAGACAATGGACACGAATTAAAAAAAAAATTAATATACGAGTGAAGGAAAAACATAGTGCAAGTGTTTATTTGGCAAGAAAAAAATGACCGTCCTGAAACACAACAATATATATGAGTATACATTGTCTGGGAGACTCTTCTTATAGTAGGAGAAATAGCTAAATTCTTTGGCGGTTATATAAAGTTATGTATATAGGTAATATATACGTATATATGCATATCTATCTATCTCTCTCTCTCTCTCTCTCTATATATATATATATATATATATATATATATATATATAATATATATATATATAATAAACCTTTACATAAATAAATAACGTGAAATACACGAAGGGACGAACAAAAAGACAAACGGGTCATTCAAAGCCTATATACCCATACATATGCATATATAGGTACAGGACGTCACCAACAGTAAACAACATGAAATATGGAAACAAATGAGTTCAATACGCAAACTATGAGAGAAATAAATGGAAAACAGGAAAGTAACATAAAGAACGACCCTTCATCAGTTGTTGGCTGTCTATCTACTCATTTTGAGCATTGAACAACAATACGAGTCTTCAAAGCCAGTTGCTCCCATAAGTACCAAAATAAAATTTGGGATTTATGGAGGGTCAAAGTTGGGAACAAAAACAGGACAGTGGAGCCTTAGAAGGAAACCGAATGAAAACAAACATGGAGGGTCATTAGACCTGAACGAGGGTAAAATAGCGAACACTGGAGAAATATTTTCTTTGACAAGAGAGAGATAGGATACGTCCAGTCCTGAAAGAAAAGAAGGATGATCACATGAGGAAAAGAAAGATGGACGATGGTCATGTGAGAGCAATGAGAGATTGCTTTTGATAAATAAACTTTGATGGAAATCTAGCCTAGCCATATATGATGTGTTGCAACAAGTCTATGCCATATATATACAATGCATGTTATTCTTTTATTCTTTTCTATTTTTCAGCCCTGAGGCTAAAAACATTTTTTAAATACTAGTTTCAGTTTATTTTCTGTTTGTTGACTAAGATAGAACAATTTCTGTGCTGATGATGCTTATTGAGGTGGAAGTACATATTAACAGTTTTCTTTCCTTTCAGACAATCAGTCTGTCTCTTCCTTAGTGACATCAATTTTGGAGAATTCTTGATTCTTGAGATTCTTGACCCCCTTCTCAGAGTTAATACCAATTACCACCAAATAATTGGTTTACTCTCTCTGAAAGGGGAGATAATTTCAATAAACCAAGAATTTATCTTGTATGTTATTTAATATAACTTTATTAATCTTTGTCGTTTAAATTCATGCTACTGGCCATTCTGAATTGATTCTCTTAGCTCATATATATATATATATATATATATATATATATATATATATATATATATATATATATATATATATAAGAATAAATGAGTGAATAAAACTCTACTCTTACATCTGTTGCTACTTTGGGTTCCAGCATGCCAAAGTTGGCACATCATACCAAGATTTACAAAATTTGAACAAAAATTGGACAAAACTTGAACCTCAAAGCTTCATCAGAGAGTCCATAATGGTAAGAATTAAGCAAGTAAAAAAGTAAAATAAAATAATAAAAAATAGTAAAAAAGCAAATTCCAAGATAATATCCAGAGGTTGTGAGATTACATCTTATTTCAATCTAAATTGAAATATTATCTTGGACTATATATATATATACACTTGTTTTTGTATAAATCTAAGTTCTCTGGTTACTACTGATAAGGTTGATCAATTGCTATGCTGATGATGGCTATTGAGCCTGAAACATGTCCATGATTGTTTTCTTGTTTCTAGTCAATAAGCCTGTTCTTTTACCAGTTTTTGAGAAATCTTGAATCTTGAGATTATCTCCCTTCCTCATTTGCCATAAAGTAATTATGATACATACTCTAGAGCTAGAAATAATTTTCATAACTCAAGAATTTATGTTGTATGGTATCTGGTCTACTTGTATTTGTCTATGTTGTTCAAATACATGTGACTGGCCACTCTGAGTTCTTGATTGATGGTCTGGCCTTGTGGGGAAGAATTATCGATGTACAATATCACATTTCTGAGGATGATGCTTGTGGCAGGTCTTCCAGACTGCTCATCATATTACAGGGATGTTCTTCTGCTTTTGAAGTGCCTGTGCCTCTTGAAACATTGCTATTATTCATCTTACTCATCACCCCTTGAAAGAAATTAATATAGATCCATATTGGTCAATTAATGCCTATTGGTTAATGAAATTTTGAATTACTGTGTTTACACCATAACATTTCAAGGAAAGTATATTTATCCTTAACAGTTTTGTAAACTTCTGGTGTCTAAATGTGCATATGAATATAACTTCAGACATAGGTATGCATGCGTGCATGTGTACATACAGTTAATCATAGATATACATATATGCATATACACACATATACATGCATAAACACACACACAGGGACATGCATATGCCTGTACAGATACATATATACACATATATATTATATACATATTTATGTGTGTATATGCATGTGTGTGTGAGTATGCATATGTATCTATGCATGTATATGTATATATGTGTATGCATGAATGTGTACATGCAGATGTATGTATACATACGGGTATATGCATGTATCTCAATGTATATATGTGGGCATATGGATACATATATGCATGTGTGTATGGAGAAGAAGAAAATGGAGATATTGAAGTTAATAAGGGTTTATTATCAGCAACAAATCGATCATTATCCCTTACAGCTGTTTTAATTATACACAGAGAAATTAATTAAATATTAAAATCATATTTCTGAGCATAATCTCTTCAGAGGACAAAAATATACCCTTAGGTATTTTGTGTGCTTGTTTGTAGACTCATCACAGCAGTGATAAGTCTAAAAAATTTTAAGAGGATATGGGCCAACAGGTTTTGGGGATCTGACGATATGCCATAAAGCTAAACCCTTTATAGACGGGAAACCTAAGGTAATCCCATAAACTGGCTTTCCCCATTTTTAATATATACTGCTCTACATCTTTTGGATTTATGTTTTCTAGAAACAATATATATATATATATATATATGTAGTAGCAGATACCAGTGTCACACAAATGGCACCCATGCCGGTGGCACATAAAAGCACCCATTACACTTTTGGAGTGGTTGGTGTTAGGAAGGGCATGCAGCCGTAGAAACCATGCTAAATCAGACTGGAGCCTGGTGCAGCCTTCCAGCTTGCCACCCCTGGTCAAACCGTCCAATCCATGCCAGCATGGACAATGGATATTAAATGATGATGATGATAATACCGTTTTTGTATGCCAAAACTGCTGGAGAAGATACCCAAGGTACCATGTGATTCCAGAGCAAAAAGTATTCACACATACACATTTATATATAAATATATATGGCATTAGGAAGAGTATCCAGCCATATAAACTTTGCCTAAGCTGACATTGGAGCAAGATGCAGTCCTCCAGCTCACCAGATACTGTCAAACCATCCAACACAAGCCATCATAGAACATGGACATTGAAGATGATGATGATATATATATATCATCTGTAGAAACATTGCCAGATTAGACTGGAGCCTGGTGCAGCCTTCTGGCTTCCCAGAACCCCGGTCGAACCGTCCAACCCATGCTAGCATGGAGAACGGACGTTAAACGATGATGATGATGATGATGATGATATATATATATATAGATCAATAGAGAAATATGTATATGTTTGTGTGTGTGTGTGTGTGTGTGTGCGTGTAAACATGTACCTCACAAAAAGTATTGAGTAATCGGTCTGTTTAATGCTAAATTACTTTTATATATTTTAACAAAAAACAAAAACAAATATGGTTTCAGATTTTGGCATAAGGACAACAATTTCGGGTGAGTTGGTAAATCGATTACATCAACTCCAGTGCTCAACTGGTACTTATTTTATCGACTTTGACATGATGAAAGGCAAAGTTGATCTTGGTGGCATCCTAAAAACAAATGTGTGTGTATATATATATATTTATATATATATATATATATATATATATATATATATATATATATATATATATATTTATATATATAATATATATATATATAATTCGAGACAAAACCACTATTTTAAAACCAAACAAGGAAAGACTTAATCAATACATAAAATTTTAATATAAATTAAATAAAATAAATATTTATTTACTTATTTTATTTATTTATTTTATTTATTTTATTTATTTTATTTATTTAATTTATATTAAAATTTTATGTATTGATTAAGTCTTTCCTTGTTTGGTTTTAAAATAGTGGTTTTGTCTCGAATTATATTATATAATATTTTACTGTAAAATTGGATTTAACCCTAAATCTGATTTTTCCCTGTAATTTTGGATTCATTCCCTAATATTTATTATATTTATATATATATATATATATATATATATATATATATATATATATATATATATATAAAATATTATTAGAGACAAAACCACTATTTTGCAAAACAAACAAGGAAAGACTTAATCAATACATAAAATTTTAATAAATAGTCAAAAAAACCGCCACTACAATCGTTTCTTGTCTTGATCGACAATCTTCAGGTGGACTTCCAATAAGTCAGTTTCAAATTATGACTTCATAATTTGAAACTGACTTATTGGAAGTCCACCTGAAGATTGTCGATCAAGACAAGAAACGATTGTAGTGGCGGTTTTTTGACTATTTATTAAAATTTTATGTATTGATTAAGTCTTTCCTTGTTTGTTTTGCAAAATAGTGGTTTTGTCTCTAATAATATTTTATAATATTTTACTATAAAATTGGATTTAATCCTAAATCTGATTTTTTTCCCTGTAAATTTGGATTTATTCCCTAATATTTATTATTATTATATATATATATATATATATAAATATATACACACACACACACAGTTATTATCGATAGATCAGGCACTATGTATGTATGCATGCATGATTATTGATATATGATATAAGTTACTTTTCCTAAACTCTGCGAACTAGCTATAAAATTTGCGTTCGCTGGAAGTCCTTGTAAGAACTTGCTCTGTTTGTCTCGAGTCAAATATTACCAGTTCAACATGGCTGACATCAGACTCGCGAGTTCATCTGTTCGGACAAAAAACAAGTTTCAGCCTTCAGTTGAGAACTTGGTTACTCCAGGAGATGTTATTACATCAGACACATGTTTCATGAGGTAAGTCTTAAATGATGGTTGACTAACGTTAAATTCGTGCTTACTTTTCCTTGTGTTTATTTTCAGCTTCCCGCTTAAAGTTGATAGCTGCACGTTGGTGTGATGTTTTGATTATAAGATAGCTCAAAGTTCACGGCATTGAATAAGTGTGTAGTTAGAAGTAAAGTTTAAAAAAATTTAGAGCCAGATCCCTCTTCGTGGAAAAAATCTTTTCAGTTTGTAAACTTCATTTGCAACCGTTCAAAACATTTCTCAAACTTTGTACTGCGCGAAACCTTGTGATTCGCCTCTTTCCAGCATGTTCAACATCATGAAATATACTTACTGAATTTTGTTGATCACTATGACTCTCCTTGAACATTATATTTCTTTGGATAAATTATTCGGAGAAAGCCATCATTCCTACCTAATATCACGATTATTAAGAACTATATTTTATGGGTATCAGTCGGGAAATGATAAATATCAAAATTATGCCCTGAATTTACACTTCAATCGGGTTCGAAACCGAATCGCTTTAATCAGACTGAATTTTCCCGTTCCCGACAAAGGAAGCCAACCGGACCTAATTCTAATCGATATAGAAAACACTCCAACACTACTGGAACTGCAAAGCAGACTATATTTCCCTATCAAAGCAAATACATGTGATCTGATGAGTGAACTAACAGACTTACAAGAAACCGTTCATAGCAGGTGCTACCAGCAACTAAAAACAAACCAAAGTATCTGGACTAAATTCAAAACATACTTGGATCGTAGGGCGACTTGCTGTGCTTGAGGAGACCTATTGAGTCAAGTACATCAAAATAAAAATCAAATGGAAATTGTAGTTGTGATACCTGTGCCGGTGTCACGTTAAAAGCACCACCCGAACGTGGTCGATGCCAGCGCCGCCTTGACTGGCTTCCGTGCCGGTGGCACGTAGAAAGTACCCACTACATTCAGAGTGGTTGGCGTTAGGAAGGGCATCCAGTTGTAGACACACTGCCAAATCAGACTGGAGCCTGGTGCAGCCTCCTGGCTTCCCAGACCCCAGTTGTACCGTCCAACCCATGCTAGCATGGAAAACGGACGTTAAACGATGATGATGATTAACTTCTCAGGATGACTTAACTGTTAATGCCAGAGAAAGCAACGAGTTCTTTCTGTTGGTGTTGTACACAAACGTGTCCTATAGAGCTATTTATTTTAGTTATAGAGCTATTAGTTTAATTCGTTTATTAAAGGCAGCTCTAAAATTATTTCTTCAAGATAGTTGAATACAATTCTCAAAAGCACTTTCTTTTGCTAAAATAGATGAATAACAGAAGGCGAATCAACTGGTTAGCATGTAAAGAAAGCAAGTTAGGTTTGTAAAGGTGGGAAACTGGCATGACTTGTGTCTTATGTAATACAAGGTACATTGCTGAATGTCAGGGTGTATCATTTGTGAGGTATGAGATTTTCAAAGTTACCATTAATATAGACTACAGGCTATTGTGTTATTTAGTATAAAACTGAAACAGTTTAAAAACATCAGATACATATACAAAAGGTATAACAATACAAATTGATCTCGGGAAACGGAAAATGAAGTCAGTTAAGGAAGGAAGGTTAGAAACTTTGGGCAAAAGAGGATTCAGAGTGAGAGAACCCATGGGTTAGAAGGAATAGTAGGGCAGAAAGGCAGCTGTAGATAAGAAAACTAAATAAGGAAAAAAGACATTATTTACAATGGACGGATAGGTGTCCCCACCTTTGTTGTTATCACAATGTTTTGGCTGATGTACTCTCCATTAGGTGTTTTGGTGGAATTTCGAACCCAACATGTCATTTGACTAATGGGGTACTCTGTTTCATTCCTAAGGTATTCTTTTTTGTTGATATTATTTCCCAAGTCCCAGTCTGGGATTGAACTCAGAATCCGAGGGTACATAACATAGTGGATAAGAGTCTGGGCTACTAACACTCGGATTCTTAGTTCAATCCCAGGCAGGAACTTGGGAATAATCACCCCCCCCCCAAAAAAAAAACAGCAGAAAAAGAATATCCTAGGAATGAGAACATTGCACCCCCATTAGTCAAATAAAGGGTTGGGTTCAAAATTCTACCAGAACACCTGATGAAACGTGGTAACAACAAACAAGGTGAGGACACATCTGTCCATTGTAAATAATGTACATAATTCCTCACTTCAAAAATATAGAATAGTGAGGAAAACAGAATTAAATGTTTATATTTTATTAATGACCAGTGCACAAATAAGATAGAGGAATTGTATCTAAGAATTGCAAATTTCAGACCATAAAATACTCTTATTACTGCAGAACACAAGATATAGCTGAATAAAGTTGAATTTTGTACAAAGCAGTAAACTATAAAGTCTTTTTAAAGAATATTGAAGAGAACAGTGAGAGGATTACTGTTTTATGTAAATAGTATGTTAATAGCATTAGGTGAATCTGAACATGGGTTTTGAAGAAAGCTTATTTGTATGAAGGTTGTCCTGAAAGTAATGTATAAGTGAGAATAACTTTTTTTTTCATGTATTTGAATGATATACATAAGGCTTCTCAGCCTGTTAGTGTCCAATTTGAGTTGAAAAATCTCATGAAATTATGGCTCCTGTTGACAGTGAGATTTTAAATCTTTATATATTAATGAGATTATTTATGAAAGACCATTATTTTTTTGTTTTGTTTCATAGAGGACATGGTACCTACACAGCGGATGACCGACTTCATGCTTCAGTGGCTGGTGTTGTAGAGAGAGTGAATAAGTTGATCTGTGTACGTCCTTTGAAAACGAGGTAAAGTATCATTTTTTTCAAAAAGCCCAGAAATTCATAGGGCTAGTAAGTAATGCCCAGTTTCTGTATTATTGAATATAGGTGGATGGGATTGTTAGAGTTATGTCCCTTATGTCATTAATTAGTGTGTTAACATTTTCGAGGAAAAAGTGTAATTTCAGCTTCATGACTAGTGTCATTTGATCCCAAATTGTGACTGGTATTCATTTTCATCGACCCAGGAAGATGAAAAGCAATATCAACTACCGTGAAATTTTGAACACAGTATATAAAGGAACGTAACTATATATCATAAGGCATTTGAAAGGTTCTCTGCACTACATTTTTTTGTTCTACCATTCTTATAAATGAAATGGAAACATAATTTTTACAGTAGAGTCTATGTTAATTAAATTTGTTAATTACTGATAGATTGACAGTAATAATATTTACAATGTGTAATTGAAAAAAATTTTTTAAAGAAAATTTCTTTAGGCAAAACTAACATTCTTTAGTTTAACTTTCAAACGAGGCAAGACCTCTCATAGGCAGGGATAAATTTCTTTCAAGGATTTTAACTCTTGAATTCTTAGGTTTATATAAATTTTAATATATTTATTTGTTGACTGGAATATATTTTAATAGCATAAATTTTTCACTGTCACTTTTCTAGGGTTTTTTAAAACTCTTTTACTATGCATAAATCTCAATATCTTTAAGTCTATCTTTTCTTGCCAAATGAGAAAATCGTATAAATACTCTTTGTATTCATTATGATACATGAAAAATAAAAAGTTTCTGGCAGTAGCAAAAGGTAAAAAACAAACAACTTCAAAGAATGTAGCAATGAAGATTTTATGCAGCTAAAATGTATCTTAGCCTGTTCTCATCATCATCATATGTTTGTTTTCCATACTGGCAAGAGTTGGACGGTTTGGCAGGGGGCTGGTTAGGTTGGAAACTGTACCAGGCTTCACTGTCTGTTTTGGCTGGGTTTTAACAGCTGGATGCTCTTCCTAACACCAACTACCTTACAGAGTGGGCAAGCTTTAGTTTTTCAAAGCTCACTGTGTTTATAATGGGAAATCAACTTGATTTGTTAGGATTGTTTGTCCAAAACTCTGTTTACGCATCTATTACAGAAAACTTTGTAGGAAGTTCTGCTACTTATTGCCCTACTCTTAGGTATGTAGATTCCAGCATCCCACCCAGATACCCAGTAATCTGCCTGTACTAATATGCCTGTAATTATATTGTTATCTAGTCCAGGAAGTCACAACCTTGTCTATATCTTTATTTGCGATTGATCAAAGAAGTTTTTTTAGTGTTTTGGTTAAATATGTTGGAATATTTGATGACAGGGTCTTAGCTTTTGATGTAGGTGTAGAAGCACCATTGCAACAAACAGTTTAAATTGGATATTTTTTAAACCTGCCAGAACCTACTCTTCAGAGAAAAATAAAAAGAAGAATTGATCCCAGTTTTGACCAGGTTACTATATTTATTGACCTTGAATGGATAGAAGGCAAAGTTGACCTTGGTGATATTTGAAGTCAATGCATAAAGAGCCAAAATAAATACCACAAAGCATTCTGTCTACTGCTCTAATGACTCTGCCGATTTGCTGGTTTTTATTGTAATTACCCTAATTATAGAGGGAACACATGGAAGGGGTAGACCCAGGAAAATGTGGAACAAAATGGTGAGAAAGGATCTACAGATGTTGGGATTCACAAAGGGGATGACAGGGCATCGAGATTCCTGGTGGTTTGCTGTGCTTGAAGCTAAGTAAAAGCATGGTTGTCCTTGCATACAGGCTTGTCCCCTGCATCCCACCTCAGGTGAGCATTCCTAATCTTGCGGGCTCATAGGTACTGGTGCCATGTAAACGCACCCATGCCAGTGCTGTGTAAAAGCATTCAGTACACTCTCTAAAGTGGTTGGTGTTAGGAAGGGCATCCAGCCATAGAAACCATGCCAAAACAGACATTAAGCCTAAGCAGCTCTTCACCTGGCCAGCTCCTGTCAAACTGTTTAACCCATGCCAGCATGGAAAACAGATGTTAAATATAATGATGACTTTACTACAATTAAGTATCATTTCTTTTTTTAAGATGGTAGGATGGGATTTATGTGAAATTAACTTGCTGTTTTTTTGCAAGCCAACTGCCTGTATAGAAGTTCCTCTAATGGTTTCAGTGATACTCTATTGTTAATCTATGCTGTTAATAGTTAAAATTTCTCTATCTCACTGTTGTTGATGTTCTCTAGGTATAATGGTGAAGTTGGAGATGTTGTCGTTGGTCGAATCATTGAAGTAGGTCAACGGCGATGGAAAGTGGACACCCATTCCAAATTGGATTCTGTTTTGATGCTGTCTTCTGTAAATTTACCTGGAGGAGAATTGGTAAGGAACCTTTTTTTCTAAGTTGTTGTGAAATGTTTATAGTAATTTCTAATTTAGACACAAGTCAAATTTTGAGCTATTGTACGGTCAGTTTTTCAACATTGGTATCTCACCTCATCATCATCATTTTAATATCCACTTTTCCATGATTGCATGGGCCAAACAAAATTTGCTGAGGCTGATTTTCTACAGTTGGATACCCTTTCCAGTTACCAACCCTCACCTGTTTCCAAGCAAGGTAATATTCCTCATTGCCAGACATCTTTTCATGGAAAATTGGAAAGAAAGGACACTGCTTGCATGATGGTGACATTTATTTATGACTACCATGTGATGTCAAGGCAAGGAAACAGTAGCACACACACACACATATCCATCCATCCATCTATCTATCTATCCACCCACCCCACCCACATGCACACACACATATGATGGGCTTTTTTTCAGTTTCTGTCTACCAAACCCACTCTCAAAAGATTGTTTGACCCAAGCTATATAATAGAAGACAATTGCTCATGGTGCCATGCAGTGGGACCAAACCTGAGACCATGTGGTTGGGAGGCAAACTTCTTAACACACAGTCTGGATGCACCTTCCATGAAAGATTAAACAGTTACAATGTCATCCTTATTGTTTAAGAAATATCTAGAGATGTCATATCTACTGATGAAACTCAGTAGTTAATAGTTTGGAATTCAAAATTACTCTTGTCTTGCTTCATTTTAAAATTTTTATGTAAATAAACTTCTGTAAATGTTGCTGTTTCTGGTGGATTTCTGAAAATGAGATGATGATCTAGTGAGAAATTTTCTATAGCTGTACATTATTGAGCCTCTGATTTTTACCTTAGATGTCATGGGTGCAGGTGTGGCTTTGTGATTGATTAATAATTTAGCTTAGCAATCAGTTATATTTGCAATAAGTATTTAGTGGTGGTAGTGAATAACCAGCTTGCTAATAAGAGGAACTGTTGTAGCTGTGGACCAGAATCAGAGAATACATTATATCAATGAGTCAGTGGCTGTAATGTGTTGGTAAGACATTTTTTACCAATTGCATGAATGAAGTGTATTTGGTGTAGCTAAGAATGTATGTATGTGTTTGTAGTGGGGCAGTTGCACTGTCTCAGATATTTGAGTAGTACTACCATAACCCTTTAGCTTTTAGATTACTCTGTAAAATGTAATACTTATTTATCCACACTGTTTTGAATTATCTTGTAGCATCAAAACTTTGATGATGAGATTGTTTATTTTTAGAATGACATTGTAGGATAGATGTGTGAGACTGGGTCTGGCCAGTTTGAAAATAAAATAGGGCCAGATACAGTTGGTTTAAATGCTAAATGGTTAATCAGGCTCAGTGATGGTTCACAACCATTCTTGTTCTGCAGAGGAAGTCTTGCAGGCCATTGAGATGTTATGTTGGTTATGTTATAGACATGTGGTTGTGAGGAAGGGGTCTCCTCTTCTTAAAATCAAACAACAAAAATGGATATGAAATAGAGCAAATCAAACAGGTTTTACAGTCAGAATAGTTATCTATATTGTTGTGGGTGATATCTGTTTCTGTATCCACTTTGAGCAATAATACTACCTTGGTAGATGAAGTTGGTAATGTTTTCAAAAGGTGTTTAATTCACAAGAATTTGCATCTCCTTTTGCCCACTGGCCTGGATCATCTTGGAGCTGATCCTTAGACCTGCCTTTGCTACCTTTTCAGCCAATCTGATTGTCAATTGCTGGAAGCATGGAGCATGACTCTGCCAGGTGCACAATGTCATTGGCATAGTCCAGATCTGTTAAATGTCTGCCTACAATCCACTGTATTTTAGCAATTGGTCCATTTATGGCTCTTCACATAACAGAGTTAATAGCCAGAAGAAATTCAAGGGTGACAGGAGACAACCCCATTTTATCCCTGTCATGAAGTGGTTGGCGTTAGGAAGGGCATCCAGCTGTAGAAACATTGCCAGATAAGACCGGAGCCTGGTGCAGCCTTCTGGCTTCCCAGATCCCTGGTCGAACCGTCCAACCCATGCTAGCATGGAGAACGGACGTTAAACGATGATGTTGAAGAATTCTGTGTTGTTACTTTCACTTCTCACACAGCAGTTTGAGTTATCATACAGACTCTTAAAAATGTTAACTCCAGAATCAGGCATGCAGTAGCAATGTTCAGAGGAATGAACAAGAGCTGGGCCAGCACTTTGATTAGCAATTATATAAAGATCCTGCTGTACCAGACTATTGTCCTGTCAACAGCTGTTTACATGGGAGAAACTTGATAAATAACTGCCAAGATCACTCAGAGGTTGAATGCATCTCACCTATATATGTGCTTGTGAGTGTATTTATATAATAACAAGCAAGGGGTGGAAACAAAGCCAGACTGACATACTTGCTGTGAGATTGCTTTCTTCTGCTGAACAGAATTGCAGTTAAATTAGTGGTGATGATGGTGGTGGTTGTTGTTGTTGTTAATGTCTTTGAAGAAGAGGCCTGCAACATGATTAAGTTTTGATGGTTTTTAATTTTTATTCCTTTTTTCATGCAGAGACGAAGGTCAGAAGAAGACGAGAAGATGATGCGACATTACTTGAAAGAGAATGATCTCATCAGTGTATCCTTTCTTCCTTTCCTTTCCTTTTCTTTTCTGGTTGTATCACAATTTCACTTTGTTGGTTTACAGATCTGTTGGCTTATTGCTTTGTTTATTGGATTTTTTTGTATTGATTTGTTGTGTTATTTGTTCATTATTGTCATCATTTAGCCCCAGGACAGCTTTATGCTTCAGTTGATCTTGACCAAGTGTATTGAAATATGCAGACGACATCAAGCTGTACCTTGAAATCAAGAGGACAGATCCTGATGTCTACAACTTTTTCCTGCAATCAGACCTAGACACAATGCAGCAATGGATCACATACTGGCAACTGAAACTGGCTGTGGACAAGTGTACCACCATGCATTTTGGGAGAAAAAACCCTGCGTCCACATACTCCCTCCACAACATTGATATCAAGAAATCCTCTTGCGAGTGTGACCTAGGCATCACTGTCAGCAGTGATTTGTGTTGGACAAAGCATATCTCTAAAATTGTCAAGAAGGCCGAGGGTGTCTTGGCATCACTCAGCAAGACTTTTGTTAGCTGCTCTCCAGCCATCTATTTAAAACTGTATACAGCTATGGTATGACCACACTTGGAATTCGCATCATCAGTTTGGAACCCCTATCTTGCTCAGAACATTGACCTCCTGGAATCTGTCCAGAGACGTGCAACCAAACGCATACCCTCCATCAGACACCTACCATATTCTGAGCGCCTTGTTTCCCTGGGCATGGATTCACTGAAGCTCTGGCGTCTGGCGACGGACTTGGTAAACACCCACAAAGTTATCAACCACCTCACCAACAACAACACTGAACACCTTTTTGATCTCCATGTGTCTAACACATGTGGACATGCCTACAAAGTCAGAAAACAACACAGCTCCCATGACTTTCGGAAACATTTTTTCACGCTCAGAGTTGCTGAAGCATGGAATAAACTGCCTGCGTCAGTTGTTGACTGCCATGACACTGCATCCTTTAAGGCCCTCATGCTTTCCAAAATCCGCCGAAACTACACCTGATTATATATACACTTTAGATGAGTTGTAGTGCACCTGAGCACTGTACACAATTATTATTATTATTATTATTATTATTATAATAACTTGTTTCTCTGTCTGTTTTGTTCTTCCTTAACTGGCCAAAGGCTGAAGTACATTCAGTGTTCTCTGATGGGTCCTTGTCTTTACATACTCGCAGTCTCAAGTATGGCAAGGTGAGTGAGATTTTCAAATGATCCATATTCCTATGTATATAACTGTCCTCTTTGTTTCCCCTACTCCCCCCACGCCACTTCCTATGTTTTTATCTTTTACTTGTTTCAGTCACCGGGTTGCTTTCATGTTGGTGCTCTGCCTTGAAGGGGTTTTAGTTGAACAAATTGAGCTCAATACTTCGTTTCTTGAAAGTCTGATATTTATTCTGTCAGTCTCTTTTGCTGAACTGCTAATTTATGAGGATGTAAACAAACCAACACTGGTTATCGGGCAGTGGTGGCAGGCAAACACATGCACAGAGACACACATACCATAGTCACCTCTATCCCATCTGTAACTATCCTCACATTCCCATGAAACTTGTGCTCTGTTCCCCTCTTGCCCACTCACTCTGTCCAATCTACTGTATCACTCCAAACTATATTCAACCCCCCCCCCTCACACACTGTACCATAACCCTTTAGTTATCAACCTGGCTGAATCTGGCTCTGAGTACAAATGTCTTGTTTTCATAAGTTTTGAATTAAAATCTTCTACCAAACCTTAGTCACAATTTATGTTCCTAACACTAACTGAATGATAACTAAGTTATTTTACTAAATTCTTTGTTATATTTAAATTGAAAGAAAAAACAGAGCATCTCAAAATAAATACAGTAACAAAAGGTTAAGAGTATGTCCTGAAGTATTCACCACCATCTATCTTCCCCTTTGAAGGGATTTTGTCTTGCAAGTTACTTGGTGACCCCCACCACTAATGCTAGTGCCATGAAAAAAGCACCCGGTACACTTTGTAGGGTATCCAACTGTAGAAACCATGTCAAAACAGACAATAGTGATGGCACAGTTCTCTGGTTTACCAGCTCATTAGATTGTGCAACTCATGCTGGCATGGACAATGGATGATGTATACATATACATACAAACATTTTATACATATATAATATATATACATATATATATATAACTAGCAGTATCGCCCGGCGTTGCTCGGGTTTGTAAGGGAAAAAACTATATAAGCATTTTTAGAGAGTTACTTCCCTTATATAATAGCAAAAAATTGCACTAAAAATGGGAAAAAATTATGGTAAATTTTTTTTTAAATCGTAGACTCATCGTAGACGCGCGCTAATACCCAGAAGGGCTCGATATGAACCACGACTATAAGATACCCGCTTTTGGTTACACTGCACTGCAAAATGTGGGAGTAGTTACGAATCTAAATCGTAGGAGACACACAACTTCACTTTTATATATAAAGATATATATATATATATATATATAAATAAAAAAAACACACAGCGTGCTTCTTTCAGTTTTTGTCTACCAAGTCCACTTACAAGGCTTCGGTCGACCAAGGGCTCTGACATTTGACTAAGGTGCCATACATTGCAAGATCTGTGTAAACTTTCATTTCTTTAAGCTGTTCACTTTTGATCAAGAGCGTTTGTGCCTGAAATATGTAAAGGTTCACGTTACTTTCCCTTCTGCCTTGTAAGAAGCTCTTCATCTTCAATATTTGTTATTTTACTCCTGTATCACAATGCTTCAAGCAATCTGTCACGTTCTTCGTTAAAAACTTATTATATTTTGAAAATTGAAATATAAGGTTCATAGAAAAAGATGTCTTTGAACAGTTAAGTGATTATCTCCCTTAGACTTGTTTTGTGTTTCAGAAACAAAACTCCTCTCGTTTTGATGCATGTTCGCGCGTGCGCTCCACACACACACACAGTATACCCAGTAATAGCAAGTACAGAGTTGATAGTCGTGACTTTAAGCCTTACTATTAAAGTTTGCCTGACATTCATAAACAAATTCTCCTCTAATTTCGTATTTCAAAAGCATCCAGCAGATAATTCATTCCCCTCTCTCGGGGAAAGAAAATTAAGGTAAATACTTGTGTTATATACATGTATAATATATCATTATCATCATCATTTAACACCCACTTTTCCTTCCTTGCCTGGACCAGATGGAATTTGCTTAGGCGGATTTTCTACAGCCAGATGTCTTTCTTGTCATCAAACCATTCCTGTTTCCAATGCTTGTATGACAGTGATGCTTCTACTAATCATCACATGATGTCAAGATACATTTACATGCATATACACACCAAATATATATATATATATATATATTTATATATATATATATATATATAAGTTCAGCAAAAATTTAGATTCGAGTGAATATGGTACTTAATTTAGATGCACCAGAATTTTGTATGGTGTTATCCATAAAAATTTGTGGGGTGATTATAATCAAAATAAGCAGCAAGAATGACTCCGGTAATTTGGTACAATTGTTTCACACTACATCATTTTATTAAATGTTGTAAGTATTACAACAGATTTAAGATGCTGAGTACTCATCAACCAATTATAGAGGTTTTCCATTAATACAAAAGTTTTCAAATCAAGTGGCAACATTATAGAGAAGGTAGATATACAGACAAAGATGTAGATTTAAATTTTAAGAACATATGAGGTAGTGAAGTCCTTCCACTGACTGACCAAGATATGGCTGTTCCTAAATGTTATAAGGTTAGAAGTAATAAAGATTTTTTAATTGTAGGAATGGGGTAAAGGAGGTTTCAGAATACCATAATAGGAATTCACTAACAAAATGCCAATTACTACTATTTGGTGAGAGAAACTAGGCCAGTGTCAAATGGTCATTAATCCCATTTACAGAGAGTGTAAATTAGAGAAAAAATTACCTCATATGTTCTTAGAATTTAAATCTACATCTTTGTCTGTATATCTACCTTCTCTATAATGTTGCCACTTGATTTGAAAACTTTTGTATTAATGGAAAACCTCTATAATTGGCTGATGAATACTCAGCATCTTAAACCTGTTTTAATACTTACAACATTAAATAAAATGATGTAGTGCGAAACAATTGTACCAAATTACTGGAGTCATTCTTGTTGCTTATTTTGATTATATATATATACACACACTTATGTATAAGTTGCACTATCATATACTTGATTCTAACTCAAAATACTAGGGTGCAACATATATACTACTAAATATAGTACATCATCGTCATCGCTTAACGTCCGTTTTCCATGCCGGCATGGGTTGGACGGTTTGACAAATCTGGAGAGCCCACGGCTGTACCAGTCTCCAATCTGATCTGGCAGTGTTTCTATAGTTGGATGCCCTTCCTAACACCAACCACTCTGAGAGTGTAGTGTGTGCTTTTTATGTGCCACTTGCACAGGAGCCAGTCAGGCAGGCCAGGCATTGATCATGTTCGGATTGTGCTTTTTACGTGCCACCGGGTCCTGTCAGGATGTACTGGCATCAGCCACATTTGGATGGTGCTTTTTACGTGCCACCGGCACGGTAGCCAGTCAGGCACTGGGCACGGCTATGATATTGGTTTTACTTGACACATCTTCCCGAGTATATCATGTTGCATGACGCATCAGGGGAGCTCTTAACTGGGCTGGACATCTGTGGCTGTGATCTCACTTTAGTTGCTGGGTCTTCTCAATCACAGCATATCTCCAAGGGTCTCGGTCTCCTGTCATTGCCTCTGTGAGGCCCAATGTTCGAAGGTCATACTTCACCACCTCATCCCATGGCTTCTTGGGTCTACCTCTTCCACAATTCCACAGGTTTCTTCTACAGTTAGGGAATGGCACTTCCTTACACAGCTGTCCTCATCCACATGTAATACATGACCATACCAGCACAGTCATCTCTCTTGCACACCACATTTGATGCTTCTTATGCCCAACTTTTCTCTCACATACACTCTGTTGTGTATGCACACTGACATTACACATCCAGCGGATCATACTAGCTTCATTTTTTTTAGGCTACGCATTCCTCAGCATGAACTGCCATGTAGCAATGCAGTTTGCACACATGCATCATACAGTCTACCTTTCATCCTGAGCGAGAGGCCCTTAGTTGCCTGCAGATGTAGGAGCTCCCTGAGCTTTGCCCAGGCTATTCTTATTCTAGCTGCTACACTCTCAGAGCAACCACCCCCACTACAGACTTTGTCGCCTAGGTAGCAGAAGCTATTAATTACTTCTTGTTTCTATCCCAGGAACATGATGGAATCTGTTTTCTGTACTGGAATATATATATATATATATATTACATATTCTTTTACATGTTTCAGTCATTTGACTGTGGCCATGCTGGAGTACCACCTTTAGTCGAACAAATCGACCCCAGGACTTATTCTTTGTATGCCTTGTCCTTATTTTATCGGTCTCTTTTGCCGAACTGCTAAGTTTCGAGGACATAAAAACACCAACATCAGTTGTCAAGTGACGGTGGGGTGGGGGTGGGTCTAACACAGACACACACACACACATAAATATATATATATACATTTTTATTTTATATATATATATATATATACACACACACACACATACGACAGGCTTCTTTCAGTTTCCATCTATCAAATCCACTTACAAGGCTTTGGTCAGCCGGAGGCTATAGTAGAAGACACTTGCCCAAGGTGCCACACAGTGAGACTGAACTCAGAACCATTTGGTTCAGAAGCAAGCTCTTACCACATAGCCATGCCTGCGCCTATATATCTATATATATATATATATATATAATATATATATATATATATATATATATATGTGTGTGTGTGTGTATCATCATCATCATCATTTAATGTCTGTTGTCCATGCTGGTATGGGTTGGATAGTTTGACCACGGCTGGCAGACTGGAAAGCTGCACCAGACTCCAGTCTGATCTGGCATGGTTTCTATGGCTGGATGCTCTTCCTAATGCCAACCTCTTTTACGTCTCACCTGCACAGTTGCCATTTGTGTGACACCAGTATCTGCCATGACTGATTTTGCTCAGCTTGATGGGTCTTCTCATGCACGATACAATGCCAAAGGTCTCAGTCATTGCCTCTGAGAGGCACAACACTCGAAAGGGACTCAGCCACTTAGCTTTTATGAGGCCCAATGCTTGAAAAGAACTTGCCTCCATGAGGCCCAACACTTGAAAGGATCTCAACCGCTTTACCTCCATGAGGCCAACACTCAAAAGGTGCTCTTTATGCACCACCAGCATGGGTGCCAGTTACATGTCACCATCATCAGTCATGACTACGATTTCACTTGGCTTGATAGGTCTTCTTCTCAAGCACAACATATTGTCAAAGGTCCCAGTCGCTAATCATTGCCTCTGTGAGGCTCAAAGTTCGAAGATCATGCTTCACCATCCCTTCCCATGTCTTCATGGGTCTACCTCTACTATAGGTTCCATCCACAGTTAGAGATTGGCACTTCTTTACACAGCTATCCTCATCCATATGTATCACATGACCATATCAGCTCAATTGTCTTTCTTGCACATCCAGTGAAGCATACTGGCTTCATTTCTTTCAAGCCTACGCATGTCCTCAGCTGTCAGCCCATGTTTCACTGCCATGTAACATAGCTGTTTGCACACAGGCATCATACAATCTGATTTTATTCCGAGAGATAGGCCCCTTAACTTTGCCCAGTTTAATCTTCTCACAGCTACACTCTCAGAGCATCCACCTCTGCTACTAACTTGGTCACCTAGATAACAAGCTATCTACTACCTCTCGCTTGCCCCCACTAGCAGTTGATGGTGTCTATTTACTGCACATTTTATATATCATATTTACTGCACATATATCATATTTACTTGTGTATAAGTCACATTATTATTAATTGTGCTTGATTCTAACTGAAAATATTGGGGTGTGACTGATGTTCAAGTGTTTATAATCATCATTTGACAGTTTGACAGGATGTAGTGAGTTAGAGGACTGCAGTGCATTCTAATGTCCTTCCTAGTACCAACCACTTTGCAGTGTATATTGGGTTCTTTCTTCAAGACACTGATACTAGTGAGGTGGCCAAGTAACTTGCCAGACAGAAAAAGAAGAAGCACTCTTGGCTGAGTGGGTTTGAAGTAGATTGGGAACTAGCTTTATGCCAGGTGTTGAACTGCTACAATATGATAGAAGGACAGGCACAGGGGTTTTACTATTGAAGAGATACATGTCAACCTTGCATTAGATTGAAGTAGGTGAGAGTAACTGGAAAGAAGATAATGATGTTGGTGATGAGGTATCAGTATACTTTCAAGGTGAATATGAGAGAATATATAACTGAAGATCAGGAGAAGGGAGGAGTAGGTGGATATATTCATAGAAATGTGAGGGGAGAGTGACAGATGATTAAAGTTGGGGGTTAGAGGTTAATGTAGTGATTGATGTGCAAGAGTGGAGTGTGATTGATGGGAAATATCAGTGTAGGGGTGAAAGTAACAGAAGTAGTTCAGGTAAGCGGAGGTGATAAGTGGCACTGCAGGTAGTTTGGAGAGCAGCAGCATAAAGAAACCTGTAGATAGACCAGTAAATAGGCAGATGATGTGCTGAGTGGGTGAGTGGTGTGTGAGATGTACAAGAACAGAGATGGAGGTTAGAGATACATAAGTGGTAGCTATAGTGAGTAGGGGTGTGGTGAAGATGGTGGTATTTGTCGGGGACGTTGAAAACAGCTATGAAAGGGTGTTGAGAGTGATTGCAGATATAAAAGAGTGTTAAAAATGAGGATGAGGTGAGGAGTCACAGGAAGGAGTGATCAGTGGAAAATAAAGGATGATATTTAGAATCAGGGATGAATGTTTAAAGGAAGTGGTTTCAGGGACAGGGGGAGGTAACTGGTTGCACAAAGGGTAGGGAATATGTGCAGATTCTGCAGTCATGATTATAGCCGTTGGATAGTGACATTGTTGGAAGAGTAATGGAGGGATGGGTGTTAGGAAGAGCTTGACATGGGCAGATTGAGTGCAGGGATTATAGAACCTCACTTTTGCGGTAACATTTTATTGAGCACAGTCAAATGCCAATCATTGCAGTTCTTTTGCTATCTCCGCCTTGAGGATTGACATCTTGAGATCAACTTTCACTACTTCATCCCATGTCTTTCAAGGTTTCTTGCTTCCACAAGTTCCATCCACTTTAAGCAATCAGCCCTCCATTATGCAGCTGTCCTCATCCATATGCATCACATAACCACATCAGTACAGTTTTCTGTCTTGCATACTACTGCTGATTCCTCTTATGTACAATTATTCTCTTAACATGTGCACTTTGTTGTACATGCACACTGATATTGCATTGGAGCATATTAGCTTCATTCCTCTCAAGTCTTTTGCATGCCCTCTGTATTCACAGCCTATGTCTGACTGCCATGTAGCATTGGTGTGTGTACACAAGCATCATAGTCTGCCTTGCATTTTGAGGATGATACCTTTTGTAAGCAACAAAGATGATAACTCCACTCTGTTCTTATTCTATGAGAATAGGATGGAAAAAGTTCATATATATATATATATATATAATCACCATTTGTGTATCATACTTAAAGTATACACACTATTAGAAGGCATGAAACTGTGGAATTGTCTGAAATAAAATCTCATCGTTGGCATGTTAAAAACATACTATATATCAGAGTGAGATGAACATTGTTGCTGTAGTGACTCATGAGAATGAGACTGTTTTGCTTTTGTTAAGGTTTGTGAATGCTTTACACTCAATTGTTTCCTACTTTAACAAAATATATGCTTTGATATATAAGAAGCAGTGAATATAACACTGGTATTGCAGAAGCTTGCCAGGCAGTAGAGAAACTTGCTACATGCAATTGAAACAGTTTTCAATCAGTCACTATCTGTCTATCATACTAATTGTATATTCACCATTAGAAGGCATAATGCTGTGGAATTGTCTGAGATAAAATCTCTTCATAGACCTGTTGTGTTAAAAACACAATATATATTAAAGCAAGATGATATACGTACAGTTAATGTCTATCAGTTTCACTCACATTGGTCAGCTCAAGGCTATAATAGACAATACTTGCTCATGGTGTCTCAGAGTAGGAATGAACCCCAAAAAGTGTAGTTGTGAAGCAAAATTCTTAACCACATAGTCTTGACTGCACCTCACAGCACAGAGGATGAAATAGTTCTGGCAGTCCAACAAGGTGCCAGGAGTAGCTGGTATTTCAATAGATCTGCTATAAATTATATTAGATGGAACGATTTTGTCTGCCATACTTACTATTACAGCTGAGAAGAAACACCTATGCCACAATGGTGGATTGGTGGAGTTCTTGTCTCAATATACAAAATCCAAAGATTAAATTTGTAGTTGTCATTTATCCTGTATTATTCTCTTGGAGTTTGTTGCAAAAGTTTCACTGGACTACTTTTGAATTGGTTATTGAAAGATATTTACCCATCAATGCTACTCCCAAACACAATTTGGTTTTAAATATTATATTGGAGTACAGTGGACATGATTTTCTCAGTAAAACAATTAAAAGAAAAAATATATTGAACTGTGTCTTAGATATTACAATAGCTTGGGATTCAAGGGCTCAGCTCTTCAGTATCTTCCTGAACTAGTTGTGAGATCTACATGGGGTGGATGTAGATGTCTTCAAAATGGTACTAGGTCTCCCACTATCAAGAGTCCCAGATGAACCATCTTTCACAGCAGGAAGTGCAAGTGAAGGCAGCAACATCAAACTCTGTTATTCACCAAAAGTCAACTATTAAAGGCAGATTAATGAAGGTTTGGCAACACAAATTCATGGTGTTCCAGCATGACCATTACTCTCAAGATGAAACTAGTAAAAGAGGAAAAGGGAGCATTTTCTGTCAAAAGTGCTTGGTTAATTACTGCTCTATGATGTTTGACATTATATCCTACCATTTATTTATTAGTTTCAGTCCTTGGACGAACACTGATAAATGAATATTAGGGCCGATGTAATCAACTCTAGTATTTTTTTCATCAACTTTTGGGGGTTGAAATATGAAGATAACTTAGAAGAGATTTGAAATCAGAACAAGGGAAGTAACCAGATATCACTAAGTGTTTTGCTCAATGCTCTACCAATTCTGCCATCCACCTGTCTCAATGGATGCATTTGATAATGTATAAGGAATATTATGATGTCTAGAAAATACACACTAGGGTGGACGTAATTGTTATGGAAACCATTGGCATTGCTGTAAAATGATAAATTAACATTCAATACTGAATTTAAATCCTTTGGCTGCAGCCCTGAGAAAGAGGAGTTCAGTTTGACTTATTTCATCAAGATACACTATCTGATTATAGTCTCCAGTGGGCCACGTCTATCACCCAATGAGCTGAGGAACTTGCTATTTGGTAATTGCAAAGATAATCGTAATCAGGAAGATAACATTCTTTCATGTTTTTATCTTTATAAATAGAAATTACATTCTCAACGATTCACAAAAGAAAAAAGATTTTTCTTGTGAATTATGTGAAGTTGAACCTGCACTTTGATCCTTGGTAATTATATTTTTGGAGAGGCCACTAGTTTATTGAAAGCAACATAACTGCAATAAACTTAGTAGCTGTTCTTCAACAGTTTGGTGAAATAGGTGCATGTAGATTTAAGCATTTTACCTGAGAAAATAAAAATCCTTTCAGTAAATATAAAAACATGGATATCCACTCCATTTTTACATGGTAATGTAACGTTTCCAACCTATTTTTTTTTACTAATGCCTCTACTACTATTGAATACCGCCTGGAGTTACGTCCCCTTAACCTTGTTAAAATATTACCCCTACGAAATGAACTACTTAACTGTTCTTGAGCAGGAGTATCAACCTTTTCAGAATGTGATAGAGTAAGAATTATAACATTCATTCCATTTTCAAGGACATTAGTGTTGTTTGTAAACCACAGCTTATTCGCACTTTATTTTCTTCACTATTCTACTCGCTAACCATTAGATATTTTTTATTATATATCTCCTTAACATTCTGTGTTCAAGCTCCACCAGTGTCTCTTTTTTTTTTGTCATTGAGTTGATAAATATATATGGGATGACCCAAGTATTGGGTCATCCCATATATAATGCGTTTTTTTTTAGACTTCTTTTATTTTTCAAAACCAAGATAAAAAAGGTTCTTTTTTAATCTAAAATATACTCTCCTTCATTTTCTACAATACTCTTCCATCTATCTGGTAGACTTGCAAGGCTCCTCTTCCAAAATTCACTTGTCCATGACGAAAAATACTCCTCTAGTACTGTTCTGACCACGTCTACAGAATTCATATTTTTTCCGTCCAAATGATTGTGAAGACTGCGGAATAAATGATAATCAGATGGGGCAATGTCTAGCAATCGTTTCCCATTCATCGTTTCCCATTCAAACTGCTCCAGCCTTTGGAATGTCATCCTTGCTGTATGTGGCTGAGCATTATCTTGATGGAAGAACACCTTTTGTCTTGAAACCAAAGATAGTCGTTTTCTTCTAGCACTGTCTTAAGCCATTCAAGCTGCTTGCAGTAGATCTCCTTTGTTATCATTTGGTTTGGGTTTAAAGATTCAAAGTGGACTAAACCTTTCATATCCCACCAAAGAGAAAACAATACCTTATGTGGGTGAAGACTTTCTTTAGCCTGGGCTGCTGGTGTTTCTCCTTTTCCAACTCACTGTCTTCAGCGCTTGACATTTTTATTGAGAACCCATTTCTTGTCACCAGTCACTATTTGGTCCAAAAGAGGTTCATTTGTGAGACGTGACAGCAAAAAAGAGCACGTATTTGCACTTTGCGCGCGATAAGACTCGGGAAGTTTGTGAGCAACCCATTGACCCAATTTGCTGATTATTCCGATGGTACGCAGGTGTCGATGAATGGTTGAATGACCGAATCCAAGTTTCTCTGCTAGTTCCTCAACAGTTGCGATGGGATTTGTTCCACCAGGATGTCCTTGTCAAGCTTTACAGATCTTCCAGGATGAGGCTTGTCTTCTAGGCTGTAGTTTCTGCCTCAGAATTTCTGGAACCACTGTTGACACTGGCTTATGCTTGTTGTCTGATCCCCATATACTGCATTACTATTCCTTGCACTTTCCGTTGTGTTGTTGCCTTTATTGAAATCATAAAGCAAAATATGCCGAATATGCTCCTTTGTCACTTCCAGTATAGTTTTGAAAAAGTAACTATTAAAATCGAACTGCACTCTTCAGAAGTTGCACTAAGAATAAGGACAAGGTAAAATTACTACCTGCTTTTATAGTAAGTTGATATAGGTAGTTTTTTTCTAATCCCTCTCCGACTTTTAGTTCATGGAATTTCAAAAACTGCATTATTTATGGGATGACCCAGTAGTAAGATCAACCAAATTGTCAGTCTCTGAAAATGTTTGAAATTATTTTTTTTTGTCAGGAATAGTTGTTAAATATTTTGGTTTCATATTTGATTTGCAAGATCCTTAATGCGAATTCATATGTTAAAAACAAATCTTATATCTTGAGAGGGTCATTACGCCAGTAATATTAAGATAGTAGTTAGACTTAATGCTATTTAGGGTTGACTTTGTCTTGCATCCCTTTTGGGTTTGATGAGTAAGGCAAGATAATAAAGATAATAGCCCATTACGATGGTAACGAGGAATATTAGAAAATGAGTAAACGATACAGGGTTATTGATTGAGCATGTGTGCTTATGATGGTCTGAGTTTGGGTGAATAAGTGTTGTGTCAATAGCATTGAAGTACAATATTTTCAGCCAAATTTTTGACCTTATTGCAAGCTCACCGGTTCTTCCTCTAGACATTGAGACAAAGAAAATGATATACTAACCTCAAAAATGGTTGGGGTGGCACTTACGACACTCTGTTACTAAACGCCTCAATTAAACAAGACCTGGAAGTTAATTATTTGGAATGTGGCACATGTGACTCTAAATTTCAGTTGTCAATGTTCTTTTTTCTTTTATTGGCTATAAAGGCCCAAGATATTGTGGGCCGTGCAAGGATAAAGTATAATATAAAACAGTAGGATTTACAGTGAGTAAAAAAGCAAAATAATAACTAAATTTCACAATAAAATAAGAAGAATGAAAGGTTGTTCATTTGTAGGGATGGCCATCAAGAGCCTAGCAAAGTACTCCAGAGATCCAGGATTACTTTGCTTTCTATTAACTGTCATCTTGTGGGTCTTCAAACCCAAGCTGAGTGTAGTCCTAATCACTTTAGTCATGCTCACCATTCTCATCCATCTTTCATCAAATTTACTTAAGAGTAACACCTCCATCTTCACTTTCATCTTCTTTAAATTTGAACTTTAAAAAGTCATTGAGGGATTACTTGGAGAGGTAAGTGTTTGTTCTCAGTCTGTTCTGTCATATCTACCATAACTTCTTACATTATAGCTGTCTCACAGAGGAAAATGTCTTTTGGCTCTATCCCCAACCAAAGAAAGGTAGCATAGCAATCATCACAATGGACTTGACTTGTTAGCATCAGCTCTTTAACAAAACTCAACATGCCAACATTGCTTGGACACTAAATGAGTTACTTGTAGAAAGTTTTTTTTTTTACTTTGTGTACATCTCTGACAGATCTGGCAACTACACTTCTGTGCCTGTAGAATTTATCTTCAATGGGCAGAGTGCCCCCAGTAGTACTGCCATCAAGGGATTTTTAGTTGTCCATAGTTTTTGGGTTGAAACTCTTCTGGCTCAGATAAGCCAGTTGATTCTTGTTGATGCCTAGAGTTTCCACAAGAACTTTATTGGTCTTCCTCATTATTAGTCTTTAACAACCACTGATACATTACCTGACTTGTAGGCATGACTCCACAAATTTTAGGGAAGAGGTATTGTAGATTATATTGACTTGAGTACTTAACTTTGGATGGATGAAAATACTGATTATAATACTCTTGAGATAGGCATGAATATCACAGCATTCAAGTGTTTGGTTGTCTGAAAATTTCAACTTTCATTTTAAGGCACATTTGTTATTGTCATTTTGTGTTAGAATGCTCATGAGATTAAACAAAAAATGGGACCACTGATCACAAGATCTTATAAACAAAACTCTCTACTTTCACTGATTACTGCTTTTTGTAGAAAGGACATCCACATATAAAAAAATATTTGCAACAAGTACAATATGTTGCCAATACAAGCAAGAAAAAATGAGTGTAAAATTGTGAAGCTATCCAAAAGAATAAAATTGGACTTGATGTTCTTAGAGAATTCTGTGCATCCCTAAGATCAAATATGTCAGAAGTCAGTTATGACATTTATTCAATCCACAGACACATTCTTTTTCCTGAAAAATAAAAATAATATTTATGTTTCAGCTGAGTCAAGGTTCATTAGTGACTGTATCCCCATCATTGGTGAAGCGCCGAAAGACTCATTTCCATAATTTACCATGTGGTGCACACATTATTCTTGGAAACAATGGTTACATCTGGATAGCCCCAATCTCTCCAGAGGAGGATGAAGAGTCTGGTGGAGGTTATGAACAAAATCTGTCTGTAAGTATCATTTTCTTTAAATGTTGGTGATTGATAATGATGATGAATAAAGACAATGTGCATTTTCCATGCTGACATGAATTAGATAGCTTGACAGGAACTGACAAGGTCAGGGTCCACACCAGTCCCATAGCCTGTTTTGGGATGGTTTCTACAAGCTGGATGTCCTTCTTAATGCCAACCATTTTATAGAATGTGCTGGGTGCTTTTATGTGGCACCAGCACCCACACCAATGCTTTTTACAAGACACCTTGGTTTTAGGATCTAAAGTGTGTTGTAGTGGGTGGGTCTTCTTGAGTATAGCAATGTGCCACATATTCTGGTCCTCTGTCAAAGCCTTTGTAAGGCTTGGCATATTGGATGTATGATTGTTTTGCTAACTCAATAAATAATATATTTACTATCATAATTTCAATGTTCATTATTTCATGCTCTCATGGGTTGGATAGAATTTGATAAGGCTGATTTCCTACAACTAGATGTCCTTCCTGTCACCAATTTTCACCTGTTTTCAAGTAAGGTAATATTTTTCCATGGTTAGACATGTTTTTCACGGAAGATTGGAAATGAAGGAGACCACTTGCATGACAGTAACACTCGTTTGCAACTATTGCATTATGTCATGACAAGGAGATGGTAACACACACACACACACACACACATACACAACAGGCTTCTTTCAAATTTCCCCTACCAGATCCCCTTACTAGACATTGGTTGGCCTGGAGCTGTAGTAAAAGACACTTGTCCAAGGTATCACACAGTAGCACTGAATCTGAAACCATGCGGTTGAGAAACAAACTTCTTATCACATTTCCATGCCTGCACATCATCATTTAGTGTCTGTTTTCCATGCTGGCATGGGTTAGATGGTTTGACTAGAACTGGTAAGCTGGGGAGCTGCAGCAGGTTCCAGTCCGTTTTGGCTTGGTTTCTATAGCTGGATGCCATTCCTAATGCCAACCATTCCACAGAATGTTGTGGGTGCCTTTTATATTTCACTGGCACTGACCACAACTATGATTTCACTTAGCTTGATGCATCTTCTCAAGCACAGCAAATTGCCAAAAGTCTAAGTCACTTGTCATCAACTCTGTAAGACTCAATATCCAAAGATCATATTTCACCATCTCATCCCATATCTTCCAAAGTCTCCCTCTTCTACAGTTTCCCTTGACAGTGAGAGATCAGTACTTCTTTACACAGCTGTCCTCAATTATACACATCACATGGTCATACCAGCACAGTCTTCTCTCTTGCACGCTACATCTGATACTTCTTATACCCAATTTTTCTCTTAAGGCACTTACACTCTGTCATACATAAACACTGACATTTCACATCCAGTGGAGCATACTAGCTTCATTTCTTTCAAGCCTTTGTATGTCCTCTGCAGTCACAGCCCATGTTTCACTGCCATGTAGCATGGCTGTTTGCACACAGATACCTCATAACCGGTCTTTCATGCTCAGGAAGAGGCTCTTTGTTACCAACAAAGGTTGCAGCTCTCTGAACTTCACCCAGCCTATTCTTATTCTAGCAGGCTCCACAATCAGAGCATCCACCTCCACTGCTTACTTGGTCACCTAGGTAATAGAAACTATCTACTATTTCTAAGAATCCCCCTGAGTATTTGACGAAGTCTGTTTTCTGTACATTTCTAGTGTTTATTGTACTTATACACCTGTCACACACAAAGACTACTGTTAACCTTTGATACTGCTGTACCTTTTATGTATCCATAGCTTGCACCGGGTATACCTTATGGAGTTTTGACCTACATCTCTTCCACATATTGAGCAGAGCCATCTCCCTGAAGGGATTTGTGATTTGTCTGTTTTCCTACTTACTAAGACTTTGGTCTTTGCTACATTAACTCTGAGGCCCTTTGATTCCAGACCTTGCTTCCACACTTGAAATTTCTTCTAGTTCTGGTAATGATCCAGCTATAAGAACAAAGTTATCTTCATAGAGGAGCTCCCAATGGCAGCCTGTCTGAAATTCTTTGGGGCTGAGAACTGATCCTTGTTGAATTCCTACTTTGTACACTGAATTCATTGCTATACTCTCTGCCAACTTTCACCATACTAACAGCATCCCTGTACTTGGCTTGTACAGCTCTCACCAACCACTCATCTATCCCTAGCTTCTGCATTGACAACCAAATAAGGGAGCAGAGGACCCTGTCAGAGGTTTTCTCCCATGTCAACAAAAACCAAGTACAGAGGTTTACTTTTGGCTAAGTACTTCTCTTGCTATTGCCTTAATAGGAATATAGCATCAGTAGTGTTTCTCCTTGGCACAAGACCAAACTGTATCTCATCTAGACTAACTCTTTTCCTAATTAATTGATCTATGACTCTCTCTTTAACTTTCATCACCTGGTCCTACAATTTGATACCTCTTTAACTATTTCTGTCTAAGGCATCACCTTTATCTCTGTAGCAGTTGACTATGGTGCTGCTGCACCAGTCATTGGGCATGACTCCCTTGTGGACAACCTGATTAACTATATGTGTGACTAGACCATATCCTACTCTGCCAGATATTTTTTAGCATCTCAGCAGTGATTTCTGATGGGCTAGGGGCTTTCTCCATCTTCATATCCTTCATGGTTTATATATATATATATAATATATGGTCTTTCTTTCTAGCTTCATCCCTGTTACTTTCACCCACTCTTCTAAAATGTTAGTAGCCCTGCAGCTACAACAAAAAACCCATTTTGGACTACTTCTGTCGTACTTCAATTATTTCCTAGTATAAAACCACTGTCCTCTCCACTGTAGCTCCACTCATTCAAAGCACCATTAACTTAGCAGACTTTCTCTAAAGGTGAATGATGCTTATGATGTTCCTTTGTCATTGTCAACATCAGAAATGCTGTAGGCCAATGTTTGGTCAACTGAGGGCGCCTGACTTAGTGGTTAGGGTGTTGCACTCACAATTGCAAGAATGTGGTTTTGATTCCCAGAACAGGTGGGTGATCATTTCAACATCTGACACCTGACACATCATGTGCCTGTACAGGCAATATCAATTTGATGGAGGAAGCTAGCTAATGTACAGTGCAAACATTTGGTCACCAGCACCATAGTCAACTGCTACAAAGCTAAAGGTGATGCTTTAGATAAAAATAACTACAAGGGTATCAAACTGCTGGATCAGGTGATGAAGGTCACAGAGATGGTAATAGCCCAACTAATTATGGAGAGAGTCAGCCTAGATGAGATGCAGTCCAGTTTTGTGCCAGGTAACAGCACCAATGATGCTATATTTTTGGTAAAGCAACTGCAGGAGAAATACCTAGCCAAAAATAAACCCCTATACTTTTGTTGACTTGGAGAAAGCCTTCGACAGGGAGCACCGATTCCTTATCTGGTGGGTGATGTGGAAACTAGGGATAGATGAGTGGTTAGTAAGGGCTGTACAGGCCTTGTACAGGGATGCTGTCAGTAAGGTAAGGGTTGGCAACGAGTATAGTGAAGAATTCTGGGTAGAAGTAGGGATACAAAGGATCAGCCCCCTCTTATTCATCATAGTCCTCCAGGCAATGACAGGGGAATTCAAGACAGGCTGCCCCTGGGAGCTCATCTATGCTGATGACCTTGCTCTCATAGCTGAATCACTACCAGAACTAGAGAAGAAATTTCAGGTGTGGAAGCAAGCTTTAGAATTGAAGGGCCTTAGAGTCAATATTGCAAAAACCAAATCACAAACCCCTTCAGGTAGATGGCCCTGCTTGATCTGTAGAAAAGGTGTAAGTAGAAACTCCATAAGATACACCCAGTGTAAGCTATGGATGCATAAGAGGTGCAGCAACGTCAAAGGGAGGTTAACTGGAATGATAGTTTTTTTGTGCGGCAGATGCACAGGGGCAATAAACACCGAAAATGTTCAGAAAACAGATTCCATCACATGCCAGGGGAAGAAACTAGAAGTAGTTGATAGGTGACCAAGTCTGTAGTGGGGGTGGATGCTCTGAAGTGCTGCCACTAGAATAGGAATCGCCTGGACAAAGTTCAGAAAGCTCCTACCTCTGCTGGTGACAAAGGGCCTCTTACTCAGAGTGAAAGGTAGAGTGTATGATGCATGTGTTGAACTGCCATGCTACATGGCAGTGAAACATGGGCTGTGACTGTTGAGGACATATGCAAGCTTGAAAGAAATGAAGCTTGTATGATCTGCTGGATGTGTAATGTCAGTGTGCATACACAACAGAGTGTAAGTGCCCTGAGAGAAATGTTGGACATAGGAAGCATCAGATATGGTGTGCAAGAGAGATGGCTGCACTGGTATGGTCATGTACTACATATAAATGAGGAGAACTGTGTGAAGAAGTGTCACTCCCTAACTGTGGAAGGAACCTGTGGAAGAGGTAGACCCAGGAAGACATGGGATGAGATGGTGAAGCATGACCTTCGAATGTTGGGCCTCAGAGGTCTCAAGAGACCAAGGCCTCTGGAGATATGCTGTGATTGAGAAGACCCCGGCAAGTAAAGTGAGATTACAGCCGTAACCTATACCAGTGTTACATAAACAGCCCATTTAAAAAGTACCTTTGAATTGTTGGGCCATACACCGTGCTTGAGGAGACCTATTGAGTCAAGTAAAATCAATATAAAAATTACAACCAGAATCTCAATCAAATTGAAATCAAAATGGAAATTGCAGTTGTGTCCGATGCCAGTACTGCCTGACTGGCTCCCGTGCTGGTGGCATGCAAGAAGTACCATTCATGCATGAGTTGATGCCAGTGCTGCCTGAGTGGCTCCCCGTGCCAGTGGCACGTAAAACGCATCATCCGAACGTGGCCGATGCCAGTGCCACCTGACTGGCTCCCGTGCTAGTGGCATGTAAAAAGTACCCACTACACTCTTGGAGTGGTTGGTGTTAGGAAGGGCATCAGCTGTAGAAACCCTGCCAGATCAGATTGGAGCCTGGTGCAGCCTCCTGGCTTGCCAGTCTCCAGTCAAACCGTCCAACCCATGCCAGCATGGAAAACAGATGTTAAACAATGATGAAACAAATCATCTGTGAAGCTTGCACAACCAGAAATTATGGAATCCTCTTTCTTGGATTTGAGAAACTACCAAGAAGAAAAAAACAATGACAATGTTTGTTGTTCACGAATTGTGATATAAACTAAATAAATGAATATGATACATAGATTTAAGTGTTGAACTGCTGGCCACATTATTATGTGTTCAAATCTTACTATAGCTGTTGTATCATGCACATGAGTAAAGTAACTGATTAATAGCATGATTTCAGTAGATTTGTATTGTTTTGTTCTGATGTATTCTGGTTTATTCTCTTGCAGCCAGTTTCCTGTGGTGACCGAGAGGTGATTGCTCGCATGAGGAACTGTATCCTGGCCCTCAGCCATCACAAGATGATGTTGTTTGATACCAGCATATTGTATACCTATGATAACTCCCTGAAATTCTCAGTAAGTTTCAAAATGAGGCAGCCTTTATGTTTTCAGGAACTGTGTGTTTTTGGATAGAATATTGTGTTTTCTTTTCTTTTTATGCAAACTGTTAAATTTAGTCCAAACACCCTGTATATGTGAAACAGAAAATTTGAGGGAGTTGTTACCTTTGTTGACAACCATGAATTTCTTTCTCTCTGCAAAAGTCAGAATTTTAAAAAGAAATAATTTGTAAGTTAGCCAATAGAAAAAGCAATGCTCATTGCTTCTACCGTTTGCCCAGAGTGGTGAAACTGATACAGTTAATGCTCAGCTGGAATATCTGTAGATCATACATAGTTGGGAAAGATTGACATTGTTGTCTGGATGCTCATGACTGTGAATTAGCTAATGTCTCCCAAGGTCTGAATAGTGTGGTTGCACCAGGTGGTCTGTTAGATGTTACCAGACTGCATTCCTTGAATTGTGTGTAAGAAGTTGATCCTGTATAGCAACCCATGGAAAAGTAGGCATCAAAATAGTGATGGTGGTAGTGATTTAAAGTATAGAAAATTTCTAAATTTCTCCTGAAGATGTTCTTGAATAGTTCCTTCACTCTGGCTCAACTCTAGTTGAATACACCTATGCTACAGAAGTAGTTAATCAAATGACAATATCAGTCAGGTATTCCAGCTCTGATTCTGCAGTTTTTTATTCTTAAAACATGCTGTCTTATATAAGACCTAAATAACACATTTGGCTCCTTTGATGCCAATTTCCTTTTTGAAGTGATCTAAATAAAAACTTTTCAAAATTTTATGTAAATTTAAGTTCTAAACATCAGCTTAATAATCCATTCATCTTTTCCTCTCACTGTTCCTGGAAGGGTTGTGGGGGTAGAGTCCTCAGGCACCTCTTTCATAGGGTCCTATCAGAAAACCAGCATTAAATTTTCCAGCTGGATTCCCAAGCATGACAAACTGAGACTATGTTTATTATCCAGCCATTTTGTTCTTTGTCTAACTCTAGGTCTCCTGCCAGTTGGCTTGGCTTAAAGAATCTGTCTTGCGACTCTTTCCTGTGAATTAATGTTGCGAGAAATGAAGCCAGTATGTTCCGATGGATGTGTAATGTCAGTGTGCATGCTCGACAGAGCGTTAGTACCCTGAGAGAAATGTTGGACCTAAGGAGCATCAGTTGTGGTGTGCAAGAGAGACGATTGCGCTGGTATGGTCATGTGGCGAGAATGGATGAAGATAGGTGTGTGAAAAAGTGCCAATCCCTAACAGTGGAGGGTTCCCGTGGAAGAGGTAGACCCAGGAAGACATGGGACGAGGTGGTGAAGCACAACCTTCGAACTTTAGGTCTCACTGAGGAAATGACCAGCGACCGAGGTGGCTGATGCCAGCCTCGCCTGGCACCAGTGCAGGTGGCACGTAAAAAGCACCCACTACACTCACGGAGTGGTTGGCGTTAGGAAGGGCATCCAGCTGGAGAAACATTGCCAGATAAGACCGGAGCCTGGTGCAGCCTTCTGGCTTCCCAGATCCCCGGTCGAACCGTCCAACCCATGCTAGCATGGAGAACGGATGTTAAACGATGATGATGATGATGATGATGAAGATTGAAATATTTGTTTTCTCAAGAAACTCATCCCATAGTACTCTGCATGTTAGTGGAATATCACTGAGATAAAGAGAGAAGCTTAAATATCTCAGGACCATATTTATGAGTGATGGAAGGCAGGAGGCTGAATTGAATGCTAGAATTGCACATGCTGGTTGGTAAAAAAGCCAAATTTGCTATCTTCAATTAGGATTTCATGCCTATCCACATCACCTATGATCATGGTTGTTGGTAATAATTAAAAGAGTAGTAGAAACAAGCAGCTGAATTAGGGTTCCTCTGAAAGTTCTCTGAAGTAATGTTTACTCAACAGGGTGTGTAGTTTGAAGATCAGGGAGTCTAACTCTGGGTTGAGCTGCAACTTTTCCACATTGAGTGGTCACAGCTGTGGTACAACTTAATTATGACATGGTCATTTTACTAAATTGCCTCATTTATTTTAAAATTATCTAGCAGAACATTAAAACAGTAAATTAACTTTGCGAGAGATTTGTTAGCTATTTCTAGCATGTTGAATGACCACCTTGAAGCTCCTGGTGAGCCTAGCATTTGTATAACAGTAGAACTGACCTCTGAAAGTCACCTGACCTAATTTATCATTTTCTGTTATAGTGTAAAGACATCTTGAAACCAGAAATAATGAATGAAGTTGTTGAGATGACACGGTTAAGGCTTGAACAAGAAACTCTTTGATTAGCAGAATATCACCTTTCATTCAAGCCATCGATCTACAATCTCCATTGATCTTACTGGTAAGTGATTGCTATCTATTAGTCTCCAACTATAAATATTAACTTCTCATTCCATTAATGTTGTGGTGGCAGTGGTAGTGAAAGTGACAGCTGTTGTAGTAGTAGCAACAACTACATGTTCCAAACAACTATATGTTCTATTGGGCTTCTCAATGTTGGACTCTGATTTTATTTCTGTTTATTTACTTGCAGGAGGCTGCTTCAAAAGCAATGGTGAAGAACATGACTATTCTTCCTTTGATTTCCACTTTCTGGCCATGAGTTTGCTTGTTCCAGCTGTTCAACAATCACAATCAGATTTTCACCCAATACTTTCAACTCCTATTTAGTTATGTTTTTTTTAAAAATTTATAGTTTGTTCTTCTATCTACATATTACCAACCATGTCATCTCTGTCTGCTTCATCCTTCATATGTACAGTTGATAAATTATGTCTGGTGACCTTCAGCAGCAGCCAATATCATCATCACATTCATAAAGTTTCCTTAATTTCTCTTGTGTCATCTCATCTTTTATCTTAAAATTCTCCTCTCATACCACTACCACCATTACCATCACTGCCACTACAGTCACCATTACAAGCTTAGCAATCATATTCATCTTTCTCTTTACACTGCTGTCCATCTGAGATAGTAGCTTAGTCAGTGGTCAGTAGTGTGGATAATCTCAACTCTAAACATTCTGTTTCATGGGTGAACATACGGATGGTCACTCTACCTATTAGAAATAGCAGCAAATCTCTCAAGTCTTACAAAAAGGACATATTGAATAATATGATCCTAGCTGTATCTGGGGAAATAAAAGGCTTGGATTATCATGGTTGGAATGCTTTTTGCTTGGGACTGACCTGGGGATAAACAACATCAACGATAACATCTTGTTTTATATCAGAATATTATATTGCCTCTTCCTAAATAAGAGCGGCCCCAGAGATGTCAGTTCCATAATGTAGTATTGTTATTGTCATATAAAGTAAGACTTGCTCCGTATAAAAACTTACCTCAACTAACTGAACCAAGGAAGTTGGTATCTCTTCAACAGACTGACACCATAGACAAAGAAATTCAGTCTCAAATAGTCCCTGACAGCTCTGACTGCAAGGGAGTCATTCAAATGGCAGGGAGAGGTGTATGTGTCTCTGGCTGATACTTGAATAATGCTTGGTCTAAATTTTATCTTGTGATCTTGGGAGGTCATCAGAAATGACAAAAAATATATATATACAAATAAAACAAATGATCTAGTGGAAGGGTTAAGAAATTCCATTTCAATTAATTCTCATAATCAGACATTCCTCATCATCTCTTATAAACATAGAGGAAAACACACACACAGAAACAGAACATCAAAGAAATCTGGTACCACAAACATTCTGTCCAATGTAGAATTTAAAACAAAATGCAGTTATTTGATGTTGTTATTAATTAATTTTTTTTTCATTTAAACATTGTATTGTTTTTTACATACAATTTCAGAAAAGATTTCTTTCATTTTCATCATCATCACCATTATGACAACTATCACCAATCAATCATCAAAGCCAGATAATGGGGATGTCCATTTGAAATCTCTTAATATTATTTTTCATGCCTTTTTCCTATGTCTCTTTCAATATGTGTGTGTGTGTGTGTGTGAGAGATATACAAAAGTACAGGCATAAATGTTTATTTAAAAAGGTTGCTTCCTAACTATGGTTTTGGGTTCAGTTCCACTGTGTAGAACCTTGGGGAAGTATCTTCTGCTACAGCCCCAGGCAGAGCAATATTTTATGAATGGATTTGGTGGATGGAAACTAAAGAAGCTCATTGTGTGTGTGTGTGTGTATCATCATTATTTAACGTCTGTTGTCCATGCTGGCATGGGTTGGACAGTTTAACCAGAGCTGGCAAGCTGGGGAGCTGCACTGGCTCCAGTCTGATTTGGTTGGATGCCCTTCCTAATACCAGCCACTTTACAGAGTGTGCCAGATGTTTCTTACATGACACTGCGCAGGTGCTCTTATGTGGTGCACTTTTACATGGCTCTGCATGGGTGCTTTTATGTGGTACTGCATGAACACTTTTACGTGGTACCTCCACAGTGCTTTTTATGTGGCACCAACACAGGACTCTTGTAGGTCAATCCTCACCACAAGTGGGACTGGTCTTAACACTTCTGCAGAGGAGTACATATTTATATATCATCATATATATATATATATATATATATATATACAAATTGAGATAGGGGTTGTAAATGCAACCCTCTATGGGATAACATATATCCAATATACTGCTAGTGAAGTACCCAACAAAGTTAATACATAAATGTTAATGATTGCGATACAATCAATTCATTTACTGTATTATATGGGCAAAGGTAAAATGATTTACCACAGATTACTAATACAAGATAAGAAAATGGAGAAATACATCTAAATCAAATATCAATTACCAGATAATACTCAATCACATACTTTATTAAACCACCACATAAGAGACTGTAGGGTTAAATATAAAAAGCAGAACAAATCAGTGTACATAAAGGAATGTACATAAAAAAGTGTACATAAAAGAGTAATGTTGTATAATAAGTAGAATATATATAAAAGAGAATATAAATACAAGTAAATATAAATATAAGTATAAATTAGATCTTACAGCTGTTTCGGCCATGTCGATAAGTATGTCTCATTTTACCAATATTAGCCCTTTATGGTTGGTCTGAGTTATATTACATAATCTCCAAAGAGGCCTTGCGATATTTTTGTAAATGTCTCATTTATATCTATATATTGACCAACCATAAAGGGCTAATATTGGTAAAATGAGACATACTTATCGACATGGCCGAAACAGCTGTAAGATCTAATTTATACTTATATTTATATTTACTTGTATTTATATTCTCTTTTATATATATTCTACTTATTATACAACATTACTCTTTTATGTACACTGATTTGTTCTGCTTTTTATATTTAACCCTACAGTCTCTTATGTGGTGGTTTAATAAAGTATGTGATTGAGTATTATCTGGTAATTGATATTTGATTTAGATGTATTTCTCCATTTTCTTATCTTGTATATATATATATATATATATATATATTTCAGAGTATATATATATGTATATATCAGGTCGTTCTCAAGTTCTACTGGTAACATGTAACCCAGTACAACCTGTCACTTGGTAGGGTCACTGGTGAGTAAACTAGCAACCTCACTAAGCTTGCTTGGTGAGGAGGGCAATTATTGGACATCCTGCATGATGAAAGACAAGGCTTATCAAAGGGTGGAGGAACTCATGAGAGTCCATGGCTATCCAATTGAGGTCTGCTGTTCATAATTCTCATGGCATACTTGCACCTACTGTTGCTGTCAGTAGTACCAAAAAGTGTGAATGGTCCCACACAAGCCATTATCACTTTAAACAGGTCCTAGTGTGGGTTGTGCAAGGGATTTGCTTACTCTACTTTTTATCAAGATCATCTTGAAAAAGGAAAAGATGAAATGGAAAAAAGAAAATAATTCTTTGGCCCTCAATTGTCAAATATAATCTGAAAGTCTGCCGTGTGTGGGAGTGGGGTGCATAAGTGTTTGTTTTGGTTTACATTTGCTCTTGTCTGAAAATTGCTAGAAACAAGTGATGTTGCTATTTCTTTTGTCAACAAATCGTCCACTGACTTTGCACCTTTGTAGACATTTGAAATAAGCAATTCCTTACCTGAAAAATAGGTAAGTGTTAGCGACAGGAAGGGCATCTGTTTGTAAAGTAATGCTTCTTAAATATGATTATCTAACCCATGCTTGTATAGATAAACTGTCCTCAAAAAGGAAAGATGTATATGTATATATGTATGAATTTGTATGTGTATATGATGGATATGCTCAGTGACCTCCATGTACACACATGTATATATATCTGTGTGTGTATATACATATATATATATTATCTCTTATGATAAAAGGCAGATTTTCTCTGCCTGTTACCATGTTCGTTTTTAATACAATTCTACAATATAGAATTTCTTCAATTGGAATTTACCTATGATTTTTCGAAGTAGATTCGATTGGGTCATGGCATATAAAGTTTTTTCAATTTGACCCCCAATTAAGCAAAAATTCAACAAAAGTAAATATTTTACGATTTGCCTCTATAATTTCAACTGCTTCACTCCTGCTATTACCATACTTTCTCCTACTTTCTCTTTGCAAGTGTACCTTAAACCACTACTCAAAAAAAATACAGAGCAAACAGAAACAAATAAATACATAACGATTTACTCCTCACACAATTTCTTCAATTGGAATTTACCTATGATTTTTCGAAGTACATTCCATTCGGTCATGGCATATAAATTTCTTTCAATTTGATCCCCAATTAAGCAAAAATTCGAGAAAACTCAATATTTTATGATTTCCCTCTCTCACTTCAAAGGCTTTACTCTGCCTATTACCATACTTTCTCCTACTTTCTCTTTACACACATAGACACGCAAACATATACATATATGACAGTGACAAACACAAACGTTTCAAACAACTACATACAAACAATCAAACACATACACACACACACGTGTGTGTTTGTTATTAGTAAAAAAGGCGCCAAACAATTCACTTTCTCATTCGAACACATTTGCAAACACACAGCAACAATTCACTGACATATGGTGAGTAGATGCTAGCTGCTCACATTATGAGTTACACTATTACACCAATTGTACTGGGACTGTTGTCTACTTCCTGGTAGTTTTTAGTGTCCAGGAAACAAAACTTTCTCGAGAAATAACAAAAAAAAAAACACTCCTAGATTTCACAAAGGACTTTAAGAAACGATAGGAACTAAGTTCAGTTGAAGAAAAGAGACGGATTTAAGGAAATCAGACGGTCGAATTAGAATGATAACTCAACAGAAAAGGTAAATTGGTTTTTAATTTACTTTCTGTCGCTAAGTTTTCGTAGTATTAATTTGCGAGCGTACTTCAGTTGTCAATTGTTGAAAGAAAATTGTAAGCTAAGAAGGTGTGTGTGTGTGTAGGAAGTGAAGGATAAAAATATGGCAAGAAGTGGACAGATGTACATATATACATACATACATGTGTGTGTGTGTGTGTGTGTATGTATGTGTATTAATGTGTGTGTGTTATCTCTCTATATAAAGCTGAAGTTGTCTGTGTGCGCCAGGTTTGGTAGCCTTCAACTAACACTCTCCTCCGAGACCCTGCGGCGCAAGTTTACCAAAATTGAGAGTATGATAGAATGGTTGCTCTTCCTTCCGTAGAAGATAAAATTCAAATCGGACCATGTTAACACCAAAAATTCTTTACATCAAAAAGGTGCTTTTTTCTATGAAAATCCCTATTTTTTACGATTTTTTCACTGCTGTGTCGCCACTTTTCTGTGTATTTCAACCAAAAAAATGTTCACTTGAAGAGAATAACAAGCTACATAATGCAAAATATTTACTTCTCAAAAATTCCAATTCCAGTGGGTCAAAACAAACCTTTATTAGTGTATTAAGTTTACCATTGGTTTCATGTTAAGAAAATATCTTAATCTTTCAAGCTGATCATGTGAAGAATTGGTGTTTATCTCTGTTTTAGGTTTGAAAAATTGTTAAGCTATTAACATGAAACTAATGATAGGTTTAATACGCAAATGAAGTGTGTGTGTATATATATATATATATATATATATATGGTGTATTTGCCTGTATGGGTTTGAGCATATGTATGACTGTTTGTGTCTCCTTGTCTTGACATCACATAATAGTTATCAATGTGGCAGATGTGCAGTATCTTGTTTTCAGTCATCCACAAAAACATGTCTAGCTTTGGGGAAATATTACCTGGCTTGGCAACATGAAGAGCATCCAGCCATCAACTGATCCATGTAAACATGTGAAAGTAGATGTGAGACTGATGATGACCATATCGTATCATATATATATTTATATATGGGAGACCCCGTTCAGTCATGAATGACCATGGGATTGCACCTAGAAAGTTACCCTCCAAGGTACAAGTCCAGGCAAGGTTGTTTATGGAAGGCCGGCAGTCGCTCATGCATAACAGCCTCCCTTCTCCACACCACTGATATTATCCAAGGGAATGGCAAAGGCCGATACAGCTTGGCACCAGTGATGTCGCAACTCATTTCTACAACTAAGTTAACTGGAGCAACGTGAAATAAAGTGTCTTGCTCAAGAACACAACACGCAGCCTGATCCGGGAATTGAACTTACAACCTCACGATCGTAAGCTCGATGCTCTAACCACAGCCATGCGCATTCACATATATATATATGATATATGATCGTTATCATATACATGATTTTATTTGTTCATTTCATTTAAAGTCGGGTTTCCAAAGCTAGCATGGCTTAGGTGGGAGGAAATTGAAGC
This sequence comes from Octopus sinensis, assembly GCF_006345805.1. NCBI lineage: Eukaryota > Metazoa > Mollusca > Cephalopoda > Octopoda > Octopodidae > Octopus > Octopus sinensis. The sequence goes on from NC_042999.1 coordinate 97,692,198, forward strand.
AGATTTTCTATGACTGGGTACTTTTCCTGGTGCCAACCCATACCTATCTTTTATGTATGGGACTTTTTCTATTCCAGAAAGATTTGAGGATGCAGACCTAGAAGATGAATTGTTGATTAGAAGCATTAAAGGTTACTGGTCGCAGTCTAATGGCAAATGATGATGTCACTATTGTGACATCATTATTATTTCTGTTATAGGTACATGGCCTGAAATTTTGTGGAGAGTGTTAGTCGATTACATCGATGCCTGTTCTTGACTGGTTCTTATAAAGAACATGAAAAGATGAAAGGCAAAGTCGACATCGGGTGAATTTGAACTCAGAGTGTAAAGATGGACAAAATGCTGCTAATCATTGTATTCAGTGTGCTAATGGTCACACACATACGTATGTGGTGGGCTTTCAGTTAGTCAAGCAAACACACTTGCTTGAGTGTAGATGTGGGGAATGAGAGCTGGGTAAAGGTGAATGTAGTGAATGGTGAAAGGTGATGACTGGTGGCAGTACAGAAAGTGTGAAGAGCAGTGGAATCTTAATAATACAGTAGATGGGGAAGGAAGAAAGACATGGAGGTGATGGATAGTTGTTGGGTGAGTAAAGGTTGCAGGAGTGTGTAGGGAGAGTTAGAGGAGATATACAATGATAAAAGATAGAGGTAGTCATATATATATATATATATATATTAGTAGAAATGAAGAGAAGTGTACTTAGTACTGGAGGCAGGGAGGCAGAGTGCAAAATTTCTGTCTTGGAATTCATATTGGTACTTGAATATGATATTGCTTTGTCTTAATGTTGAAACATTAGGGACTGATTTGGATTTTGGGGGACTTTAAGGAACTGATAACATGTTGGAAAACTCCAGACTAACTGGGTCAGCTCAAAAAAAATTATTACACTCCATTATGGTATTGAGTACTGTTTCTTTTTAGCTTTTATTTGTTTCAGTCATGTGATTGGCCATGCTGGGTCACTGCTTTGAAAGGTTTAGTTAAATGAATCACACCCTTTATTCTGTCGATCTTTTGCCTTACTGCTAAGTTATGGTGACATAAACAAACCAACACCGGTTGTCAAGTTCTGGTGGGGGGTACAAACACAAAATCACATGCATATATATATATATATTACATACACACATACATGTGTTTCCATCTGCCAAATTCGCTCTCAAGGCCTTGAGCTATAAGACATTTGCACTTTGGTGCCAGTCAATAAGACAATCCAAATATATGTGCCTGCAAAATGACCTTCATAATCACACAGGTAAATGCGTGCGCGCACGCGCGCATATAGTTATTTTGATGCAAACAGGAAAAATAGAACTCAAAATATGAATGCATGTATATTTTTATTAATATTTAGCAGAAGTAACAGAGTGGCTCAAGGTCCAGGAGTTTTGTGTGTTGGCACTTACCAAACTAGTCATAGGGTTAAGCACACAGGCCTTCGAACTTTGACGGGTTTGATGATTGCCAACGCACGAAACTCTCAGACCTTGAGTCACTCTGTTACTTTGTTAAATATCAATAAAAATATATTTTGAGTTCTATTTTTCCTGTTTGCATCAACACATCTTTTCTTTGCTCTTACATCTTGATGAGATCTATCGACAAACTCGAATGTCAGCATGAAGAATTACCATCTACTGTACTCAATGAAAAATATCTACCTGTCTGTCTGTCTACACAGTCACACATAAACGTTAGTGTAAAGGAATTTCTAAACAAAAGAACTGGGAGTCACTTTCCGATCCCCAAATTTCTCTACTGCAGTAGCGTAGTATTTAAAGGCCTATAATTACAGTATTACCTTTCAGAAAGAGAATAATAATCTGAATTAAATATCCTCTAAATTTAAAGGGCACCCAAGCTTATTCGTTCTTAGTATCACACCCACATGAAGAATGTTTATAATGTGGGTAGCACAGCTGTTACTAGCTTGCCGATGCACCCAATAATGATGCTAATGCATACGTAGATTGATTGATTGTTTGAGGTTATGATGTACAGTAGAGATGGCAGAAAAGTAAACTGTCCTGATGGCTTGAACAACATAAAAAACGAACTTGTGCATATACGTGTGTGTGTGTTTGTGTTACATTCTAGCCCTCCTCAGACTGCGTTGGACCCCATGTGATAACGCAACAGTGGGAGTCAGGAATTAAAAGTTATTAACAACAAGAGCCGAAACCCGAACGGTAGAATTGTCGTGCACTGAACGTATCCACCCTTATATTTTGTATCTTTTACTTGTTTCAGTCATTGGACTGCGGCCATGCTGGAGCACCGCCTTGAGGAATTTTAGTCGAACTAATCGACCCACTACTTACTTTCTTTCTAAGCCTAGTACTTATTCTATCGGGCACTTTTGCCGAACTGCTAAGTTACGGAGGCGTAAGCACACCAACACTGGTTGTTCAGTGGTGGTTACACACACACACACTCACATGTCTATTTTTCCATGCATAGATCAAGCAAAAAATTGTTGAGGCTGATGTTTCTATTGCGGTTGCTCTTCCTGTATCCAGGTCTCCTTTATTTCGATCGTACTTTGAATAACGAACACAGCTCAATAGCTACACATACTTTCACACAGAACATTGTAAACCAATATCACGATTTGAGTCGTAACTTCGTGTATAATCAGCATGCGTCACGGGAGAGACACAAGCACACATATCACCCCCACCACTCCACATACATGTGTGTATGTGTGTGTGCTTGTGTATATATATATATGATAATGTTGGCGGCTATACGTAATGTAAAATCAAAAAGGAAAAATTCAATTGTCACTAATTGTGACTGACGGTGTAGGGTAGCACTTACATTGCTAGAAATAAGAGTTAAAATACCTTAGCCGCAAGGAGGCACAGTTCCATTCACTGGCAAGGGAGATAACCGCATTACAGTCAGCAAGATCACTATACTAGCCTAGTTTCGCTTAAAATTAAAGCTCATCAGTGGTGATTACTGTATCGCTGTATAGTTTGACTAAATCCTGAGTGTCAGTATTTACCATATGAATCTATGGTTGATTCGGCAAAATGGTAATGGGAAAATTATAAAATAATGAAAGCGGCTCTAAACAATATAAAACCAGAAAGGAAAAAAGTTCAATTGTCACTATTAGGTTTATATATATATATATATATATATATATATATATATATATATATAAACATAAGTTTATATAATAGTTCCTACGTGCGTTCCACCATTATGGTTGTTTGGAACCCCTAGAATAGGTATTCCAAATGCTTAACCCCAACGGATCATTAGGGACCATATTATTGCATTGAGTTGCTGATAGCTTTGTCTCATTGTTAACATTTACTCTGTAGTTCATAACTGTTAATACTACTTGGTATAGAAGCTACTTAACAACTATACAGAAAGCAAACTGGATTATGAATATCAACGTGAGCTCTATACATGACAGTAGGAGTCGTACATCCACAACGGCAAAAAGAGGCCGATAGAATAGGTACTAGGCTTACAAAGAATAAGTCCTGGGGTCGATTTGATCGACTAAAAGGTGGTGCTCCAGCATGGTTGCAGTCAAATGACTGAAACAAAAGAATGTGCATATATATGTATGTATATATATATATGTATGTATATCTGTATATATATATATGTGTGTGTATATGTATATATGTGTATGCATATATGTACATACATACATACATATATATATATATATATATATAATACCTGACAATTGCAAGTTCCTGTACGTCGGCAATGGACGTTTCCAATTGGCTAAAATTACATTAATTTACGGCCTTGTAACTTTTTAATAATTAATTTCTAGGAAAAATAAATGTGATTTTCATGTCCAGCATGAAAAACTACCTCAGTGTAGAAAATTTGAAAAATTCAGGTGGTTATTTGGAGAGAGTTAAGAAAGATCCAAATTTGGTACTTACTCTATTTGTCTTTATTTTGATGAGACAAGGATGTTAACAGACTCCACTTGTCAAGTGGTGTCACATAAAGACAAGTTACGGAGACACAATAAGCACGTAAACACATGTATATATACGATGGGGTTCCACACAATTTCCGTCTAAATTCAATTTAAGCATTAGTCGGGCCAGGGTCATAGTGGAGGGCACTTGTCAATGTGCGGCACAGTGAGACTGAACCTGAAATCACATAGTTTCGAAGCTAATTTCTCTACACAGCAGCATTTACATTAATTCATTATATATCACCAGGAAATACTAAAATAATTCTACGCTATAGCGTATAGTACGATACAACGATTCAATATAAAATATACGTCCATTCAACCACCCTCTTGCGCTGACTATTCCTGGGAAATGGTGGCACTTCCTATCAGAAGCAATTTACGGTTGGATTCCCAAGCGTGACTTAGTCTATGGATATCCAACCATCTCGTTTTTGGTCTCCTGCCGATTGGCTTGGCTTGAAGATCCATCATCTAATACTTTCCTTTGACATTCTACTCACATGTCCGTAGTACCAGAATTCTGAACTCACAATGCAGATAAATAGCGGCTCGGCCTGGAGAGACCCCTTGGTCTCTGAGCTCTGCACCCGTTTGATTTTTGCGATCATACTTTTCAGGCATTACCCAACAATCATGACATAGGTGAAGATAGGTACGAAAACTGGTTTGGCATTTTATTTATTTTTTCTTTGAGGATCGAATCTTGGAGGTGGTGCAATTCTAGTATCCAATTCAGCCTCCTGCTTCCAATCACTCGTGAATGTGGCTCCAAGATACTTCAACTTCTCCACTTGTCTCAGTGATGTGCCACTGACATGCAGAACACAGTTGGAAAACTTTCTTGAGAGGACCAATGTCTTCGCACTTCACACTATTACATTACACAATCAGACGTCGAGCTGGTAGAATCGTTAGCACTCTGGGCAAAATACTTAGTGGTATTTCATCCGTATTTACGTTCTGAGTTCTAATACTACCGAGGTCAACTTTGCCTTTCACCTTTTCGGGTGTTTTTAAAATAAGGACCAGTTGAGCTTTGGGGTCAATGTAATTGACCTACACTCTCCCTCAAAATTTGAAACCAATGTTACATTATATAATATATAAGACTATAATACCACACTGCATTGCATAGAATTACACAGATCTCAAAACTGTACCACACAACCATTCAATACCACATTACACTTTGATATTCTACATTATACTAGCTAATGAAGTAGCCTCTATGTGGTCGCACTATGTATTAGAAACAGCAGCCAAATCTCTAATATTCCATTTTACTATCTTTAGAAAAAATGTAGTTTTGGTTTGTGTAGTCTGGGTAACGTTGCCTGAATACAAAACTGGGATGGTCGTAACCGGAATGTCTTTGATCCTAGATTTACTTAATCAGGGATTAAACAGCAGCGGTAGCTCCACAATGTATCATACCAAACACTACCATGCAATATCTGTACATTAAATGAATGGATCTTCGTCATTTTCACGATGAGTATTAAGTTGTTCAGTCGGTCAACTGAACGTAACTGAATTAGTGTGTAAATGGTTGAATATTCCACAGACACGTATACACTTTAATGTAATTCTCGAGCGTGACGGACTGTGGGATGGCTGGATCTTTAAATTACGAGTACAACCCCTCCATCGGGCTTCCACACAATTTCCGTCTGTTCTGTTTTACTCACGAGGTTTTGCTCAACCCAAAGCTATGATAAAGAGTTCTCCAGCCGCATGGGCCGTAGATATTTTTCTTCTGGGCCGCACAAAAAGAATAAATCTTAAAACTGTATTTCTATTTTGACGCTCACAGTCTGTTGGGTGATTTTGCATTAAATATGCATGAATGTAAATGTATTATATAATTAAAGTATGTGTTATACATTTTATTGTGTTTTGTTATGCACGTGATGCCCTGGTTTGTGGAAAAATTGTCTTGTGGAGCGCTGGTAAAAGACACTTAAAGTGTTACGCAATAGGATGGAACTCGGGATCTTGTGATTACGAAATGAATTTTCGCCATTCGTTCTTATCACGCTGTACTACACTACAATTGTATTGCACAAGATTGCATGATACGTTATACTAGTTGGTTCTCAAACTGACATATCAGCCTCACAAAAAATATTTGTGAAAATGGTTTCTGGCTCTTTAATAACAGAAAGAATTTACACCCATCTTATTTTTTCTTCGTCAATATGGACACATTCAAGCGTGCGTATATCTATGTATGTATATGATAAAAAAAATCCATCGAAGAATGGAGATAGCAAATTATGTTTATTGCTCAGTTTGCAATTGTTTCGTCGATTTCCATTATGACCAGCCTTGCATCATGTCGTTATCATGTCAATAATAAATGATTTATTTTCATGCACTCTGCTTGGCGGAATCAACTCAGAAGGACGTCTCAAAACGCAATTCACTAATATGTATGTGTATATATATGTATATATATATATATTAACATGGCAGTTTGTCTGTCTGCTTTTCAGTCCTGACAGCCTTTCCTTCTCTGAGAACTGCTTTATTATACCACGCAACAGAATTGTATGGTTGTCATATAAATGTATAGCAAAAATTGAACTCCTGGAGAATCGAATCTACGATCAAGTTTCGACTCCCGTGTAAGAACGGTTCGCCACAATTTAACCGATGTCATATTCGAATTGAGAAAGCCACGAATGTCACATGATTTCACATCAAGGGCTCACAACTAAAACGAGTCAACGAGCGAGATACAGTGATCAGGGTTTCAGCAGAAGTGCGGAAACGGGGGCAAGAAAAACAAGTCTGAAAATCAGTTGGAATGATATGGTTAGAATGCTGTGATCATTTTCTCTATCTGGACTAACCTAGGGTTAAATTACAACAGTAGCAATGGTCTCAGCAATAGCAAAAGAGAAACAAACAAACAAAAAACAAGTAATAACAACAGCAGCAATAATAGTTACTTTCGACCTCCCATTTCCCTGTACTGCCACCAACACTCCCTATGTTGTTTTTGTAATAAGAACAGCAACAATAACATTAATTATTGTCCTCAAATGTCAATATGTTGGCAATGATGGAGACATTAAACAGTAAACTGTTCATCTAATTCTATGTCATCTAGTACAACAATAACAATAACAGCAGAGCCACGACGACTATAGAAGTTGCTATAACAACTGTAATTGTAATAACCGAACAATAACAACATAATCACCAACAATAATACTGTCATCATAATACCAAAACACGCCAACTCGTCGACACCCCATCCAACACTCTCAATCCTTCGTTAGCATTTTCAGTTAGTCTACCACCATCCACCCATCACAAACAAGACCACCATTCGCCAACAACAGCAATAACAACAACACTTTCGAGCTCCCTCTCAACAACACAATTAGCAGAATCAACATAGAGACCTCTACGTAATTGATTGACCTGCTAGAACTACACTATATAGTTCTAGATAAAAAAAAATGTGATGGTCATAGCTAGAAATTCCTTGACCATGGGTCTTCTCAGTCCAGACTAACCAATAACAACAGGACATAACAGTTCAGTTATGTCCTACATAGGCTAATAGTCATGCAAAACGATTACCCTAACCACTGGAAGCGTGTGGCATAGTGGTCTGGATATTGCACTCACGATCGTGAGATAATGGTTTCGATTCCCGGTCCGGGCGGTGAGTTATGTTCCTAATAGAATCACTTCATCTCTCGATGCGCTGCGATCACTTCGACATCTGATGTGTTGCACACCGTGCACCTGTTCAGACAACGTCAATTTGATGGCAGGAGTGAACTCCTCTACAGCACAAACATTTAATCGCTGTAAATAAATAGGCACAAGAAATTGGTGAACCCTCATCTCTGTCGCCTACGACAAGACAGTCTACGAGTCTACGACACCCTAACCACTAATAACATCAGAACAATACACGCAACCCCCCATCATCATTAATAGCAGTACCATCAACATCACTAACAATGACCACCAATACCATCATATTGTCAACAACTACAATGCCTTAATATAACATTCACATTGCTGCAATACAATATCCAATGCTTCAATACCGATATAGGGTCCCACGAAATCCATAGTGACATAAAACAGGACATACTGAACTATGGTAGAAATCTTATATTTAAAAACCATGCATTTAATACATTGATACCGCAAATGATACTGAAAAACTGAAAAAGTATGATAATATACATGCAAACATTATGCGTAAAATCCCAAAATGTAATAAACATATTTACGATATTTATGAATATAATACATACATAACACCCGTATCACCCGTCTCGCCAGACACATTTCATTCAACTACAGCCCAACGCATATATACTTATTGGAGAGGTTTCAACATAGAACATCTTTGTATAAAACATTACAAATAATCTGAGAGACATTTTATACCTAAATTCCCTGTTAAAACGACAAAATACCTTACATCTCAATTGACTTTGGTCAGTTTCTTCCATTTGGTACTAGAAAAGCAATAGATACCTCAATTTAAAACCCACAAGGTTTGACAAAGTCACAAATGTATATCTAAAACGCACTAATCTTGAAGGAATTATCAAATTCATCAGCATTTTCAATTACCCTTGCACACATTACCAAATCCCCGAACTCTGGAAGAAAAAATCATCACACAGACACCACCATTACATATCCCTAAACTCCAGAAACTCTGACCGTCGATATCGCCAACTACACATTTTTTCCCCAATTCTCAATATTCTGGCCACTGTACACTATCCATGCTATTAACGAAGATATCTCTCCATAGTCATTTGACATGTTAGAAATAGCAGCCAAATTCTTCCTAATAACACACTCTACCATCTTTGAAAAAAGCATATTTTCGATAATGTAGTTCTGTTTTCATGGCTTGAGCAAAAGACGGGTCATAGCTGGAAAATATTCGATTATAGATTTGTTCAATCAGGGCTGGCCTGGAGCTCAATAACAACGAACAACATCTATCATCTAACTCGTAAACATCACACAAAGGATCACGGCGGTTTCACCAAAAAGAACCTTTCATTCTTACTAATATCGAAATCATCAAAACATTTAAGTCCATTTTCCGCCTCCCACTTATAAAGCAAGCTGATAAATATCTTCAGAAATAAAAATATCAGGCTGGCGAACTGTTTTCTGAAATCGTCAAGCATATGTACTGTCGGGCGATATACTTTCCCGCATTTCGCCTGCCGTTATGTTCTGAGTTCAAATTCCGCCGAGGTCGACTTTGCTTTTCATCCTTTCGGGGTCGTTAAATTAAGTACCAGTTACGCACTGGGGTCGATATAATCGACTTAATCCGGTTGTCTGTCCTTGTTTGTCCTCTCTGTGTTTAGCCCCTTGTGGGTAGTAAAGAAATACATATATTAGAACATCTAGAGTGTGTAATTTTCCAAGCAATGTACTACAAGAATCATTCCACTCACCCAAGTTAAAAAAAAAAAAAATTATGCCTATCCAACCTTCCCACATCTCCGCGAAACATGCGTACTATGTGAGGTATACTGTGAAAGTCACGTCCTCTTACGATTCTCCAGACACGTCTGCACAACTACATTAAACTCATAGGAACTTGGTTCATAATAAATAGCCTAAATCTAACTTTAACGAAGCCACTATTTCTCTTCTTAACAGCAACACTAAAGAATATTGAATACAAGTCATCATACTTAACATAACACCATCAGTTGTCTATTTGATCGTGCAGCAGCTTTGGCTCAAGTATGGCCCAAGGTCGAGCATTTGGTACCTGAAACATTACCAGAATTCATTTCAATCCACTTTCAGATCAACGCGACCGATGGAACATCTCTCCTTCCATTCTAAACAGAACTAGTGGAGGAAAAGTATGAGCGATTCTGGTCTTTGACGAGGTCCCCCTAAGTTGTCTCTTTGGGATGGCATTCAGGTCGAGGATTAGGGACATTTTCCTGTTGGCGTGGTAGTATAAAAAGGACTATTTCATGTTGGAGGAAAACTCTACAGGAATATAAGTGTTTATAACCTGCACGCTGGGCTGCGACACCTTGTACGCACTCGTTCAGTGTCTATCCATTGTTAATTTGTGGGTTTGTGTCGAACAGCTGCTCTTACGTACAAGACGAATTTGAAATCTCAGTTTTTGTATTTGATACTTTAATTGCTCATTAACACTATGAGCCCTTGTGGTCAATAAAATAAATTATGATTATAACCCCTACTATACTTCATGTACTTCATGTAACTTGTCTTTACAATGTCCCCTTCAGCCGACAACTGGGAGCAAATAAAAAAATTACTACTACTACTACTACTACTACTACTACTACTACTACTACTACTACTACTGCCCCCTCTCTCTCTCTCTGAGGGAGGCAGTGTACTGAGTGACATCGCTGTGTTACTTTGCAAGTTGTGAAATTTGTGTTTTTGTGATCACGTGTATGCTATAGTCTGCGATTTTGTCATGGAACAAAGAACCAACATGAAATTTTGCGTTAAACTTGGGAAGTCTGCTACAGAGACATTGAGCATGCTCCGACAAGCTTACAGAGACGAAGCTGTAGGTCGAACGCAATGTTTCGAGTGGCACGGGTGCTTCAAAAACGGAAAACCGTCCCTGGAAGACGATGAGCGATCTGGAAGATCTGCTACGAGCGTCACTCCCGGAAATGTGGCGAAAATTCATCAACTTGTAAATGAGGATCGTCGGAAGACAGTCAACGACATTGTCAATGTAGTTGGTCTGTTGTATGGGCTCATGCAAGCAATCCTAACGTTTGAAATGAACATGCGATGCATCTCTGCCAAGTTTATTCCCCGCCTGATGACCACTGTGCACAAAGAATACCACGTCGAAGTCTGTAAAGATATCCGTCAGCGTGCCACTGATGACCCATTCTTCATGACAAGGATTATCACCGGTGACGCGAGTTGGGTCTATGGCTACGACATTGAAGCGAACAGCAGTCATCACAATAGATCAGCCCTTCATCTCCACGACCGAAGAAAGCACGACAAAGCCGCAGCTCAATCAAGAGCATGTTCATATTTTTTTTCGACATCCGCGGTATTGTGCATCGAGAATACGGCCTCCAGGGTCAGGCCGTCAATCGAGAGTTCTACTACGACGTTTTGAAGCGTTTGAGGGAAGACATTCGGCGAAAGCAACGGGATCTGTGGAGCGCGAAGAATTGGATCCTTCACGATAACAACGCACCTTGTCACCGAGCTCTCCTCACTCGTGAGTTTTTTGCATCCGTCCTATTCGCCAGATTTAGCAAATGTAGACTTTCATCTCTTCCCCAAAGTGAAAATGCAATTCAAAGCTCGCTGTTTTAACATCGTTATCGAGATCAAGAGCGAATCGCAGAAGGTCCTCAACTCGCTTACGGAAAACGATTTCCAGGCCGGATTCCAAAAGTTGCAGGAATGCTGGGACGAGTGTATTGCTGTGCAAGGTGACTATTTCGAAGGAGACAATATTAAAACTTAGTTAAATAAGTTATTTTTTATTAAACATAACTAGTCCGGGAACTTTTTGACACTACCTCTTAAGTTGTGTTAGTTTGTTGGGTGGTATTTAATAGTTTGCATTTACTATGTGACTAGTCTTAGCAGCCGTAGCAGCAGCAGCAGCAGCAGTAGTAGTAGTAGTAGTAGCAGTAGTAGTAGCAGTAGTAGTAGCTTCTTTATTGCATAGTGATTTGTATGTATGTGATATGTTGGTTGTGTTACACTTCATCTTCTCGTCAGTGAGTGAAATGATTCATTCGTTTTCTTTTTAGAGACGCTTTTATATCAAATAGATTAATATTCTCTTTTTAGAATATCAATAAATGTCTAGCAAGCTATGGCATTTTTCTGTCTCTTGCTTGACTTTCGCCAGTGCTTACTCTATTCCATTTGTTCTCTCTTTCATTTTTTAGCAGTTTCATCACCAACCTCCATTCCCGATCTCTTCTCTATTACAGCGAGACGTCGCTACACTTTTGAGAACGCGGTGAACACTCTTACGGTTTTGGAGAAGGAGCAACATATCACGTTTAGAGAAATTCTTCAGTTAAAAAACAAAACAAAAACAAAAACATTTTATTTTTCGTCGATGTATCGACATATTGTCCACTGGAAATTGTTGCCGACTCGTTCGAGTCCGTAATGTACTCTGACTTGGCAAGGACTAGGCATTACTGTTGTTGACAAGTCTCAAATTTCAACATTCTTTTTCAGGATTCTTGAAGAATACAGGATGGCTTTTCTGCAAGTTCACAATTCATGTCTCAATTCATTATCTTTTATCCCCTTAAGTTGAATCTTGAGTTTAGTGCTTAAGTGTATCGGTCAGCACAAAAAACAATTTTTCCCCTTTTGTTCTACAAACACCTCGTCTCTCTGGCTATCTCCTCATACTTCTCAAAATCTTCGGCTTCCTTGATATCCACTCCGCAATCATGCATTCTATGATCTTATACTGGTTGTTCCTTCTGTCTTCCACGAACATATCAATAGCGTTGCTTCAATAGTATGGTCAGTGTTTATGGAAAAATATAACAAAATGCTGTAAATATCTTTCACCATCACCTCTGGCCCATGTTTATACCATATTTACGCTCTTGAAATTCACAACCATTCCATTGCACTCTTTTGCTGATATAGTCATGCCTGCGTTTGTGCTCTTTTAATGCTAGTTTACTGCACTCAGCAGATTGTTAACGCTGTCAGATATTTTTCAACACAATCTGTATTTGTTGTCTGACAGCTATATCATCTAGAGAAAAACAACTTGTTTTAAATCTCTGAGCGAGCGAAATACAGTAACAGTGCCGAATAGTAATGTTTATATGCCAACAGAATGTGGCAGTTTATAAAGGACGATGTTATTGTTGTTTTAGCCCCAGGAAAACATCTTTTCCAGCTGGCTATCGACACACAGTTTGTGTCCAGGTTTCTGGATGTTATCCGTCCTCAGTGTGAGACAACCACAAGTTAGTGACGAAAGCAAATACTATATATTTTTTTTATCATCTTTCGTCTTTATTAAGTTCGTATAATGACTTTTTTGAAGAGCTATGAATAAGGAAACAGTTTCCCTTTACAAGTTTTCGTCACTCAGCCACAACCAGCGTTCTTCCAACGTCCTCAGTTTGTTGCATGAATTGGTTATATAGTTATTTCTTGTTCCAGCGATTTATCTTGTCATCCTGTCATTCTTCCTACCCTTGAAATCTTTCACTATATTAATTACTTCTGTGATATTTCTAGGCGCAGATAACTTTAGTTCCTTACTGTGTACAACATATTTTTCCAAACCCAACTCGCAACATTTATGGTGTCTTCTACATTTAATAAACCTATAGTTTCTTCCTTTCTAAGTAAATAGATCTTGTGAGGATTACTTTAACTGTGGTGTGTATTATTCGTTGTGAGCAGCTTCCTTGTTCTGTCTATTTCATGTAAATTTGTATTTATCCATTTTAAAAATGAAATAGAATAATCAACATTGCCATGGCTCAAGTGTGATTGTCTCGATACCTCCATTTAGTCTTGCACACTTCATTTAGTCTTGTACACTTCGAAGTTTTGTACATTTAGTCTTGTACACTTTCTCATTGCCTTTTCTAATATTATGCTATTCTTAGGTTTAGTTGATTCACGGAATCGTTGGTAGATTGACAGAATGCCTTGCAATATTTGCCCCAACCCTTTGTTTTCTGAGTTCTAATCCAGCAGTTTTTAATGAAACTAGTTTCGTTACATTCTTCAGAAGTTAGATTTCTACAATATTTAACAGCATCCATTTGGTGTTCCAACTAAATATCTACCAATCCGAATTGTTGCGAATCAGGCACTCGGTCTATTAAGTGTATTCCCTGTCTTACCTCTTCTGAATATTTTGGTATTTGATTCATCGTTGCTGAGGGCTGGAAATGCTGAGGAATATCTGTATGAAGAAAATATGAGAGTTAGAGAAAGAAAGCAAGAGAAAGAGAGTAAAAGAAAGAGAGAAATAGAGAGAGAAATAGAGAGAGGGAGGGGAGGGAAGGAAGGAAAGAGAATTAAACATCATAAATATATACGGTCATAAACGTAGACATCAAAGAATTAATGAACCACATACATCAAGGCACAGACATTACATACAACGACTCCATTATACCAACAGCATGTTGGTCCTGAGCCCTTCGCTCTCTACGGAGGCCATCGACCATTTTCCTCCGCTATTTTCCTCTACTGTTCTCGATTCTGAGCTGTCTTTTATGCTTCACTCCTTTTGGATTCCTGCTTTTTTTTTTTAGATTTTGCGGCATCGCGTCATGTCTCCGTGAGGATAGGCGTACCTTTCCTAGGTCTTGTTGGTTTTGAATTGTCATCGAAGTTGTCACTGATGCTTCTGTAATTTTTCTTTTTTCCAGGTAGGGGTGTTCGTCCTACGCAAACCCATTTTTACCCCTGGGAAGAGATGTTCCATTTTAGTCCTGCCTGTATCCTTTGTCCTGTCCATCATGGAAGACCCTACCATGAGCTTGCACTCCGCTGGTATAACTCTCAGGTTCGATGAGGCACACAAACCATCACACCATTATAAGGACTAGATCTTGTGGGGGAACAAATAGCATACAAACATAAATACAAATTCTAAAAGGAACACAAAAAAAACTTTCAACAAACTATAAACAAAATATCTCGACAGAATTGAATATTTCAGAGGAACAACAAACAGAATTTTAAAGTATTTACTGGATTATCGCTTGTCCTTCATTCATCCAATATGGTCTCACTCAGAATAGGCGGTGCAAATGCACGTTGCTAGAGGTCACTTTAGAAGTAAGGCCACCTTGCTCAACGACCTCAGATCGCTAGACATACATGTGACTATCAGGGAGATCAGAATTTTCGAAGTACGAGTCTTCATGACCACATTCTCTGGTTATAAGTTCTGTACATATCCAAGTCGACTGGACTCGGAAGGCTGAAAAGTCTCAATCTCGCAAAACGTACTATCTTCCTGCACTCATAAAAGTCGTTGATACGGGAAGCAATCAGCAATGAAGGTCACACATTCAGATTAGTAACCGTCTACGTCTCAACAGGCATAGTGTAGCCAGAGTTCTTTAGGCGTCTCGAGTATTTCCTGGGAACGTCCTACTCTTTAGTGCTAGTGATAAATTGAAAAGTCTTCGCGGATACCTAGTGGCTCTGTGTGGAACTGGTCGATAGGAGAGGGGAATACAAAATCCTAACAAACCTCAGACTGAATTTTGCAAATGTGCTAGTGTGGACAGGGATAAACCACATTGGGTCATACGGTTACCAGCAGGGTAGTAAGTTTCAATCAAATGCCGTGAAAGGAGGCTCTCTGTGAAAGGTGGAGTAGAGGCGGAGAATGCCTACATCACCTCCATCACTACTTAACACCTGACCGTTGATACCTTACTCCAGTGCCTTTTGGGCTTAATTGGAGCGTCTGCTTTCCTGCTTCCCGCGGAAGAGAAACTTTCTACTGGTCAGACTGCCTATCAGACTTGGCATGTTGTGGCTGAATCATCATCACCATCGTCGTTATTATTATTATTATATTATTATTATTATTATTATTATTATTATTATTATTATTATTATTATTATTATTATTGCCTTTGCACAGCTTCTAACGCTGGAGATGTACTACAGTGTCAGCTGTTCACTACCAGTGAATTAAGGTAACAACTCTTATTTATCGAGCACCTTCCGGTGTATTTGAGCGGTTCCAAGCAGTGCTGTTTTCTGGAAACGTCCTACTCTTTAGTGCTAGTGATAAATTGAAAAGTCTTCGCGGATACCTAGTGGCTCTGTGTGGAATTGCAGCCCCTATTTGTTCCACGTACTTCTCGAAATTTTTGCTCACTGTTCCCAGGGCTCTGACAATTATTGGTACTACTGTTACCTTTTTCATCGACCACAACTGCTTAACTCCCAAGCTAACCTGTCATATCTATCGACTTTCCTCTCTTCCTTATCGCATACCTTGTTAGCTGGACATGCTATATCCATGATCCAGCATTGTTTGTTTTCTTTCTCAATTAAGACTATGTCCGGCTTCCTATTCTCTATCTCATGGTTGCACTGAATCATAAAATCCCATAGGATCTTTGCATTTCTATTTTCGACGATGCCTTCAGGTTTGTGGTAGTACCAATTTTTTGCTCTGTCAAGTCCATACTTGTTGCAGAGTGTCCAATGGACAAGCTTGGCTATATTGCCGTGGCGTCTCTTATATTCCTTCTGGGCTAGTGGCGTACATTGGCTGCTAATATGCCATACGGTTTCACCATTTTGTCCACATGTTCTGCACTTATCACTTTCTGCTGTGTTGTCTATTCTGTATTTTATGTAGTTTGTTCTTAGTGCTTGCTCTTGGGCAGCACAGATTAGAGCCTCCGTTTCCGGTTTTAAATCACTTTTAGTTATCCACAGTCATCTTTTTTCTTTGTCTGTCTTATCATCAACATCCCTATGAAATTGTCCATGCATTCTTTTCTTTACCCACCTATTTTCAGTTTCATTCGTTTTTAATTTCTTGTATAGTGCTTTATATTTGTAATCTTTCATCCTACACAAACCTGACCTTCTTACTTCTAATAATGGCGGTTCTGTGGCATTTTTACATACCATGCTATGTTGTTTTATTCTGCTTTAATGCTGTGTTCGCATCCAGTAAGTCCGCTTCCCCCCTCTTTTTCTTCTATCTGTTTCATAACCTCCCCCGACGGTATCGTTTGCCCGTCCACACATTTGATTTTGCTTCTCTTCAAGACTAACACGTCACACTTTCTCAGTCCGAACTCCATTCTGATATCAGCGCTGAAGGTATACACCGTATCAACGAGGGAACTAACTCAGGGTTCATCTTTACCATGAAGTTTGAGGTCATCCATGAATAACAAATGGTTGACTTTTTGGTGGCGGCTTTTAAATACATACCCAGCTTTTGCTTTCCTCAGAATCAGTGTTAGTGGTATCAAGCACAGTACAAAGATCAGTGGGGACAGGCAGTCCCCTTGCAAGATGCCCCTCCTAATTTCTACTGTCATAAACTTCTTCCGTATGCTGACAGGTCCGTCCTCCAGTTCGCCATACTTTTTCCAAGCAATATTATTATTATTATTATTATTATTATTATTATTATTATTATTATTATTATTATTATTATTACTACTACTACTATTATTATTATTATTTTATTATTATTATTATTATTATTATTATTATTATTATTATTATTATTATTGAGTGAGAGAGCAGTGCGTGCCATCAAAGTGACACTGGGGTAAAATATACGAAGCCCAGTATACCCATCATGACTACCCGTCTGATAAGGATACACCAGGCACATGCATCACACCCATATGTGCGCGACATGGTGATTTCATATCAAGATAAACAGCACATGACCTTGCAGGTGGGGCCCAGTTAGAATTTTCTTCAGGTTGAATAGCCCATCCCGCTCAAAAGGTCCCTGAATAAGGGTTGTTTAAGGATGTTGAAAGAACCACCCATGTTTTCAGAGGTGAATTATTCAAACCCCAAAGAATCCCTCTCAACACATGGCTATGATGCTCCCCCACTACTTCTGCTCGTGATCAGAGATGCACATATCGTCAGCCACTAAGGGACATGCTCAACTGGTTATGGTCAAACAACTGACAAGCAAATCTGTGGT
>NC_042999.1:97714893-97731618 GCF_006345805.1 Octopus sinensis
TAAGGGCCAAGAGTTTGAGTTTGGTTCTTTCAGCATTTATCAAAACTCTTGAAAAATGCAACCATGTTGCTTCTGCTAAAGATTAATAATAATAATAATAAATAATATATAATAATAATAATAATAATAATAATAACAATAATAATAATAATAATAATAATATAATAATAATAATAATAATAATAATAATAATAGCCCTGATGCAGTACCAGGCAGTGGCTCTCATGGCTTCTGATCTTAACTGATTGGAAGTGTTATCATGTACATTGTTTTGTCTTGGTATAAAAGATGGGCTACAGCAAATATTCTGCTCAATACCACAGATTTGCTTGTCAGTTGTTTGACCTTAACCAGTTGAGCATGTCACTTAGTGGCTGACGATATGTGCATCTCTGATCACGAGCAGAAGTAGTGGGGGAGCATCATAGCCATGTGTTGAGAGGGATTCTTTGGGGTTTGAATAATTCACCTCTGGAAACATGGGTGGTTCTTTCAACATCCTTAAACAACCCTTATTCAGGGACCTTTTGAGCGGGATGGGCTACTCAACCTGAAGAAAATTCTAACTGGGCCCCACCTGCAAGGTCATGTGCTGTTTATCTTGATATGAGATCACCATGTCGCGCACATATGGGTGTGATGCATGTGCCTGGTGTACCCTTATCAGACGGGTAGTCATGATGGGTATATTGGGCTTCGTATATTTTACCCCAGTGTCACTTTGATGGCATGCACTGCTCTCTCACTCAATAATAATAATAACATATACATTCATATGTTATGCATTCATGGAGAAGAACGATATTTTCCCCATTGAACAAAAAGGGTGCCGCCGAGGCTCATACGGATGCAAAGATCAACTGCTAATTAATCGTATGATCCTTGAGAACTGTCACAACAAGCGCAGAAATCTCAGCTCCGCATGGATTGACTATAAAAAGGCCTTCGACAGTATACCGCATTCATGGATCTTGAAATCGCTGGACATCTTCAAAATTTCCCCTGTGATTTCAAGCTTCCTGAAGCATAAGTCGTTGTGGAATACGAATCTCCAATTATACCACTCTAATGGAGTACTTGCCTCAGATAATATAAACATCAACTGTGGCATTTTTCAAGGTGACTCACTTTCACCTCTAATATTCTGCATAGCCCTAATACCCCTTACAAGTGAATTAAACAGAACAGTGTATGGGTATAAAATTGTCAATAAAAAATAAGCCATCTATTTTATATGGATGACTTAAAACTCTATGGTAAAGACGATAATGAACTTGAAGGCCTATTGCGCACTGTGAAAGCATTCAGTGATGACATCGGAATGGAGTTTGGGCTTGAGAAGTGTGCCAAGGCCACATTCCAGAAAGGGAAAGTGAAGACCACAAATTCAGTCGTGTTAGATGTTGACACAGTCATAAGAGAGCTTGAGCAAGAACAAACCTACAAATATTTAGGGATAAATGAAGGCTCTGGTATTCAGCATGCAAGCATGAAAGAGAGGATCAGGAAGGAATGTTATAGGAGAGTTCGAGCAGTCCTGAAATCTGAACTAAATTCACGTAACAAGGTGTTAACTATAAATTCCTTAGCAGTTGTTACTTATAGCTACAATGTGTTGAACTGGAATATGAGTGAAGTAAAGAAAATAGATAGGAAAATACGCAAGCTGCTGAGTTGTAATAGGATGCACCACCTAAAGGAGGTTGAGGCCTGATCTAATTTGAACTAGCTTACAAAACAACCACAATTGGACTGGCCAAATATCTTGAAATAACGAATGACTGGATGCTAAAGCTTGTGGAAAATCACGAGAGACGAAAGAAGCTTCATTCTATCATAAAGGAAAGCAAAAAATTTGCTATTGATCTCGTGCAGGATACCCAAACTGAACAACCCGAGGGGAGTACGGCAACTATTGTTGCAAAGAAGGTGGAAATAATGGCAACGAAAAAAGCGCACGAGCAATTGGCTGATAGGTGGGAGGAGAAACCTCTGCACGGCAAATATGTGGCCCGTAGCAAACAAGCTGATGTTGACCAGAAGCAAACCCATCAGTGGCTACGGAGCTCAGGGCTAAAAGCAGAGAGCAAAGGTTTCATCCTGGCTGCTCAAGATCAAAGCCTATTAACCCGGAACTACCAGGCCAATGTGATGAAAAATGGAGCAGACCCAAAATGCCGATTCTGCAACGACATGATTGAAACAGTGGACCACCTAATCTCTGGATGTAAAGTTTTAGCACCAGTGGAGTATAAATTAAGACATGACAGAGTTGGCCAATATCTACACTGGCTAATAAGTCGGCATTACAATATCAAAACTGCCGACAAGTGGTATAATCACCACCCTGAAGCTGTAACTGAAGGAGAAAATGTAACGATTCTGTGGGACTTTCCAGTACATACAGACCGAACCATCAAAGCCAATAAACCGGATATTGTTGTGAAAGACCAAAACAATAACGTTTGCTTATTGATCGACATGTGATCATAATATCTCGGCGAAAGAATTTGACAAGCTCAGAAAATATAAAGACCTGCTCATTGAAATTGAGAAAATGTGGCATCTCAAGGCGGTTACAATACCAGTGATCTGATCGTAGGAGCACTAGGAATGATCAAGAAAGGAACCGAAAATTATATGAGATTGATCCCTGGCTTACCATTTCTGCAAGAAGTGCAAAAGATTGTCTTAACTGGTGCATCACACGTATTGAGAAGAGCATTGTCGATGTGAGAACTATTACTACCCATGTATTTTAATTTAACTTTATTTCTATCAAGAAAAAAAAAATGAGCGAACTAGTGAGTTTAGTTTAATGGCCTACCAATGTATACTATGAGTTTCTTTGCCCTAGGAGTCGGGAAGACACTCGGCAAGAAATGGAAGCAAATTTGAAAGAAGAAAAACCCATAAATAATAATAATAATAATGATAATAATAATAATAATAATAATAATAATAATAATAATAATAATAATAATATAATAATAATAATAATATACATATTAAAGCACGATTTATTCGTGATCAGAGATTTTCGAAAACCGAGGTACTACTGTATATACATATATATATATATATATATACATACACACACATGAGTGCGCGCGAGATGACTTGCCTTATTTTCATTAATTTGTGAATATACTATTGTATTGCATAATGCTGAGGAAACATATTGATGCAAATATGTACGAATAATTTTTGAATAATAAAATTGATATTACAAGATAAAAGTTACGAAACGGCTGTAATCATATGGTGGTCATATGGAAAAATGAATTTATCTTTACCTCTCACATTTCCTGACTTTATACTTTGCATACTCCATGCTGAGAAATTTAACGCTCATATTTTCTGGATTTTCAGTTACATTATGTAACATTGCATTGTAATTGACTACTACGTGGACTGATAGCCGTCTCCGAATGAGGGGCTTACTGTGATAACCGCATAATTCTCTGAATTCATATTTGATACTCTTATATTTAGTGATCTAAAAGTTTGGGCTTCCTTTCATCAAACTGTTGAACGCAAGCAAACCGAAACTCGGAAACTATTGTCAACCTTTTCTATGTAAAAGTTAATACACACACACACATACACACACACATACGCACACACACACATGTATGAACACACATACACATACATGTGTGTGTGTGTGTGTATGTGTATTCATTTGCTTTTTGTGAACAATGGCATTGACGTTGGATATCATGTTTTAATGAGATAATCACTAATCCCCTGTTCACTGATTTCTGATGGCAAAGGCAACGAAGTGAGTATTTGTGAAACACGGGTGGAATAAATATCACAATGTATGTTTGGCCCATGCACCGGTTAATCAACAATTTCCTCGCCTATGAGTGCGTCTTTCGCAGACACACTTACACACAGACAGACACACACTCACACTCACTCAAGCACACTCACATGCGTACACACATACAGATAGTTTTCGATCAGATCATCGTAATAATCCTGTATAAGGAACGACTCAATGATGCAGTCAGAGCAAGGATACTTGGTGCTTATTGTCACATATCAGAGCAAGATGTTATGATTCCCTTTCCCTCATCATCACATACATGATGTATGCAAATCTTCTGAGGTTACTCCAGCTGTAAAAGGAAAGAAACCAATTATGACGGTGTTCTTTTCATTACCTTAAAACTGTGTATTCCTAAGCTAGTTCTTCTCCCATTTTCTTTTAGGACGACGAATCTCATTCTATAGAAAAGCGTAAGAGTATCCAATATTATTAAAAAGAGCAATCTCTTGTTTATTGTTGCTGTTACAGTTGTTATTGCAGCAGCCGCAGCAGCAGCAGCAGCAGTAGCCACAGCAGCCGTTCAAAAATTTGGACCTGGAGATCTCCATTTCCAGCGACTTCGAGGGCCACCTAATCACTCTTACCCGTCTTGTTGCTTAACACCAACAACAACAACAACAACAACACCACCACCACCACCAACAACAACAACAGCAGTAGCAGCAACAACAACAACACAACAGCAGCAGCAACAACAACAACAACAACAACAGCAGCAGCAGCAGCAACAACAACAACAGCAGCAGCAGCAGCAAAATATATTTTGTGAACCTCACGGTTGTTGATTAAGATTCTTGACTCTCAGACTTACTGCGTTTAATCAGCTAGTGTATCTTATATGGTACCTAGTTGGGGTCATCACTATTAAACTGATTTTTAAAACGAGGCGAAGAGTTAGGGGCTTGCTTCGCCTTTGCCACTGTTCGCCTGCTACAGTAGTACTTCCAGAAACCACCCATACTACCATAACCATTTTCCTTAAGCTACACCAGCACATTATCTCTGCCAGGCCACGTATCTCCTTAAAGACTACTGTAATTAATACCACTACTGCGTTTAGTTATTTCTTCTAAGTGGCCTGACAATGTCCTTTTAATTTGTTACGTCTGCAACATCATTCAGTTCCTTTCCTAAGGATGTAAATTAACTTAAGAAATAATTTCTTCAAATCATTTCCCCTTTCCTCTGAAAGTTACAAATAATTGTCGCTAGGTTTCTGCTGTTCTTCGGTTGAAATGGGTAACATTCTGCATATTAATTATTTACTGTACGCGACATTCCGTACATCATTTTCTGACTTAAAGCTATACTCTGCAAACTGTTGAATCACTCATCCATTATACAGAGCTCTTACAGCTTCTGACAGCAAATCGCACGCATGTATTTACTTCAGGAATGATTTATTCGTGTTACCGGCGGAGCCCCAACCTTCTTATAGGTCCTGAATTGAAGGCTGCTAATCAGTTGTATGCTTCTATTTTGGGTGCCCTGCCTACATTGCTTGTATTTGTAGCAACTCTTTCTCCCCCCTCTCTCTCTCCCCCTCTCCCATCTCCCCTCCCTTCCCCTCCCCCTTCTCTCTCACACACATACATATTAGAATTATGCAATAGAAGCAGCTCTAGAGAAAAAAAGCTTTATCTATATAACATACATAATGTATGTGTAATGTTCAAAAGCCAGAAGCTGCCATATTTTATATATTTCAAACTGACCTACTCGGCCTCGTTTCGGAAGTGACATGAGTACGTGACACTGACAAGCCGCAAAAACAGCGAAATACGCATCTGTCGTTCTCGCAGTCACTTCGTTTCGCCCAGTTCTGAAGTATATTGTGTTTTTTTTTTTTAAATACAATACGTGTATAAAGAGATTTTTCTGAACTAAAATTGCAGCGCCTGCTTTTTCAATGAAGCACATATATTAAGTACGTTATACATATAGGAATGTTTTGACTGAGGAAGGTACACTATAAGAAATTTTTCTTACATAATTACTCGAAACATATGTATTAAACGCATTCAAAATATCAGCATTTAGTTTTATATTGATTACATATTATACGACTTGACGCCATTACAATCCAGTCTGTCCTTGTTTCGCTTACACGGTTAATGTAACAAGGATTTAGGAGTGGAATGTATTACTGGGCTTGAGTCAAAAATGTTTGGTAGAGTGTATGGCATCAAAGCATAACTGTGCGTGTGGGTGTGTTTGGTGTGTTGTGAGTTTCTAATCCAGTGATCGATATTGCGACGCGTTTTGGGAGAAAGATAGTCGAAATAACTCTTCCAATCCTTGTGTGCCTAGAAGATATTCTAATTAAGATATGGTTTAATAACATGTGTCGTAGTGCAATGCGGTGTTCCAGTGTTCTGCAAACCTTTTGTTATCATGCCTTCCCCACACCTTCTCTTCTACAATATCTTACTTCTAATATTACAGTCCTCTTCCTCAAAATGAACTCGTGCAGTAATAGTTCATAAGAGTTTTAAATACATACCCACCTATTCCTCCCCAAAAGATCTAATATATTCCAGTGGCGTCAAAGCATTCCCGGTTATGAAAGGGGGTAGGGAGGGAGTGCGAAAGGAAAAGAGTATGAGAGGGAGAGAGTGTAAAAGGGAAAAGGCGAGAAGTATAGGGAGAAGTATAGAGAGAAGAGAGTAAGTGCAGTAAGAGAGAAGAATGGAGAATGTAGAAGTGTTAAAAGAGAGAAGGGAAGAGATGAAGGGAGAGGTTTAAGGATGGGAAGATAAAAGAAAGGGTATAGGGTTAGAGAGAGAGAAGGGGAGAATTTTTAGAGAGGTATTTATAGGAAAGAGAAGGTATATAGAGATGTTGAAGAATAAAGGGAAAAGAGAGAGAGGGAGAGGGCAGGAGAGAGAGAAGGGAGAGAAAGAGAAAATAAGAGAGAAAAGAAGAAAGAGAGAGGGAGAGAGAGCAGGAGAGAGAGCGCGGGAGAGAGAGGAAGGGAGAGAAAGAAGAAAGAAACAAAGAGAGAGAGAAAGGAAGAAAGAGAGGGGAAAAGCGGGAGATAGAGGAGGGGAGAGAAAGAGAAAGGAAGGAAGCGAGAGAGAGCGGGAGACAGAGGAAAGGAGAGAAAGAAAGAGAGAAAGGAAGAAAGAGAGTGGGAAAAGCGGGAGATAGAGAGAAGAGAAAGAGAAATGAAGAAAAAGGGAGAGAGAGCGGGAAAGAGAGGAGGGGAGAGAAAGAGAAAGGAAAAAAGAAAGAGAGAGGAAGAGAGCGCGCGGGAGAGAGAGGAGGGGAGAGAAAGAGAAAGGAAGAAAGAAAGAGAAAGGAAGAAAGTGAGAGAGGGAGAGAGAGTGTGGGAGAGAGGAGGGAGAGAAAGAGAAAGGAAGAAAGCAAGAAAGAAAGGAAGAAAGAGAGAGAGAGGGAGAGCGAGCAGGAGAGAGAGAGAGAGAGAAAGAGAAAGGAGGAAAGAGAGAGGGAGAGAGAGAGAGAAAGAAAGGAGATAGATAAATAGAAAGAGATATATATATATATATATAAGAGAGAGAGAGAGGGGGAGAGAGAACGACTGAGAGTGAAGAGAAGGACAAGAGTTCGGGAGAGTGAAAAAGATGAAGTGCTGTAAATGAGCAAGCAGTTCAAGTAGTGTTTGTGCCGGTGACAATGGATGAAGCCCCTTACAACAGCAATCAGTTAATAATTGGTCCTCAACTGTAATGTTAGACCAACTTACGAAGGCGCTCAAGCGACTCGAACAGGCAGCTGCTTTAGAGAAGTAGAGGGACGGTAGAACATCAATGACATCAGCTACAATCAGTAGCAACAACAACAACAATCATCAACAGCAACAACAACAACAACGACAGGGACTGAAACAAGCAATGATGATAACATCAACAACAATAACAACTACTACAAGCAACAAAAACAAATGAAATACAATGACAATAACAGCAGCGACAACATCGGTATAATGATATTCTTTTCTACTCTAGGTACAAGGCCCGAAATTTTTAGGGAGGGGGCCAGTCTATTAGATCGACCCTGGTACGCAACTGGTACTTAATTTATCGAACCCGAAAGGATGAAAGGCAAAGTCGACCTCGGCGGAATTTGAACTCAGAACGTAGCGGCAGACGAAATACCTATTGCTTTACTACTCACAAGGGGCTAAACACAGAGAGGACAAACAAGGACAGACGAACGGATTAAGTCGATTACATCGACACCAGTACACAACTGGTACTTAATTTATCGACCACGGAAGGATGAAAGGCAAAGTCGACCTCAGAATGTAAAGACAGACGAAATACCGCTAAGCATTTCGCCCAGCGTGCAAACGTTTCTGCCAGCTCGCCGCCTTACATCGGTAACGATACTGACACCGCTAACATGTTTAGCCATTCTGAAGATGACGGTGCATCTACATCAGGTATGGGCAACCTTCCTCCAGGAACGGGCCGCATCAGATGGGCCACACTTCTAATTTATAGATTCAAAGTAAATTTTTTTACTTTCTAAAGCAGCTGCCTGTTCGTGTCACTTGACCGCCTTCATAAGTTGGTCTAACATTACAATTGTTAACTGATTGCTGTTCAGAAAGTCCCGCGGGCCACAGTTTGCATGTGACTGCTTCACATAATGTTGGAACTCTTAGAAAAAGCCACCAAAATTTCCTCAAATCATATCTTGCCTTCTTATAAAAAAAACAAAACTCGTTGGAGAATGTTCCGATTTTACTGATCAAGAGATAAAAAGCGGGACGATCACGGCCAGAAAGCTTTTGACCACAGGTCCGCTCGCTTAGGGTTAATTTGAGTCTCAACAACAATAACAACAACTCCTCTAGCAGCACCACTACCATCAGCGCTACCACCACTACTACCAAGACCATCACCTCTATTATCGCTATGACCACTACTACTATAATCATCACCTCCACCACTAGCAGCAGTAGCAGTAATATTGATTTCAAATTTTGCCACAAGGCCAGTAGTTTTGGGAGAAAGGGGGGTAAGTCGATTACATCGACCCCAGTGATCAACTGGTACTTATTTTATCGATCCCGAAGCAATGAAAAGCAACGTCGCCCCCCCCCCACGGCGGTATTTAAACTCAGAACATCAAGACGGACGAAGTGCCGCTAAGCATTTTTGGCCTGCATACTAACGATATTTTCAGCTCGCCGCCTTACAGCAGCAGTAATATTGCCACTACCGCAAAGGCGGCGAGCTGGCAGAAACGTTAGCTGTCTTTACGTTCTGATTTCAAATTCTGCTGAGGTCGACTTTGCCTTTCATCCTTTCGGGGTCGATAAATTAAGAACCAGTTGCGTACTGGGGTCGATCTAAAAGACTGGCCCCCCCCTCCCAAAATTTCGGGCCTTGTGCCTAGAGTAGAAAAAAATATTGCCACTACCGTAACAACAACAATGACTACTACTACTACTACTACTACTACTACTACTACTACTACTACTACTACTACCAAAGACAATAAAAGAAACAACGGCATGACGCGAGAGCTTCTACGTAGTCTTTCGATCAACTACAAATGGCAGTCAAATCATTCTCTAATGAAACCCTATATCTCTCTCTATATAAACGGCAGTTTGTCTGTGCGTTTTCTGTGTGTCTGTTTTCTCGTACCCTCACTCTGACCACGGCTTTCAACCGATTCTGATGAAACTTGACACACACATACCCCAATGTCATAATTCAAAACTAACGCAGCGAAAATTTTGAAAAGTTCCCCCAGTTCTGAAAAAAAACGATAAATTCGACATGGGGTCGAGAATCAGAAACCCAAACCACAGACCGTCTAGGGGACGCAACTCCACCTTTTTTAACTCTCAAAAAAAATTTACCATCATTTTTTTTCCATTTTTTTGCTATTTTTTGGCTATAACTCTCTAAAAATGCTTTATAGTTATTTCCCTTACAAACCTGAGCAACGCCGGGCGATACTGCTAGTGTATATATAAATTGCCTTAAATAATGGATAATGCAGTTATAATTTCTCCAAAAGTACGGAATGATCATGCTTAGTGAAAACGCGTGTGTGGCGAGAGGTCGTTCAAGGCCCACAACAAGCTGGTGATAGGTTCTGCTCAGATGTCAAATACAGGCCGTATTTTTGTTGGTAATAGACCAAAGCTGAATGTGAAATATAGGCCACATTTTAACTAGTAACGGTCTAGACTACATGTGAAATATCGGCCATATTTCAGTTCACAACAGACTCAGGCTAGAGGGGAAATGTAGACCACATTCTACGTAGTAAGTAATTAGTCAAGGATAAGTGTGAAATGTAGGTTAGATTTTAGGTCGTAAGTAATCAGCCAAGGCTAGATGGCTAGATGTGAAATGTAGGCTCCATTTTAGATAGGAGGTAATCAAAGTTAAATGTGAAATGTAGGCCACATTTTAGGGAGTAAGTAATCAGTCAAAGCTAGATGTGAAATGTAAGTCGCATTTCAACTGGTTAGAGACCCAGGATAGATGTGAAATTTAGGCTATATTTCATTTGGTAATAAGTGAAGGCTATATATGAAATGTAGGTGTTCTATATGCTCGTGTTTATCTATTGTCTTTTATCTTTTTTCGTGTTTCAGTCATTGTATTGCGGCCTTACTAGGGCACCTACTCGAAGGGTTTTAATTGTGCAAATATCGGCCCCAATGTTTATCTTTTTTTAAAGTTTGGCATTCATTTTATTGACTCCCTTTAACGAACTGCAGGAAGCTGGAACATAAACAAACGAACACCGAATGTCAAGCGGCTGAGAAGAGAAAACGAAGACACATACACATACGTACTACACACATATGCACAACGAGCTTCTACACAGTTTCCACTTTATAAATTCACTTACAAGACATTGACGCTGCATATTTGGACTGAACCCGAAACCACGCAGTTCCAAAGCAAGATTCCTAATCACGCAGCCATGCCTAAGCCTATTTTATGAAATAATACGTACACTTTGGGTGTTCATACGTTCAGACACGTTGTGGAATGTAGGTTCCGTTTCAAACAACTCTAATTAGCATCAGAAATAAATACATATCATTAATGATGGATGGCTTGTGCCTACACACACACACATATACACACACACATGCATGCAAGTATACATATACGACGGGTGCTTTTGTCGGTCGGAGGTTATATGACACTTGCCCGAGATGTGCACGGTAGAAGTGAAACCAGAACCATAGCCACGCATGAACCAATATATATATACATGGTGGGTGGAAAGTAACTAGGCATTAGAAATTGCTTATAGAATTGTTTGTATCACTGAAGTCATAGTGTATAAGACAAAATTTCGCACACTGGAGGACTTGGAGACACGGAGTCAGGAGGTTCTCCAATGATATCCCAGACGACGTCCTTCAGAAGGTTGCTCATTCCATCTCTGGCCGTTTAAGGAAACTGGTTGACGCCACCGGTGCTTACGTTGAAATATGAAGATTTACTTTCATTTTCCCATGTAATAAAGAACAATTATCATTTGTTTCAATAAATTTGCGATAGGAATATGGATTTTATTACCATTTTTAATGCATACTTACTTTTCACTCACTCACCCACTCTCTCTCTTTCTCTCTCTCTCTCTATATATATTTATGCTTGTATGTATATATATATATATATATATATATATATATATAATATATATATATATATATATATGCAAACACACACACACACACACCACACACACACACACACAACACACACCAGACATGACAGAAGTAAATAGACAAATCTAAAAACATCGTTTTATGTTTATTCTTGTAAAGGTTTATATTTTTCATTAATTGACATATTTATGTCTCCCGTTCTATATGTGACTGTTTCATCCTGCCATGTACAAAACAAGTCTTGGAACTGTCTGAATTTCAAAGAAACCGTATTGTGGATCATTCTGCAGATGGACATAGCATAAAATCACAGAAAACCTTGGGATCCTGCTTTCTACAGTTAATAGAGTGATTCTGCAATTTCCCAGAGAGAAGAAGGAGTCCACATCACCTCACCCAGATCAACCAATGCTCTCTGACAGGACCATTCTCTTTGTTAAGGGAAGTGTGGAGGATAATCCTCGTTGTAAGGCCTCTGTCATAGCAGAATAAGTTGATGTCAGTCCCAGAACAGCTGTCAGGTATTTCCACAAATTTGGTTACTATAGTGGAGGAGTAAGAAGGAAGCCACTTCTTCGACCAGCCAACATCAAGCAGAGAAAAGATTGGGCCAGATGGCTGGTGGAGAGGCCACTAGCATTTTGGGACACTGTCATATTCTCTGATGAGTCCAGACTTGCAGTATTTCCTAACAGTGGTCCAATGTGGGTCTGGAAACTCTGTAGTCAAGGATTTGATGTGAAAAAATTGCAGCCAACAATGAAACACAGCAGCTAATCTGTGATGGTTTGAGGAGCAATTTGGAGCAATGGTTGATCATAGCTGGTGGGGTGTGAGGGAAACATAAACTCAGATAAATATGTGTTCATATTACAGAAAGTACTCCTTCCAATCTTCTCCATTGGTGAAATGGTTAAAGAAGACTTTTTATTTATGGAATATGGGGCTAAAATGACCCAGGATGAGAATGGCATTAAGCTTCCATGGCCAAGCCAGTTACTAGATAAGAACCCTATTGAGCACCTCTGGAACATAATAGACAGGATGCTTCATAAAAAGAACAAGAAAGCATCTTCAAAGCCAGATCTTTTGCGATTACTGCATGAAACTTGGAAAGAAATTCCGCAAGAGAATATTCGTCATCTGATCAGTAATATGCCTAATAGGGACCTTTCATTTAAAAAGGCAAAGGGCATGTCTGCTAATTAATAAATATTCACATTATAACAATTAATAAATAATTTGAATGTATGATTTCAGATTTAAATAAATTTTATGATTATAAGGGTGCTTGCATCACTTCTGTAATGTCTGTATGTATATATATTGTTTTTTTCTTTCATTAGTTTACTTGTTTCAGCTATTTGACTGCGGCCATACTGGAGCACCGCCTTTTGTACTTATTTTTGCCGAACCGCTAGGTTACGGGGATGTAAACACACCGATACACACACAGACACACACACAGTTTCTGTCTACCAAATTCACTCACAAGGCTTTGGTCGGCCCGAGGCTCTAGCAGAAGACACTTGCCCAAATTGCCACGAAGTGGGACTGAACCCGGAACAATGTAATTGTGAAGCAAGCCTCTTATCATACAGCAACTCATATCTATCTATCTATCTATCTATCTATCTATCTATCTATCTATCTATCTATCTATCTATCTATCTATCTATCTATCTATCTATCTATCTATCTATCTATCTATCTATACGGCAAATAACCTCTAACTCTCAAAGATATATACAGGTCTCACTGCGAAATCGTTTAAACCCTTTTTGAGCTGACCACTCACTGGTCATTTGCTCACCAAATGTTTCGTTGATATCGTGAGCAGTTTCAGCTGCTTTACGTCCTTTTTTGAAGTTGAATAGCAAAATTGCTCGAACATCACGCTTTGACAATTTCGGCGAAAAAAAATAATGTTAATTTATTGATGCATTTTGGCAAGTCTATGTCTATATTATGAGACAATTGCAAAAAAAGATTAAAAAATATTTGGCAAAAGTATTATACAATATTATACAAAATAAGATTTTTTCCTCTAATAAAATGACCGGTTTTGCTGAAGCTTTTCAAATTTTGAATGTTAGATGCAATTCGAAATGAGAAATTTTGTTTGTCGGGGTTGGGGGTTATTAATAACCACGGTATTTTTAGTAAACGGAAGATTAATCTGTAATTTTCAATATGGATTTATATTCAGTTCTGGCTTGTATTTTTCGAACTGAGACTGTAAGAGTTTTAAAACGTACTCATTGACAGACACTGCCCAATTCAAAGCATAGATGATAGGATTAAACGTGCAAAATCAATTGACATAAAAACATTAAGAAAAGTCGAACACAATAACACACCTACTACCTTATGTATCCACACACAACCCCAGAAACAATGAAGCATTTAACATCACTGTCCAAAATTTCCCAATACTCCATAAGAACTCCAAACTGAAAGAAATTCTGCGTACGCATAATACCATTAAAAGCCATAAACAACCAAGGACATTAAAGAAGATCCTCATAAATGCTAAATTATTCTCAAGAGTAACGGATGCAAGAGTAAAAAAATATGGTTGATCTAATTACGGAACATGTCCCAATCTTTTGGATGGGACAGAATTCCATTTTAAACAAGGACAAAAATTAAAAATTAAATCTAATTTCACTTGTGCCTCTGAAAACCTCATTTATGTCATCAGATGCTCGGGCTGTAATAACAACTATATAGGTTCCACAGGAATGTCCCTTAGACGTAGATGTACAGGTTACAGACAACAGATCCCTTCCCACAATATCGCCAGATACATCCCAGTGAACACACTGACAGATGTGCAGAACAACTGTAACCACAATTCCTAATCTTCCCATTATATCAATGTGCTATTTGGATCTCAACACAAATGTGACTAAATAAAGAGGCCCCATTTATCGAAAAATATAAGCCAGAATTGAATATACATCCATAGCGAAAATGACAGATTTATCTAACACGCAAAATTGCATCTAACACTCAAAATTTGAAAAGCTTCAGCGAAACGGGTAATTTTATAAGAGGAAAAAATCTTATTTTGCGTAATATTGTATAATACTTTTACCATGACGATTTAAATATATTCTTTGGCCTCGTAAAACAAATCTTTTGTGTCTTTTCATTTTATTTCTTTCTTTGTATATTCAACCACGTGTAATCACCAACCATACTTTCTCACACACACATATATATATATATATGTTGTGTGTGTGTGTGTATATATATATATTGTATATATATATATATATATATTATATATATATATATATATATATATAATATATATATATATATATATATATATATATATATATATGAATAAAAATGGAGTTAACGCAGGTGTAAACAAATATTTATTTTTCCGTGTTAATTTTTAACAAGGTAAAAATACACTCATCTATTTATAATATATATATATATATATATATATATATATATATATATATATAAAAGCATGTATGTATATTATGCATGCATGTATGTTGTATATACATATTACTATAATTGGTACGATACAGAGAAGATTGCGGATGACACACAGATGCGTGAAGCATTCTATATTTCCCTCTGAGTGTACTTTAGTTTAAACGTCATCGGCATTAATCCAGCTGTCAAACCGTCTTGTTCTCAGCTTGAAAATGGCGATATAAATGCTTCGTTCACAAAACCCTGGGTAGCTGTAATGAACAAGACTTGTGGGTTTCTTTTTTATTCTAACGTTACCTTTACTGTCTTAGCTGATCGAGTGCTATTCTGCTTATTGAAGCCTTATCACAAAATTATATATACATATATTATTTATTATCTTAGACCTGATGAGTGATTATATTTTTAAATAGAATTAATTTTAGTTCGATTTAATTTTAAATCGAATTGATTTTATTATTATTATTTATTTGAAAATATAGCCACGAAATGTGCGTAGTCTTTTTACTACTATTTATTATTTATTGTACTTTATTGATTTTTAGAATTAGGTTTTTTATAGTATATGTTTTCTATAGGTTTGAATAATATGTATATTGAATTGTTTAATAGAGGTTTTTCTCTAATTATATATACATACATACATACATACATATATATATATATATATTATATATATATATATATCTATATATATATATATAATATATATATATATATATATTATATATATTTGAAACTTTTGCATGGATGTGTACTTAGTTCTAGGTTTCATTGTTGCGTGGCGCTTTTGGTGAGTTTCTTCTATCATAGACTTAGATTAAATACTATTAGTCGGATTGCTAAGTTATAGGACATATAGAGTCGCAACAACACAGGTCGTGGTTACGTTTCTGTACCTTATATCCCATAACATAGCTGTGCAACAAATATAATGGATAAAAGAAGTACCAGTCTGAAATAACTACAAGAGTCAATATCGTTGATCTAACCTTTAAGGCAGAGAGCGGGCTGAATTCTTAGCATACCGGACAAAATACTAAGCAGTATTTCTTCTGGCTTTATGTTTTGAGTTCAAAAGCCGCCGAGGTCGTTTTGTGTTTTCATCCTTTCAGGGTCGATAAAAGAAAAACCAGTTAAATACTGGTGCTGCTGTTATCGACTTACCCTCCTCCCACGAAATTGCTGGTTTTGTATTAAAATTTGAAATTATTACTCCCTCCCCTAAAAATTGCTGGCCTTGTGCCACAATTCCAAAGAATTATTATTAATCAAATCTTTGGATGTGGCACCTTGGCTGTAGCCATGGCTGAAACCAGTAATACGCACGTGCACACACACACACACACACACACACACACACACACACACAGACACACACACACACACGCACGCGCGCGCGCACACACACACACACACACACACACACACACACACTGATTTTGATGTAAAGTCAGACAAGCAAGAGAATCAAATACACTTATACGAGAAGCTATCGTCTGTTCTTCCATTTTGTTTTCAAATAAATAAATAAATAAATTTCGTAGCTTCAGCACAACTGCAGCTGTCATTTATGAAGTAACCACGCCTTTTTCTTCTTTAACTAGAAACTAATAAAACTACCCAATAACCCATTTACTCTTGTCTTTTCTTGCTGGCGAATTCACTGGAGCATACGATACGATAACTGCAGTTTTTTAAGTATTTAGATAAGGACACTTTTTCATTTCACGACTCCATTTTGAATTTTTGACGACATCATACAATGACAGCAATATATGTTCTTTTGATTTACATGTTTATT
>NC_042999.1:97731718-97734218 GCF_006345805.1 Octopus sinensis
TATATAGTGTGAATGTGTCTTTGTGCTTGAGTATGCCTCCCCACATCGCTTGACAACCGGTGTTGGTTTGTTTACGTCACCGTAATCAAACGGTTTCGGCAAAGACACCGATTGAATAAGTATCGCCCTTTTAAAAAATAAGGAAAGGGGGCGATTTGTTCGACAAAATTTTTCAAGACATCCCACCATGGCCGTAGTCCAATGACTGAAACAAGTAAAAGGTAAAAAGATAAAAGATATTATTGAACAGTAAAAAAGAAAACAACACCCAATGTCCCCATGTTGCTAATACCAACTTGCATTGACACTAATAATTATAATACCATGCAAGTATGAGAAACCTTTTGCGAGATGTATAAGGTATGGCTCATCATCAGGTGCGATACACTACTAACAATGTTCAAGGTAATTTTTAGTCGAGCATGCCATTCAGAATGTCCCGCAGGCCACAGTTAGCCAATAAGTGTATCGTGTTCACCCATCGCAGCTGGTTTAGTCTATTCACATTAAAGTTATAGTCATTTGTTTAATTATTCTTTACTTTCGCACCGTTTTTCACACAATCAGCTTTTGTCGTATTTCCACCGCCGTTCTTAATCAATTGTTCATACAATTTTCTGACGTCAGAATATGTCGTGCCTTCTCTCTCGAAATCTTCCTTTTCTGTCTGTCAGTCTATTCTTCATTCTCTCTCTCTCTCTCTCTCTCTCTCTCTCTCTCTCTCTCTCTCTCTCTCCGCTCTCCTCTCTCCTCTCTCTCTCTCTCTCTCTCTCTCTCTCCTCTCTCTCTCTCTCTCTCTCTCTCTCTCTCTCTCTCTCTCTCTGACAGATAGTCGCTATGGAACTCTAGTCAGATGAACCTATACTTATCTGTCACAGATATTGCAAAACTGATGAACTTAATTTGATTAACATACAGAATCTACAGAAATGTGTGTGCGTGCGTGTGTGCGTGCGTGCGTGTGTGCGTGCGTGCGTGTGTGCGTGCGTGCGTGTGTATGTGTCTATGTACATGCGTGCATGTGCACGCACGCACACATACATACATACATACATACATACATACATACATACATACATACATACATACATACAATATATTAAAATATATATACATCCACACATACATTTACGTATATATGTATGCATATATGTATATGTTTCTGAGTATTATTGTTTTAACCCCAGTTTAACTCTGACCAAACAAGACATTCCAACCATGAAAATCATTTGTTATTTTCAAGCATTCTATCCAAAACTAATTATCCGATGCATTTTTCTTTCTGAAGATGACAAGGTGTGATCTGAAGAGAAATATAAAGTGCTATTTCAAGCACTTTAAACGGCTACATAGGGAACCCTCTTGGTGGTAGTTATCCCCAAACAATTAGAGTTATAAATATTTGCATATCATATAACTCATACAATCATAGGACACATGTAATATAGATAGATAGGTATATAGATCAATCGATAGAGAGAGAGGGAGAGGGAGATAAACTCCGGCGTATACGCACGCACACCACACATACACGCATACGCATACGTACACACGCTGTCACACACACACACACGTGGTTGTATAGGCGTTTATATGTAACCGTGCTTCTGTGCTTGCATATATATAGTGAGCAACTTTTCTCCAAACATAACATGTACTCGAGTTTAATCGTCTGCACTACTGATTTTGCTGTTTATAACAGTCATTAAACATCCTTTATGCTTAATCGGAAAAAGAATGTTTTAAATCCATAAACAGTTGCTCTCCTTCTCAGCCTCATTTGAGTGAATAAATAATAGCGGTACATTGTGACTGCGTGTTGCAGTAAGCAGCAAAGGATCACACGAACGATGTTTTCAGCTTTTAAGTAACATAATTGTTGCCGTGTGATTTCAAATGTTTAGTTGTTCCTCTTGGTTACTTTCACACCTTGTTTCATTTGTCTCTCTGAATGAGATTTCGGTTTTATATGATTACTAGTAGAGATACCCAGCGTTGCTCGCGATTAAAATAGCACAGGTTTTATTTTTCAGTTTTACTTGTTTCAGTCATATGATTGCGACCATGCTGGAGCACCGCCTTTAGTCGAACAAACCAACCCCAGGTTTTATTCTGTGTAAGTCTACTGCTTATTCTATCAGTGGCTTTTGCTGAACTGCTAAGTTACGAGGACGCAAACACAGCAACATCAGCAGTTGTCAAGCGGTGGTGGGGATACTAAACACACACACACACACACACACACACACAAATATATATATATATATATATATATATATATATACGACAGTCTTCTTTTAGTTTCCGTGTACGAAATCCACTCACAAGGCTTTGGTTGGCCTGAGGTTATTATATATATATATATATATATACATACACACAACTCTTTTACTGTTTGTTTTACTTTGAGTGTGACCATGGACCCTAAGTAATATATGTGTAATCTTGAATGAAAATAACTGGATAGTTCTCGAGTTTTAGTGATGCACACATACAAACA
>NC_042999.1:97739218-97746718 GCF_006345805.1 Octopus sinensis
CCCTGCTACCTACATACTCCACCTCAACGCTAACTTCCCCAAACACTAACCCTTAACAGGTTCCCAACAATTAGCGCCTCCACTCCACCATCCCCACCCGTAACTAACTACTATGCTTCCACAACTATCCGCACTAACACAGTCTTTACGGCGACAATGGGTGGTGGAGGGCGCGGTTGGATTCTCGCGGTTCTGAGCCTATAGTTCGTTCACAAGTTACATGATTTGCCATTCAGATTCTTAACCTGGCTTGCTGACTTCACGTGACTGTTTACGCTGCTCTGTGTGGGAGGTAAGTGGAGTTGGGTCTCAGTAAGGTGGTGATTGTGGTGGTATTGGTGGTATTGGTGGTGAAGGTGGTGATGGTGGTGATGGTGGTGGTGGTGGTAGTGATTGTGGTGGGATGTTAATGAGAGAGTACTATATGGGGAAGAAGTGAATAGCGGATAGTAGAAATTGGTAGCGGCGCTGGTGGTGGATATATGTGTGTGTGTGTGTGTGTGTAGTGGTAGATTGTGTGAATAACGCGCGCACATATATATGTGTGTGTGTGTTTGTGAGCCAATTTGAGTGTATAAGAAAGGGTGGGTAATATGTGTATGTATATATATATATATATATATATAATATATATTATATATATAAGTATACATATGTGTAGTGTATATATATATTATATACTTATATGTGTATATATATATATATATATATATATATATATATATATATATATATATATATATATATATAGTACATAATATTATATATATGTATGAACATATATATATATATATATAATATATATTTGCGTTTGTTTCTGTTTATATATGATATATATATATATATAATTGTGCATGTGTGTGTCCATGTTTGTGTGTGTATTTAACACATATACATCTGTGAGCAGAAATGCGTGTAAAAATAAAGGGATCATCTTACTAATGATATAATTTCAACATCAATGAAAGAAAAACAAAGATCACTCCATAAGCCTAGATGGCGCTACAGCGTTAAACCAATATAACCCTTTCCACCACCACCACCACCACAACACCATCATCATCATTACCACTACTAACACCATGACCTTTATCGCCACCACTACCACCATTGTCACCACCCTCACCACGATCATCACCATCAGTAACGAATCAACATTGAAAATCCTCCACGTGGTCGCTCGGCCCGCTAGAATTTTGGCAACTTGATCTCCTTCACATCATCATCGTCAACATCGTCGTCATCACCGCCACCGTCACCACCATCCTCATCACCATTCCCACACCACCCCTGTCCTCATCATCGTCGTCGCCGCCGCAGCCACTACCACCACCACCACCAACAACAACAACAGCAGCATCAACATCACCAACATTAGTTCATTCAAAAACATTACCATCACCACCCGGCCATCGTCATCAACTGCACTACCACTACCACAACTGCCATTACTAAACACTACCACCATCACCACCACCACTATCCTGGATTCGATATTAAAATTTGTTGTATTTCTTCCTAATTAAATTCTTTCATGTGGGACACCAGTGCCGCCAGCTTTGATGTGGAATGAATCTCCTGGTGTTTCACAGGAAACTGGACGCCTTCACTGTTGTTAAATTTCCCAGTTGCCACACACCGGAAACGCTGCATGTTTTGTCCTAGATTACTTCCCCTGGTGTGTGTATATGTATGTATGTATGTATGTATGTATGTATGTATGTATGTATGTATGTATGTATGTATGTATGTGTGTGTGTGTGTGTGTGTGTACACATACATATATATATATATGCATTATGTGTACATATGTATGTGTATGTGTATGTGTTCATATATATATATATATATATATATATATATATATATTTGTACATGTGTATATATAAATATATATTTACATGCCCATACACACGCACACACAGTCACATACACACACAACATGCATACATATATATGCTTATACATATGATGCGCGCCCATGAGGAGCTGCAATCTACATAGTCAAATATTCTTCTATTAATAGCAGCGAAATATGTAAAATTTCAGCTTTAAAAATATATAAGATAACATAGATTTAGATACAGTATATTTGAATAAAAGACGAGCTTGTCAATGCTGGAGCTCCATGAATCATAACCGTTTTCCATCAGTGCTTAAGCAACAGCCAGTCCTCATGGATCTTTCAATGAATGATCAATATTACAATGGCCTGGGTCAAATGTCGGGACTAATTAAAGAGACCAATGATTAATGATTTTCTAACCATGGTCATCCCGATTTTTTAAATATGTTTTTAGTCACCTAATATATCTTTTTTATCTTAAAATGAAATGTGAGAGAAATTTGGTCACTATTTCTGACAAAGAAAGCAACTGTTTGTTTCCGGATTGTTTTTTTAACGTATTTCTTTAACTTACTTTATTTTTAACTTATTATTATCATCATCATCATCATCATCATCATCATCATCATCATTGTGAGGTCGTATGGTTTAGTGGTTAGGGTGTTGCGTTCACGGTTGTGATTTCAATTCCTAGACTGAGTGGTGTGTTGTGTTCTTGAGCAAAACACTTCATTTCGCGTTGCTCTACGATCACTTCGACACCTAACACATAATACACCTGCTCAAATTCAGACAACGTCGATTCGTTGGAGAGAGTTAGCTAATATGCGGCACGAACATATGATCACTATAAACAAATCGTTCGTGCAGGTCGTTCGGCAAAAGCTGAACGCTCATACGTCGTCTCCGACGGGAGTGTTCATCATTATTATTATTAACGTTATTATTACTTAGTTTTATACAAGCTATTTCAAGTTTCAAACAGAGAACTCAAGTAACAGCAAGTTGGACGTTTTCCTATGAGTATTATTTATGACAAGCAATTTGCTGTACAGGAAGGGGACCAAAATCTGAGAACGAAGACTGTTTTAAATTTGTAATATTTAAGTTTTGAAAAAAAAATTAAGAGAATCGGGTATTTTCAAAGATGACAATGTTTTTCTTAAGATGTGGACAGTACCCAGGAGAACAATGTCTTTTAGTTTGATGCCTTGGGTTTCCAGGTATTTGGCTACAGTGTTTAAGAGAGCTTTTGATATGGTCCCCAAAGCGCCGATGATCACAGATACAGGTGTTGTTCTTAGATGCCACATTTTTGAGATCTCTATTTCAAGGTCCTTATATTTACTTAACTTTTCAAATGTTTTTACAGAAGTGTTGCAGTCTGCTGGGATTGACATATCTATGAACAGACATGTTTTTTCAACGTGATTTTTTTACCACAATATCTTATCTATCCCCTGTATAACATGATCAGTTTGGGTACTAAATTCCCCCAAAACGGTGATATCTTTATTTTTTACTGTTTTGGCGGGCTTGTGTTCCCACCAGTTCTCCTCATATGGGAGTCCAAACTTGCAGCATATAACCCGGTTCAAATACTGACCAAATGTGTCATGACGATTAACATATTCATGTAAGGCTAGTATAGAGAATCCAGAGATGGGGTGATCAATTGCTTCCCTGGCTGCGCCACAAAAGTAGCAGGCCGGATCAGCACCATTTTTAAGAATGTTTCTGATTTAAGTCCAGATGTAGTCAACTATTGATGGGTTATATTTATATCTACATAAGGATCGCTGGCCGTTCTAAGGTATTTGCTATGCAATGCCTTACATGTATTTCGCAGTACTGAAACTCTATTTGAAATAACTTGTAGTTTTGTGTCGCACCTCAGTCTCGGTGATCCTCAGTTCCTGTACCTAATTCTTTGCTTCTTCGGATACTGAGGACATTTTTTGAACTTTCATATCTGCAGACAAGTATCCAATCGTTGGTGTTCTTTAAATAGGCGTCTTCCCCTATAACTGTTGTCTTTAGAGACAATTGCAGCCGCATCAGTCCATGTCCTCCAGCCTTTCGTTGGTTGCATATTCTATCTACATCTGGTTTTGGGTGATGTACGCGGTGTATTGTGAGGAGCTAGCGTATTTTTCTATTAATTTTACTGATGTTACTGATTGACTATTTTATGATGTAAAATCTGTAGAACAAAGCAGGTATAGCTAAAGTATTGATTGAATCAGTCCTGTTTCTCGCATTAAGTTCGCTCTTAAGGATGGCTCTAATTCTACGGTAACATTCTTTATTTGTATTGGATGCCATTCCTAGTTTCTTTGAGATTAACCAAGGAACCGACGAGCGACAATTGTTTGTCCCAGAGAGATTTATATCTCGAGAACCACGATTTTAAACTTGTGTGGAGAAGGGTGAAATTTCTCACAGGTGCTGGACAATTTTCAGGATTCCAAAGAAATATTTAAGGATTCTGATAAGGAAATTAGCTTGTGCTTGAAAAATCCAAAATTTCTATTGAAGAATTCAATCTCTTGTTCAATTTGTTTTATTTAATATTGGTTTTGAAGATGCTAATTATAAATGCTGTGCAATAAATAATATTTTTTCTTATTATATGTCGGGTGAAATCAGGTTGGAAAACCAGTAAAATTTGGACGAGGAATATTTAGAAAAACGCTTAAGAATATTTGCTCTAAGCTATTTTGTTTCATTCCAATATTCCATGTCTGTGGCATTGAGCAGTAACATTTATTCACTCAAGTTCCATCCAGTTGGAGATATATATCTCAGAGGAAGTTACATTTTACTAACAGCTTGAATGGTACAAGCAGTGTATAACTGATTCGTATTTGATTAGCTTGCCACATTGATACTGATTAAATAGTTATTGTAGATGGACCGGATAGGACTGGACTGGCGAGCCAGGATATGTCCATTTGTTGCATTCATCGTGCGCGCGCACACACACACACACATATTCATACACCCTCAATATTACTTAATAACTGGTTCTAAATTGATTAGGCACAATAACAGCAATATGAAAAATAAGTATAAAAATAATAGCTCTATGAAAGCTTAGGTGAGGCTAATCATAACAACAACGCGCAGACTGCCCGAAAGGCGACTCCAAAGACCTCACTAGAATCACGAGCCAATGAGGCAGTCTATGCGTGGTCGCTTGATCTGCTAAAAATAGCAGCTCAAATACCCTTAAATCGTAACCTCCAAGCGTCTTAGAAAAGAACACGACGAATAATGTAATCCTGAATTCCCGTCATATTGGAACAAAATGAGACGTTCACGAATGGAATGCCTTTGATCGTGGATCTTCAATATTATGGTTGACCTGGGGTTAAAAAAAAGCAAGACCATCCCCAACAGTAATAGCATTGATATAATCAGAAATGAAGGTATACCTGGCCACATGACCTGTTAGAAATAGGAATTAAATATCTCTCAAATCCACAGCCTGCTATCTTAAGTAAGAAAGAAATACATTAGATAACAAGAAAGGCAGGATAGTCATGGCCGTAATCCTTTATCATAGATTTATTCAATTAAAGCTGACTTAGAGATAAATAGCAATAACAACAATAACAATCTTCAACAAAACTTCCACAGCT
This sequence comes from Octopus sinensis, assembly GCF_006345805.1. Lineage (NCBI taxonomy): Eukaryota > Metazoa > Mollusca > Cephalopoda > Octopoda > Octopodidae > Octopus > Octopus sinensis. The sequence continues at coordinate 97,744,709 of NC_042999.1, forward strand.
AATACTGCATTCAACATCACCTCCTACCACAACCACCACAACAACTCCATCAACTCTACCACCATAACCGTCAGCACCAGCAAGTGCCAACAAGGGAGGCCACCAAGTGGTCATTTGGCTAACTAAAAATAACAGTTATATCTTTTTTTTTAGCCTTCCATTTTAGTAAAGAACACGTTTGAATAATGTAATCCTGGGTGTCCAGCATATAAGAAAAAAGACGGTTTGATTACTGTTTGGTATGACTTTGATCATTGGTCTGCGTTATCAGGGCGGACCTGAAGTTAAACAACAACAAGAACAGCAGTACCAACGACAACAACAACAGCAATAGCAGCAACAACAACAAACACAGCAATAACGTAGCAATAATAACAACAACAACAACAACCAATCAAAGCTAACACAACTCATCGATTGTTCAACATTTGATTTGCCAGTGTAAAGCGAGTAATCGACATCCGGAAAAATTTATATCCGGGTGTTTTATAGTTATCGACACTCAGTATGCTGTGTTAGAAAAAAAAACCATTGATAAAATTTGGCATCATTGGGATGTAGAGCCAGTTGGTGGGGATGGAGATGGAGATGAGAAGAATTATGATAGATTAGGTGTTGTAGTGTGAGATAACGTATGTGTCTCTATGTTGGACATATACAGTGTGTGTGTGCTTGTGTGTGTATTAGGCTTCTACGGGCATGACTCTACTTGCATATATGTATGTATATATATATATATATATATATATATATATATATATATAAATGTATGTATGTATATGCATATATATATATATATATATATGTCTATCTATCTCTATATGTATGTGTGAGTGTATGTGTATGTATGTATGTATGCATGTATGTATGTATGTAGGTATGTATGTATGTATGTATGTATGTATACGTCAAACAATTGATCTTTCTGTAACTCAAGCATCTAACTTGTATGTCATTTATTATAAACCTTCGTTTTTCGTTTTCAATTACATGCCACTGGCTCCTCAGAGTTATGTTTCTTAGTTTACATTCACTTCATTTATGAAAATTTCCCAAGCCATAAATGTGTTTTACTCCTTTTATTTTTCTACATATCTACGTGTCCCATCTACCGAATGTAACATAGGAAAACTGCTGTGCTGATGACGCCTACTTAGACAGAAGTACAAATCCACAGCTGTCCTCATATTTCCAGACAATAGGGTTTTTCCACAATGGCGCGTCAATGTTGGAAAATTCTTGATTCTTGAGATTATTCCCACCATCTCATTTGCAGACGAATAGTCTACATTCTCTGGAAGCATGGACAATTTCTATATCTCAAGAATATATGTTGTACGTTATTTAATATATGCTTATTTGCATATGTTGTTCAAATGCATCACACTGGCTGCTCCGTGTTATTTCTCAACTCATTTTTGTTTCATGTGAATGAAAGCAAGGAAGTCAGAATAGAATTTTCTTTTAACCTTTCTTCTTTTTCTTGTTTCACTCATGTGGGAGGATAAACACAAAGACGCACACGCACGTACGCACACACACACACACACACACACACACACACACACACACACACTCAGGCCCGTCGCCAGACTTTGATACCTGGGGTTGCTTCAGAATAATGCTGATGTGGAGTTTGAAATAAGTGTATCATTGTAAATCTGCACCACTAAATAGTGTGGGGGCAGTGCCGTCCAGAGTACCCTTTAGCGACAGATATGCACACACACACACACACACACACACGTTATATATATATATATATATATATATATATATATATCTATATATATATATATATATATGCCCAATCTTTCAGTTGTTCTCACGGCTAAACTGCGTTCGAAATATTACTTCTTGTCATAATGAATTATTTAGCAACATGAGCGCCATGTGAGACCTCTAAGACTGTGACAGCTAGGACCACCCAAACATTACTAGGGTCTTACGGCATACAAGGTGAAAGGTTGATGGTGTGGACGCTAGCATCTTCGGATCTCAACCCTATCG
>NC_042999.1:97751718-97761718 GCF_006345805.1 Octopus sinensis
TAGGTAGGTAGGTAGATAGATAGATAGATAGATAGATAGATAGATAGATAGATAGATAGATAGATAGATAGATAGATAGATAGATAGATAGATAGATAGATAGATAGATAGATAGCAGAAAACTACCCACTGAATTATTGATGATGACTAAGCGATGTTAGTGTGATGGATCAAATAGACATACCAAGTGACTACAAGGAAAAGTAAAAATAAATTTAAAAAATAATAAAACTCAGATATTAATTAATAAACATTAATAACATGGTTTGAAACATAGAAATGCTAATTGAATACATGAAATTTTTTTTAAACATGGTTAATATTTTCATATTTAGACTGGCAAAATTTCTTCAATACCCGTGTGTCTTTCAGCTGAATTATATACTCTACTTGGGACAATGACTTAAAGCTGTGCCTTGGATACAGCTACAAAGCGCATTAAATAAAATATCTTCAAAGCAAAATTAGTTTCTACCTTTACCCTCATCTGCAATGGCTATACAATTTATTACAGATTAAGAGTTTTATGTCTACGCTTTTCACAAGTTATTAGCACCATTTTATTCAAGTGAATGTATAACACAATGATAATGGAAGATATACATTATACATAATTATATGCAGTGATGGCTAATATTACGAACGTATCAAAACTACAAATCTGTATACCTGTGTGTGTGTATGTGTGTGTGCGTGTATGTGTCTGCGCGTGCGTGTGTGCGCGTGCGTGTGTGCGCGTGTGTGTGTGCGTGAAATATTGTATTTCTTTACATTTATTTATAGTAGTTACAATCTCCATTTAAAAAAAAATTTGGATTGAGGACTAAATATTCTCCAATTTCTTTTTTATTTTCAGAATGTTTGGTGTCATGTCTGAAAGGATTCTACCGCAGGATCTGCTGCATCTACTGGAAACGGTAAATTTGGTGAACTGAGTATATATATATATATATATACATATACACACATATATATTATATATATATATGTGTGTGTATGTATATATATATTATATACATGCATACATACACACACACACATACACACACGCGCGCGCGCGCGCATACACACATATATGAGTGATACATGTGAAATAAACTGGGACTACCAAAATCCAAAATTGCGGATTCAACCGAATTATGCAGTCCTAGCTTATCTCACATAAGATAACACACATAAGATTCTAGACGTTTCCAACATAACGTTGCATTAGGTCTTTCACATTTTTGTAGCAAAACAAAGGCATACATACATATACGCATACTTATAATTATATTTACATACCTATTCAATAGGTGTGTATACATACATACATACATACATACATACATACATACATACATACATACATACATACATACATACATACATACATACATACATACATACATACATACATACATACATACATACATACATACATACATGCATACATACATACATACATACATACATACATACATACATACATACATACATACATGCATACATACATACATACATACATACATACATACAAGCCGAAGGCTCAGTCTTCGACAATGCAGCAGTGAGACACTGTTCGATGTGAGAGGACAGGTATTCGTAAGTATCGTGAGAAGCCAATAAAGAAAAAGAGGGAGAGTGAATGGGAGAGAGACAAAACCAAATAAGGCAGTCTAAAATCTGAAGGGTGGATGCTACGCGCATCGTTAGTAATGTGGCATTATCTCCACGAACAAGGCCGTTAACTCTGTAAGATGAGCAATTTATAAAGCATCAAGTAGACAGTATACGGTTCACTGCTGTAGGGAGCGGAAATACTGAATATTTTTACAAGTATTTCGTTGCTTGCGGTGCTGATTTCAATTCCCAGGACGTAAGCATTCTTTTCATTGCAAAATAGTAAATCAGTGCTTTAAAGTATATTATATACTACAAAAACAATTTTCTGAAGTACATGAAGTTCATTTTCGGTTTCGAGTCACTGACAGAGTCTTTTGTTGAGACAATGAAAGAAAAACTCAACGTGTTTTTTTTCCGATCTGCTCTGACGAACAGCCAAATTCCCGCAAATCATATTTTATTGTATTATAAAGGAATACAGCGGGTTACTTTGAGTAATAGCCTTGAGCCAACCAGAGTGAATTTGGCGAATGGTAACTCTGGAATCCTTCAAAAATATGTGCTTGTTTGTGCATGTGTGTGTATGTGTATGGGTGTTTGCTTTAGTGTTTGTGCTTGTCCCCACCATACAGTTTGATAAACGGTGTTGGTTTGTTTACGTCCCCGTAACGTAAGTTCGACAAAAGACCGATAAAATTAATACCTGAGCTAAAAAGTAAGTGCTAGAATCGATTTATTTGACGAAACACTTCAAGATGGAGACCCAGTGACTGGAAATCCACTTTCTTGCAAAAAATAGAAACTTATAATAGAATGCAACAGGACTCCTCTCTCTCTCTCTCTCTCTCTCTCTCTCTCTCTCTCTCTCTCTCTCTCTCTCCCTCTATCTCTCTCTCCACAAAGTGTTTAAACTGCCCCCAGATGTCCACACACAGGAAAAGAAGACTAGAACAGTTGGCATAAAAAATCAGTTTTCAGGCGATGATTGTCCAAACGCAATTCTTGTAATGACAAACCAAGAACTGTGTTTGGACATCAGTGCTTGTGACCATACAACTTCAAACGCCAATGTTACTAATCCTACTATTTTATCTCCTATCTATTTCGGCCCTCACCCGGTAAGTGAATATCATCAGCACCAACAACAAACATCACAACCATCATCATCATCGCTGTCGTCATCGTCATCATCATCAGTTTATTATCGGTGCCATTTTTTATTTTAAAAATATTCATTAATAAAAGAAATTATTATTAGTATCTTTATTATTATTATTATTATTATTATTATTATTATTATTATTGTTGTTGTTGTTGTTGTTGTTGTTGTTGTTATTATTATTATTATTATTATTATTATTATTATTATTATTATTATTATAAGGCGGTGAGCTGGCAGAATCGTTAGCGCGCCGGGCAAAAGGCTTTGCGGCACTTCGTCCGTCTCTACGTTCTGGGTTCAAATTCCACCGAGGTACCCTTTGCCTTTCATTCTTTCAGGGTCGATAAATTAAGTACCAGTAAAACACTGGCTTCAATGTGATCGCCAAGTACCCAACCCCAAAATTTCAGGCCTTGTGCCTATAGTAGAAAGGATTATTATTACTACTGCTGCTACAAATCCCACTATTGTTATTATCTGGAACGTGTCTAGGCCTGTACTTGCAACTAGTCTCTCACTGTATTTAGAGAAGTAATGGTGTCTCATTCCAGTTCTACTAATTACAAATGAGAAGGACACGTTCTTTAACTATCATAATATTTTTAGTTCAACAGCTTGGTCGATTTACTTCCCTGGCTTTTCAGCTCGCCCTAACATAATATAAAATGTCATTTTGGTATTACTATGTCGTTAATTAGTACATCATTGTCATTTTTGTAATAGAAAAAAATTATGTCAGGCTTATTTTGTTGAGTTCTATTTGTATGCTCAAGTTACATAGTTTTGTGAGGTTTTGTTTTTCATTTTGTCATTTTCTAAGACAGGTGGATGTGTACCACGGTGTATTTTCTTGAAATATTTGAAATCGGATGGCTATACGTATATAGAGCAGTTCTTTCTACGTTATTGAGTCTCCCAAAATAGTTCGTTGGAACTTGCATACAATATCCTTATTTAGTGTTGTGTATTGTTTCAAGAAACACACAACAGAAGTGTCATTAGTGATATCGTAGGAGTTGTAGTTATTTATTTCAACATCTCTAGTGACAATAGCTTGTTGTTGCTTGGTGAATGTCATTGCTTCTGTTACCTCGTTCAGGACGGATTTATTCATCCAGGCCTGGTTCTGTTTTCTTTAATCTATATACGAAACTTCTTTAATCTATATATGAAACTTTAGAAGTATGAAACTGCAAAAGTATTGACTATGTAATAGTACGAATTAATAGATGTTTTTAAAAATTTTATATTTTACTTTCAATTTTTTTTATCATGGTTAACCCAGTGTGTGTCTGTTTTAGCTGCTGCTTTAAGTTTAGATGTCACTCATTTGAAAACTAATCACATTTCTAATATGAATGTTTCTGCGTTAATAATCAATTTACTACCGTTTGTACGATGATAATCAACCAACAAGGACAGGCAGCAGGAAAGTGAGCCACATTAATAACTGCCGGTATACCCGAATTAGAAGTGAATTCGGATGGAAAGATTAAAAGAGAATGAAGTAAGTACTGTGCAGACTAAAGAGGAGATGGATAAGGTTTATATCGGACCTCACTATAATAGACTATTGGTATAAAAAATATTACAAGTTTACATGCAAGTAACAAGCCACTTCTCACAGGACGTAAGAGGCTTCATTCTTCACCCAAACTTGGAAATATTCAGTCAAATTCAGAAGAATCACTTTGCAAAATGTAATTAGGACGGCAGGTGATCAGAGTTGCGAGGTACCTTTTTTCTATGCAAGTGATTTCTTTATGAACAGGTTATCATTGTATTTATTTGCTTACCAAGTCTTTAACCCAGTTTAATATTTGGAGATGTGTATTTGCCACACATCTCGTTTATTATATGAATGTCTATGTATGTGTTTATGTTTGTATGTATATATGCATTTATGAATATGTATCCCCAGACGTTTTGTAGCCTCTTTTGTATGAGACATTTTGTATTGTATGCATGAGCTCTTGAGGTTAATAAAGAAAGGATCCCGCAGCTTAGAGACATTTTCCTCAAAACATGAGCAGTTCCAAATATTGTTGCCATCTGAATACTTCCTAAGAAGTTCGGTATTCGCAGCTTTTGATGCCAGAATGTTACTCTTTTTGAGATAATTCCAAGTGAATTGATCACAATAGGTACGACACTCACGTTTGAGGCTCGATGGATTCGTTTCTCTTCCAATCCTAAGTCTTACCACATCACGATTTTCTCGTCCTCTGTCTTAACAATATTCTGGTATAACTACGTCGATGCAGGTTCATTCTTTGGACTCCTTCAGTAAAAGTGATATCTAGACGGTTATGTTGCAGCTTTTTGTTTGTATTGCAGTTTTTTTGTTTCTATATATTGGCATATCCAATTTGACCCTCGCCCGATCATTCTCTGCTACTGGTAATGTTTGGTTCTCATACCACTTGTTGGAACATTCAAGCCTGTACTGCTTGCACAACTTCTTGTGTATTCGCACTGCTATTTTGTCATGGCATTTTTTGTAGTCCTTTTGTGCTAGTTTTCAGCATCCACTAGTTATAAATATATGCATATCTCAGATGATTTTTCCACACAGTCAACACAAAGGTAATTGAGCCTCACATTACCACTGAGGGCGATAAAATAAGTACCAGTTAAGCACTGGGGTTTATGTAATCAACTAGCCCCTCTCTCCCCACAAAATTCAGGTCCTGTGCCTATAATAGAAAGGATAATAATATTAATATTATCATCATCATCATCATTATTATTATTATTATTATTATTGAGTGAGAGAGCAGTTCATGCCATCAAAGTGACACTGGGGTAAAATATACGAAGCCCAATATACCCATCATGACTACCCGTCTGATAAAGGTACACCAGGCACATGCATCACAACCATATGTGCGCGACATGGTGATCTCATATCAAGATAAACAGCACATGACCTTGCAGGTGGTGCCCAGCTAGAATTTTCTTCAGGTTGAGTAGCCCATTCAGCTCAAACGGTCCCTGAATAAGGGTTGTTTAAGGATGTTGAAAAAACCGCCCATGTTTCCAGAGGTGAATTATTCAAACCCCAAAGAATCCCTCTCAACACATGGCTATGATGCTCCCCCACTACTTCTGCTCGTGATCAGAGATGCACATATCGTCAGCCACTAAGGGACATGCTCAACTGGTTAAGGTCAAACAACTGACAAGCAAATCTGTGGTATTGAGCAGAATATTTGCTGTAGCCCATCTTTTATACCAAGACAAAACAATTATTATTATTATTATTATTATTATTGTTGTTATTATTATTATTATTATTATTATTATTATTATTATTATTATTATTATTATTATTATTACTGTTCGAGAGAGAAACTTTTGTTCCAAAATGCTTTTTGTTGGTTTATATTATGGCTTTTCTCCCAACAATCGTTAATTCTGTTTGCTTATCTCCGTATTTCTTCTCTCTCTCTCTCTCTCCTCTCTCTCTCTCTCACACACACACTCTCTCTCTCACTCTCTCTCTCCCTCCCTGTCTCTCTCCCTCCCCCTCCCTCCCTCTCTCTTTCTCTCTCTTTAACTTTCTTCCCCTCTAAAATCTTCCCAACACTGTCTATTTACATAACTATTCCACCTGTACTTTATGATTATTGATGATGTTGTTCTAGTTGCTATTTTTGAAATCCTTGTATTCCCTCTTTCTCGCTGTGCACGTTTTTACCTTTAAAAAGATTTTATTTCAGCTCTTAAAGACAACAAGACACTCGTCAGTTACGTTGTTTCTCTGCCGCCTACGGCAGAAACTGTACCTCGTCACAGAAACTATTTAAACACAAAACAACAAAATAGCCGATTAGCTATACAAATGTTTTAGTTCTCTTTATAACATTACTATATATTGGCCGAAGCTACAAGATGGCAGCTTCGAACTGGCAGGCCGCAGCAGCTATGAAGCACGGATGTTTTATATCTTGTTCAATGTACTTGTACGTCTATCAGCCATTACAACTACACGAACCAATAAGGGAACCTTCCATGGCCACGACCTGCTGTAAATAGCAGCTATTCCTTAAATCATGTCTTACTATCTTAAACATAGGAAAACATGTTACATAATGTAGTCTCCTAATTCACCTTAGTAACCGATTCTATAATGCCTTCAGTAACCGATTCTGGTTTATGGTTAAACAGCAGCAATAACACCATATATGGTACTCTTTTACAATATGTATTATTTTTATTAGTGATCAATTGCAACGTTTCTAGATTACAGCTCTGTCCAAATATTAAAAAAAAAAGTAATGAAAGATGATTATAATTAGATTAAGCAAAAGATAACAACAATATGTAGTAATAGTAATACTAACATAGAGTAATAGTTATATTAATGCGCTGAAATTTAAGGTACTACAAGTGAAGGTGTTGCAATAGTGAGGAGGCGCAACGGCCCAGTGGTTAGGGCAGTGGACTCGCAGTCAAAGGATCGTGGTTTCGATGCCCAGACCGGGCGTTGTGAGTGTTTATAGAACAAAAACACCTAAAGCTTCACGAGGCTCCGGTAGGAGGTGGTAGCGAACCCTGCTGTATTCTTTCACCACAACTTTCTCTCTTTCTTCCTGTTTCTGTTGTACCTGTATTTCAAAGGGCCAGCCTTGCTACGCGCTGTGTCACGCTGAATTTCCCCGAGAACTACGCTAAGGGTACACGTATCTGTGGAGTACTCAGCCACTTACACGTTAATTTCACGAGCAGGCTGTTCCGTTAAGCGGTTCAACTAGAACCCTCGTCGTCGTAACCGACGGAGTGCCACGAATTGCAATAGTATAGAAATATATTTGCGCCGAAATTTACGATGCCATAAATGAAGGTACTACAACCGTAATAATGATATTAATGCGCTGAAATTTAAGGTACCACAACTAAAAATATTGTGATAATAATAGTAATGCGCTGAAATTTTGAGATCCCACAACCGAAGGTACTACAATGTAAACTATCACATATCGCAGAACGGTAATGTAAAGAACCATATTTAATAATAACGGGTACTACACACCAAAGAACTGTGAAGGAAGCTGCAATGCTTAGTGTACTGCAATGCTCTCATACATTAAATACTACACTGTACCTAAAAATGTCCACATTTTTTATTCTATTGAAAATAAAATTTTAAATCTATTTCTTGTCATCTTTTTTTTTCTTTTTGTCTTTGTGTTTAATCCATCTTTTCCACCATTTCTAACGATTTTTTCAATAGATATCTGTTTGAATGGCATTTACCCTCATACTGCTAGAGTGAATATCTCTATATCTCACAGTATATCTCCCGATATTGGGGCTATATCAAGAAATATTCCATTGGTGTTATTATTGCTATATCCCAGCGTACTATAACTGTTCAAATTTATACTGTTTTCTCTTCAACTAAACACAAATGCTTAAATTTCTAGAGAAGACCAAGTGAGAAAGTGTGGCTTTCATGGATTTTTTCAAACTTCAGCAATATAAGTGAAACTGAAATGACTTTCGATCAGACATCTAAACCGATAATAATATTGACTCGCTTCGACTGAGCTCTATGGTAACATTGCTACTCTCATTGATATCAAGTTATATGCAATTGCTGGAGGTGTTGATATCAAATTATCAGTCATTATTCATATCAAATATCTTAACCATAGCTTTTAGCTGATAAATTTAACTTACTGTTAATAATGTTGCTAATCCTTCCGTAACACTCTTTTGAAGTTGACTACTGATAACAGATAGCAGCTTGCCATGGATACTTGGTTACTGATAACAAATAGCATGGAAGCAGTTGATACCCAATTATACACACACATATACACACATATATGTATATATGTGCACATACATACTTGAAAGAGACACGCTCACAGAATTCTACAGGCACATACACAGGCATTCACACACAGAAGGTAAAGATAGAAAGCTGTCAATTTCCGCCGGAATATGGATGATTTGTGCTACTGTAAGTAAATCCTACCAGTCTGGTGTATCTTCACCGGGGCACAAATTTTGACGCTGTTCTGGGGAGGATTAAATGGCACCATTAGAGCGCATATTCCCCGCTCAGTGACTCTGACTCTAAAATGTCGTTACATTCTAATATCTACATCACCGAAGTTGCAATAATAAGGTTTTATACAAACAATATCAAACTACTTTAGGGTGTAGGATTCTGAATTTCTGTAACCCTTGGTTTATACGAAAGCATACACGAGCTTAATTTTACCCAGAAATATTGCAGAGATAGGTTACGTCAAAGGGTAACCGTTATTTTCTCTGTGATTCTCCATTACAACAGTAGGTTTTATATAGACATACACGAGCTCAAGCAGATTTATAAATCATTAGAAATCGCATAAAACAGTAGGACACAAGATTAAATGCCTTTTTAGTTTTCAGCAGTCTCCGCCTACATTCTGACTTACAATTTTACCAGAATCGAGTCGATATCTCATCCACCTCTGGTTGATAAAATATGAGCCAGCAATTTTTTATGGCCGACTAAATCTGTGCTACACAAATTTGTAGATTTGTAGCTGTATGACAATATACTAAGGTGAAAACTTACTATTCATACTATTCATTTCTTTTAACTAGGTACCATTTTTAACTAGGCATCATTTTTGTGCAGTATGTTTTATTAATTGTAAAACCCAACTGATGTTAATGGGATTTGAACTGTAGGTGAAATGAAATAAATATATCACAAGACATTTATTTTGATATACCACTTATTTTCCACACTCCTCTCTTCACAGGAGTATCTAGTGTAGTTAATTGCAGAAGCAGCTGAGTTACTGCCTTTGTGCGGACGTAGAATTGGAGCGGCCGGCTGTTCAGGAAATAAGAGCATAAAATCTGTATCTTTTAAGATCTATTGAAAATTCAAGATTCATGGAGTTAGCGGACCTGTATACTGCATAATTATTCAATATAATCCCCACCAGGCGACCGTGGAATCGAGAAAGGCGAATTTCACGGTTGCAGCTGACAAATTTCAGAATGTCTGACAGATGTGCTGCTTTAGCTCATCTTTGTAGCAGGCAGTCTTGTTGTACTCGCTCGACCACGCCATAAGAAAAATAGTCCAGAGGATTCCAGTCTGGGGAGTTAGAAACCCACATATCTGGGCTGGCATGGTTGTAAATAGTTAGCTGAGAGCCTCTTTTGCATCTTCCTGTCAGTGTGTGTAGGTGCAGAATACACAATGTCTCTTGAGTCCAG
>NC_042999.1:97766718-97771718 GCF_006345805.1 Octopus sinensis
ACCTCTTCCCTGAATGCGAAGGGGAAAATCCTATTTTCTGGTATATTAATCCAAACACTATAGATCCATTTCACCAGATCTTAATGATTGGTTTCACAATATCAGATAATAGCGCGGTTAAGTAACATCATTTCCTCTTCAGAGGCGGTGGTAAAAAGATGTATATGTATCTGTGGTGAGTCTTTGAAGATTATGTACAGCTCACTCTTAAGGGTAGATACTAAAAGTCGTGGGCGCCCGACTGCAATATACTGCAATATACTCTGTAACATTTCGGAGTGTGTAAATCGCATAAGCACATATATGTATAAAGACATGGCCTGGGCCTATACTGGCCGAAACCTGGGAAAGTTATATATATATATAGGCGCAGGAGTGGCTGTGTGGTAAGTAGCCTGTCTACCAACCACATGGTTCCGGGTTCAGTCCCACTGTGTGGCACCTTGGGCAAGTGTCTTCTACTATAGCCTCGGGCCGACCAATGCCTTGTGAGTGGATTTGGTAGACGGAAACTGAAAGAAGCCCGTCGTATATATGTATATATATATATATATATGTATGCGTGTGTGTGTTTGTGTGTCTGTGTTTGTCCCCATAGCATTGCTTGACAACAGATGCTGGTGTGTTTGTGTCCCCGTCACTTAGCGGTTCGGCAAAAGAGACCGATAGAATAAGTACTGGGCTTACAATAGAATAAGTTCCGGGGTCGAGTTGCTCGATTAAAGGCAGTGCTCCAGCATGGCCGCAGTCAAATGACTGAAACAAGTAAAAGAGTAAAAGAGTGTAAAGAGTAATATATATATATATATATATATATATATTATATTATATATATATTATATATATAAATATATATGTATATATGTTGTATGTTTGTCCATATGTATATATATTATATATATATGTGTGTGTATTATATATATATATATATATATGCATAAATATTCATGTATGTTTCAACGACTTTAAATATATTACGTGTGCATGATTTCAGTAAAGACACTCTCAAGTCTTAAAGTGAAATTAAACATAAGTAGTTACATCACAGCTTCTTGTTTCCTGCTCTCCTCTCTCTCTCTCCTCCTCTCTCTCCTCTCTCTCTCTCTCTCTCTCTCTCTCTCTCTCCTTCTCTGTAGAAAAAGAGATCAGTTGGTCTAGTTTTATATTTTGTAAAGCTCTCATCAAAGATCGCTTATTCATGATCTATCTCCAGAAGAAATAATAGCTTATATTCTTGTATAAATTAATAATAATAATAATAATATAATAATAATAATAATAATAATAATAATAATAATAATAATAATAATATAATGTGTCACAAGTGAAAGGTATTAAACGGTATGAAACGGATCAGATGACCGCTTCATTATTGATATTCGCTTATAAATCATTATTTTTAAAAGAAAAGAGAAAAAAGAAAAAGAAAACAAATCTTCTCGGCAAATATGTAAAATATTTACAGTTGTTCTTTGAACAAATGAACACATCCATGAGAATATGAGAATACTGTATGGTAAATCTCCCAAGGAAAAGGGAAAGGAAGACGACAGCCATTAATAAGAAGTGAAAAGAAAGAGGGAAGAAGAGAAGAAAGAAAAGGAATTGGAGGTGTGACTGAAAGACAGTTTATTAAATAAAAGTACATAAGACTGTCGCTATTTTAATAGTTGTTGTCTTTGTGTAAGTGGTAGGATCCTTCTCACCACACATTACCGGTTTCAAACCTCAAAGGACAATGTTTCCGCAAAATTATACAAGAAGAAAGCATTCTCCTTCATGCTTACTCACTCACTCACTCACACATTCACACATACACACATACACACACACACACACATGCGCACACACACGGTCGTACAATAGAATAATCACGTGGACACATAGGTATCTGTATATTACATACTTATAACCACGGACATATCTATACAATTCATAAAAACTCAGGCACATATACATAGATAAACAGAGTCAGTCATACGAGTTTCTTTCATAAACACCGACAAAACAATGAACAAGAGAAGAAAGTAAATGAGCAAGGAATAAACGAGAAATCAATGTTTCGGACAATGGTCCTTCATCAAGAAGGGAATTTCAAGTGAAAAATAGTGCTGTTCTAGAGAAGACAACGTGATGAATGAAACAATGGAAAAAGGTAGTGAAAGTGTGTAGCATGTTTTATAGTCAAAAAAGTAGGAGCACAAGAAAATCAGTGAGAGGAATTTGGATAACGTTAAGAATAGTTTAAAGGAGTCTGAGAACAAGTTTTATATGAGTACGCGAGCATAAAAATTTGTGTGAAGGTGTAAATTACTATAACTCAATGTACCGTAAATTTAGCTACCACACTTCAAAATTCTGCAATACGAGGTACCGTATTTTAAGACACATTCTATTTCTTCTGAAATAAAAGCCGGATTTAAAATTGATCTGATATTTTGTCTTTTGTTTGCGAGCTTTTGCTCATATATTTCTGTATTTTCTCTTGTTTTTCACCTAGTTGACATGAATTAATATGAAATCAAAATAGTTATCTATGTATCATAATTAACGTACATACACTGTTAATAAGTAAGATGTTTCGGTTAAACAAGATCAACAATATCTTACAGATAGATGTGAGGTGAAAAAAATCGTCCCTGTAGCGGCTAGCGAGAACGTTAAATGCATTTACATCTTCATGGTCTTTGTCAGTGACATATACTGGCAGCCGCAGTCAAATGCTCAGACAAATTTTGTTACCTCCAGCATATACAGAGAACAGTGAATACGTTCACTGATATTGCCAATAGCTGCCGAGATGACTATACGCTAAATATGATACATAGATGGCTTTTAAAATTTAATACTGCATTAAATGCGTACACCGAGTTCTTATTCTTCTCGGTAATTATTCGCAATATCAGTGCATATATTATTCACTGTTTTCTATATATTGCAAGTACCTAAGGCGTAGGGGTGGCTGTGTCGTAAGTAGCTTGCTTACGAACCACATGGTTCCGGGTTCAGTCCCACTGCGTGGCACCTTGGGCAATTAAATTTCTTCTACTATAGCCTCTGGCCCCCCAAAGCCTTGTGAGTGGATTTGGCAGACGAAAACTGTAAGAAGCCTGTCGTATATATATGTATGTATGTATGTATCTATGTTTGTGCGTCTGTGTTTGTCCCCCCTACCATCGTTTGACAACCGATGTTGGTGTATTTACGTCCCCGCAACTTAGCGGTTTGGCATAAGAAACCAATAAGATAAGTACTAGGCTTACAAACAATAAGTCCTGGGGTCGATTTGTCCGACTAAAGGCGGTCCTCCAGCATGGCCGCAGTCAATTGACTGAAACAAATAAAATAATAAAATAAAAGAATAAAAGACTCTCGTTCAGGCATGTAGTTGCTTGTACACGCCATCGTCATAACCTAAGAAGACAAAACTGCATCTGGCGTTCTTGCTAACCGATTGCACAACGATTTTTTGTCTCTCTCTCTGTGGTTTTTAAATACAGAACATCCGTAAGAGATTATATCTCGGATGAAAGCCGCAGTATCTCGGCTATATGGTGTATATACAGTGGTGTATATATCTTGGTTATGTGGTGTATATAAGTATTAAGTATGAAACACTGATAACAATGATTATTTATTTTTCATAATCTTACTAATCGTTCCATATCGTACTTTTGAAGTTGGATACTAATAACAGAAAATAGAGTAGGTTACCACGTGTACTTCCTTACTGATAACGATATATTTCATAACTAATTTCAATTGAGTGCATGTGTGTATACATAGAGGTGTATGTGTGTATATATACAAATATATATATATATATATATATATATATATATATATATATATATATATATATATATATATATATATTATATATATATATATATATATATATATATATATTATATATATATATATATTTGTTCATGCGTGCAAGTGTGTGTATGTGTGTGTGTGTGATAGTTTTTACCTAATACTTCGATATACAAATATTAAATTTTGAAAGTTGTAAATAGTTGAATGTTTGTTTGCATTCGTTATTCACTAAATTTACACCATTATATGGAATGTACCATATTATGAAAATAGTGAATTTTTAAATATTGGTGTTCATTTATTTGTTTCCATACCTTTCGTCTTGTTGAAGATTGTGTTAACTGAAAAGAAGCGTAATTGATCGAGAAAATCGCAACATTTATACATGTACGACATTGGGTTTCCTGAAACTTTCGTTCTAAAGCCTTTTTGGACTACTAATTTTCTAGAACCAGGGGTGGTTACCTTTATCAATACACTTTAAATTAAATAGATATTAAATTTACTTGAATAATTAAATGACATACAGATACTTGTACATTAGTATAAATGATACCAGTTGTATTGAAACTGTTCCTGCAAGTAAAATAGGGCAAATTATAAGCTCCGGACAATGAGTATCTAGTAAGTCGGTGTTGTACTTGTATGCATTTAACTACAGTGTTATTTGTCAAATGATTCGGAGGTAAACATTCTCCACCATTGGTAATATCAGGAAATATGGCATACAGGAAATAATTATATCTTAACTTCTATCAAATTCCTTGGTGCTTACAAAATTAGGAGTCGAATACAATTTTCAAAAGAAAAATTATCTCAAAATAAAATTGAATAAAACAAATTTCTTGTTTGTATAATTCCTCACATAGCAATAATGTCATTTCCCTCCTCCCCTTCTACCCCTCCTCCTTCTTTGTCTCTATGATTCTTTCTCACTGTGTAAAATTCGTTTACACCATTGCCACCAAACCTAGCGCGCGCACTCATCTTGCACCTTTTATGTTAACTCTCTCTGTATCCCCTCTTTATTCCCTCGCACCCCCTCTCTCTCTATATACGATGTAAAGCGTGACTGGATAATTCAACCAACCAACCAGCTATTTTATAATTTACATTTATATTGACTATTTTAGTATACAGAGATATACTCTGTATGTCTCTAATACAGATATACATTG
>NC_042999.1:97779218-97796718 GCF_006345805.1 Octopus sinensis
CAGGTCAGGATGGGAGAATACTGCGTGATTCCAACCAAGTGTGTGCAGCTTTCTAGCAGCACTTCGCTCAAATGCGATGAGTCACAGAGGACTATGGACTTCAATACCTACCTCGACGACATACAGCAACTCTATCACATCTGACAGCTAAACGCAGAATTCCCAATTCTGTGAGCCGGGGTGTGTTAACGTTATTGGGAAAGGACGCTAACAAACGGAATATTATTGACAATTTCCGGTCCATAACCCTGTTAAATGCGGATTTTAAAATTTTGGCTAAGGTGTACTGAATTTGTGATGCCCCTCCCCCACCACCACCACCACTATTTATGCCCCTGTAACAAATAACAGATATCATCATCATCCTCATCATCAGCACCATCATCATCATCAGTTAATTAGGATTTGTACCAATGTGAGTTTCGTACGAATGTTAGAAAGAAAAAATTATAATAGATTAATGTAAAGTATTCCGCCGAGGTCGACTTTGCCTTTCACCCTTTCGGGGTCGAAAAGATAAGTACCAGGTGAACACTGGGGTCTATGTAATCGACACATCCTCACTTCTCTCAAGCTGCCCTTGTGGCAAAACTTTGAAATAATTATGAATGTAAAGTTGTTGATTGGCAGAATTGAGAAAGAATCGAACAAAAGAAAAAAAACCTTCCGGCTCTTTTCTTTCGGATTTCAAATCCCGCCATAGCCAACTTTATCTTTCATCTCTACAGGGTGTAAAGAACTAAGAACCGACAAGCACTGGGGTCGATTTCATCCTCGAAATTCAGGCCTTGTACCAATATTAGAAACAATCGTTGTGGTGCTGATCTTCTGTTTTCACGTGGTGCTATGACAGAATCGGTTAAGTGTCAGAGACAGTATTTTGATACGTCTCTTTACATGTCGATAAAATGAATGCTCGTCGTGTATTCGGAAACAATTCAATTGACAAAATTTGATCTTGTGCCAGGTATGGAATAGTGTCTTAGATGCACGCTGAGATCGTGTGATGCTAGCTAATAGGAGAGGGTAGGTAATAACCTTGCAAAGCTGCTCAGAAGTATCCAACTGCCTGACAGATACTGAATGGACATCCCAAATTTGCCAAGTATGGACATGGAGCAAACACATTGCACCATTCAGTACCTAGATAGTACACTTTCCTTTGAGGCCAGTGAATAGAAATAGTATTGAGCGTCTTCAGTTTCAACTAGTTGACTATATAGATTACAAATGGGTTATCCGCGCAGACGACCATATAATGCATTGACAGTAACACGACTACTAGAAGCTGAACGGGTCGTTCCAAGCATACAAAAACTACAACTACCAGACTGGTGAAAAAAGTGATTGATAAGAGTGTTTGTCAATAATTTGTGCTGATGAACTCTAAAAAAGATGGTTAGATTAGAATTGATTTGAGCACTGGTTCTCAACTGGGGTCCATGTGACCTTTGTGGGTGGGTCTGTGTAAGATTTTATTGTTAAAATTTATATGCAATAAATGGGTTATTCTTCTACGATACATAAAATATTTCAACAACCTTTTTTAAATACAATTTCTAATAATTATTTAATTGTAAAAAATATAATAGGATTATTTAAACATCAAATGGTTATGAAGACCTGATAGAGCAAAACGGGAATCAAAAGGTCGGTAGGTAAAGAATGGTTGAGAGACACTGGGTTAGAGATTAGCAAAGAAAAAGCAAAAAAAAGATAATAGATTCTCGGGGGAATCAAGGGAGAAAATTAGAAGAGGCGATAAGAAAAAGCCTTGTGACCGACGAGCTCGCAGTGATAATGGATCTGGGCCGTTTCTTGAACGCGTAACATGAAAGGTGCCTTGTCGAAGTTAAGCCACATTCTCTAAGACGTGAAGGAACGAAAGCCGTTCGATGTGCTCAAATAGTAGAGACGTTGCGTGGCACAAATACATAATCTGGGCCGGAGATGTCCGTGTACAATTCAATTCAAAGGAAATGTGTGGTTTTCCAGCAATATTTTACTCAACTGTTTGATATGAACAGTGAAATGGAGACCATAGTGAACTTTCATGCCTACTTCGCTGGCCAGCTGCAATTTTTGGCAGATTATGCGAATACTAAGAAAGGCCGATACACAGCAACTGTAGTGCAGGGAACAAATCACTTGGTTTGGATAGTCTGCCCTATGAACTTTAAGTATGTATGCCAAATTTGTTCGCCAACTTCTTGGTACATGTTCATTGCATTAGGCAGAATGGGGAACTTTCATGTCTGTGAACTGCAAATTAATACAGCTAATGAAGAGAGACTGATCGAATGTATGAAGAAGGTAATTATACATTTCTAGCCCATACTTTTACTGAGTGCAGATTTTAAAGCGAGAAAACCTAAATTTGCATGATCTCGAACAGATCCATCTACACACCCTCCATTTCATGCGATATATCGCAGGCAGGGAGGATAACAACCTGGTTTCAGCGGGGTCCTCATCAGTTTGGATCGTACGAAAGCTTTCCAGTAAGCTTTTGTTACATGCCAACTGTCCTCACGGCGATCAGTTTCGTTCTTTTCATTCAAATGTTCAAAGACATTTGCTCGGAAGTCAAATTAAATGGCCACTTATTGAAATCAGTACGATTCATGTACTCATCCCCTCACTATTTACTAACTTTAAATCAATTGCAACGGAAACTGGTGGCTCCGAGGAGCATTCCTTTAGAAGAGCCGTGTCCGCATATGCAGGCGATATTAACTTGTACTGTCTTCAATTTTGTTTGAGCCATGATGTCTAATAAAGAAACCATTATCATTATTATTATTATTATTATTATTATTATTATTATTATTATTATTATTGAGTGAACGAGCAGTGCATGCCATCAAAGTGACACTGGGATCAAATATACGAAGTCCAGTATACCCGTCTGGTAAGGGGACACCAGGCATATGCATCACAACCATATGTGCGCAACATGGTGATCTCATATCAAGATAAACAGCGCATGTCCTTGCAGGTGGGGCTCAGTTAGAATTTTCTTCAGGTCGAGTATGCCATCCTGCTCAAATGGTCCTTGAATAAGGGCTGTTTAAGAATATTGAACGAAATGTTGAACTCCAAAGAATTCTTCTCAGCACATAGCTATGATGCTCCCCCACTACTGCTGGTGATCAGAGATGCACATATCGTCAGTCACCAAAGGACATGCTCAACTGGTTAAGATCAAACCACTGACAAGCAAATTTGTGTTATTGAGCAGAATATTTGTTGTAGCCCATCTTTTATGCCAAAGCAAAACATGTACAAGATAACACTGCCAG
This sequence comes from Octopus sinensis, assembly GCF_006345805.1. Lineage (NCBI taxonomy): Eukaryota > Metazoa > Mollusca > Cephalopoda > Octopoda > Octopodidae > Octopus > Octopus sinensis. The sequence continues at coordinate 97,782,521 of NC_042999.1, forward strand.
TCAGTTAAAATCAGAAGCCATGCGAGCCAATGCTTTATTATTATTATTATTATTATTATTATTATTATTATTATTATTAATTATTATTATTATTATTATTATTATTATTGTTATTATTATTAATGAACTATGTTGCTTCATGGAATTTTAAGTTAATCATGTTTACTATTGAACTACAATAAGTAGTCTGAAAGGAAGAACATTGACTAGATTTTGCAAAGAGATTTTTCTGTACTTCATTGTATTACTGCTCTACATTGTATTGACGGCATTTTTCTTGCTGTATCAAGTAGACGTTTTTGCAATGCATTATTCCCAGGTGAAGATCAAGACTTTCAAGGTTAGTTCTCAGACATTTTGTCACTGTTCCCACGGCCCCAAAGATAACTGTGAAGCTCATGACCTTGTTAACTTGTTTGTTCCAGTACTTGAGTATTTCATACTTCAAATCGGTATAATACTCTACTTTTTTCTATTTCCATTTTTTTTTACTCAGGTGTTAACAGGCTTGCCACGTCGATTACAATACTTAGTTTCTTATTGTTGTTAATATCCGTCATGTTGGGCTCTATTCTTCTTTTGGCTTGTATCGGAAAGCCCCACAGCAACCTCTCTTCATAGTTTTCGAGGACTTACATTTCTATTTCCATAAAATTATTACAATTTTTCTGTGAATACAAAATCAAATTACCAGCAAAAATTCCACTGTATTATTGTAGCAACCTTATCATGCCGACCCTTTTCGTATTCAGAGTTAATTGCGGACGCTCTGATGCAAAGTATTTGAGTAAGCAGTTTTGTTTATCTATCGTCCTCTGGATCCGTTTTATCCGTAGAGGCCTGTTCTTGAGCTGCCACGATCATTCTCTCCGTCTCGTTCTTCAGTAACTTTTTCTTAGCCATGGCCAGCTGTCATTCTCATCCTTTACCTTTTATGTGTTTTTTGAAAAACGTTGCGTGAAGCGTCTTTCCATTGAATTTTGCCTCTTTACCATATTTCCTGATTTTCTCTTTGGTTTCTGCACATCCTTCAAATAGTAATACGCTAATCCAATCTTAAGCAGTATTTCTCCTTTTACACAATTGTCTTCTCTAGGCCTACTACACCTTATTTCTAACCCTCCTTTTACTCTTTCCCGGTGTAACCGGTCTGCATTAGATTAGGGATGTATGTTTCTATGCACTGTGAGCAGCTTCCACATTTTCCTGTTGATGTCCTTCGTCACATCCTTTCTCTATTTAATAACACCTGTTTCACAACTTAATAGAGATACCTCCTCGGGCTGAGTGCTTGTATGATATTCCATGCATTAGATTTGGATTTTAGAATTTTCTTCATTCTACGTAAATATTTTTTTTATTACTGAGGATTTTCTTTATTTCTATACTTTTGATTTTGTTACTTTCTAGTATTAACAAAAATTTCTATTTTTCTACGCTTTAAGTTTTCTCCACTTCATCTCTATCATTGCATATTTTTCGAAAACCCAGAATTCGGTTTCTCAAATCCAAAATGCCTTTTGGAACCTAAAAGAATATATACAAAGAGGAAAGGGTTACGGAACGGTGGCGATAAGATTTGAAACAGAGAAAGAAGCAAAAACTCACTCTCTAAAACCCCTGAAAAGTGAGGATCTCTTGTTGGTTCCTTCCTACTGCGTCAAGAGATTAGCCAAAATCCAGGCCAGCAAGTACCGCCAGAAATAGCTATTTCTTGTCTAATTGCTGCGGTTGTGGTAGACATCGAGGAAAACACAAAAATCCTTGAAATCTACTTCACCAAAAAAAATAATAAATAATAAAAAGAGAGAGAGAGCTGATCGGGAATGGGGATAGAACTCTCATCCAGACCACTCAAAAAAATGTGACTACCATCCCAGACTAAATGCATCTCCCAGACGGCACCATCATACCCTTTAGGAAGGAAGGAAGGAAGGAAGACCAAGAGTGTCATCTGTCTTTCGACCACACATAAATTAAAAGAGAAAAAGAATACACCCTCTCTTCTCTCAACACCAAGGAAGCCACCAACAATAGATATCAAAGCCCAAAAAGCAACAACACGAACTGCAACATCAACAAAACAACAAAAAAAAGGACGAGGACAGGAAAACAAAACTAAAAGAAGGAAAGAAAAGGCAAAAAGGAAAAAAAATCAACAACAGACAAAAAACAACCATCATCCACATAAAAAGTGAAGAAGAAAAGTAAAAGCGGCAAAAACAAAAAGCTTACGAAATAAACACTTCCCCACCACAGCCACCAACACAACCCATCCCACATACACAACAATCAACAATGATAACAACAAAAGCAAGCACAAAGTAAAGAAAGTAGCATTACTAACTACATGGTAATAAACACAGAAAACGCAGATTTCATGAATTACATAAAGATATACCATCATAACGCAGACAGTTTCTATAACACCCACAATCTCCATACCTACACACATACAAATCATTCAAAGAGCACAAGACACATACACCCACTAAAAACTAAATTCCCAAAGGAAATCGGTGACTTTATTTACATTATTTACATTTGACGGATATTTGTCCTCATCGTGTTTGTTGTTAACACGTTTCCGCTGATATACCCTCCAGCCTTCATCAGGTGTCTTAGGGAAATTTCGAACTTTGGTTCTCATTCCTAAGGTATTTTTCAATGTTATTATTATTATTATCATTCATGTCACTGCCTGGAATCGAACTCGGAATCTTGGGGTTAGTAGCCCGCGCTCTTAACCACTACGCCATATGCCGGTGGGAAATTACGTTGTGAATTTTTGGGCTTATAATTAAGATACAAAAGATATGCGGGCCATCTAACATCAGTACGGTATTCAAGAGTAATACAAGACTTCGCAAATATCTCCTTCTAGTAAAACCACCAGTAGAAGAGAATATGACCAAAAACTGCGTGTACTCCATCCCATGCAGCTGTGGTAGGTTATACAAAGGCGAAACATGCCGCCCCCTCAAAATAAGGGTAGACGAACATCGCAAAGCTGTGACAGGAGGAGATATTGATAAAATCCGGTATAGCTGATCATGTATGGAAAAATGGAGACTACCTCCCCCTGTGGGATGAAGTTAAAATAACAGGCAAAGAGCACCACTGGAAAATATGAAAACTAAAAGAAGCAGGACATATGCCAGGACACAACAACCCCCTAAGGAGACCGAGTGCAGATATGAATAGCATATGGGATCCGGTATTATGGAAGGATAGGAAAATATTAGATTTAAAGGAATATAAGAGACGCCACGACAATATAGCCAGGCTTGTCTATTGGACACTCTGCAACAAGTATGGACTTGACAAAGCATAAAATTGGTACGACCACAAACCTGAAGGCATCATCGAAAATAGAAATGCAAAGATCCTATGGGATTTTATGATTCAGTGCGACCATGAGATAGAGAATGTGAAGCCGGACATAGTCTTAATTGAGAAAGAAAACAATCTATGCTGGATCATAGATATAGCATGCCCAGCTGACAACAAGGTATGCGATAAGGAAAAAAGAAAAGTCGGAAGATATGACAGGTTAGCTTGGAAAGTTAAGCAGTTGTAGTACCAATAATTGTTGGAACCCTGGGAGAAGTGAGAAGAAATCTCGAGAAGTACATGGAACAAATAGGGGCTGCAATAAGGGTGGAGTACTCGCAGAAAACAGCACTGCTTTGATCCGCTCGAATACTCCGGAAGGTGCTCGAAAACTAAGAGACGTTTACTGGTAGTGAACAGCTGACACCGTAGTACATCTCCAGCGTTAGAAGCTGTGCAAAAGCAATAATAATAATAATAATAATAATAATAATAATAATAATAATAATAATAATAACAAGAAGAAGAAGAAGAAGAAGAAGAAGAAGAAGAAGAAGAAGAAGAAGAAGAAGAAGAAGAAGAACCCATAATAATAATTATTATTATAATAATAATAACCCATACCTGGTGTTATTTAGTTCGTTTGAGAGTGGGATCAGTGCCATGCAAAAGAGTAATGGAGAGAGGGAGTCACCTTGAAAGATGCCTCGTTTGATGTTGATGTTGTTAGTTTGGTTCATCCTATTAATATAGCTACGTTCTTTGATTATCTCCCTTGAAAACACGTTCATCGTTTGCACGTAACATATGGTGGCGTTGCTGCTTCCAAAGTTCATTTTCGTTTCTCTATTACTAATTTTACTCGCGTATCTTTCTTAAAATGAGCTGCTTGGCGGAGGTCTGCGGAGGATGACATGACAAGCCTTGTCTACTGAGATCGACTCAAAAAGCTCAGGCTTTGCTCCCTCCACCGCCGCTGTGAGCTTTATATCATCTGTATGATGTGGAAAATATTCCATCAACATTGCCCATCTTTAAAATTCGTCCGAGGCTTGGCCCCCGTGCCATTCGTCCATTACAGAAATGTTCGTATCGTATCACAAAACTACGACAGAACTATTTCACCTTAATTGGCCCTGCTCTCTTCACCATCGTGCCAGACACACATAAAGGAGGAAAGTGACTTCACAGCATTCAAACGATCCGTAGATGATTACCCACAACAAATACCAGATAAATCACCCACACCTTGATATGTCTCTGAAAACAATAACCCTCTGCTTGAATGGGCTACGGGTCCACAGAGCTGACTGTGTATTTCTTCCAGGTGATGTTATTAAATTAGGCATGGCCTCATTCAACTTCGGCCGAAACTTATCTAAGTAATCTAATCTATGCTATAACGTTTTAATCAAAGCATAACAACGTGGGTAGAGGCTGATATCTTAACATTTCTGATGGTCTTGAGTATAAAAAAAAATATTAAAGATTTATATAGAACCACATTCAGAGTATGTCTATAAGCTATTGTGTTTAGACCTGGTTTCTATCCTCAAACTGTTCCGTTTTGTAGATACATTTTTTTTTTAATAAAGCACTCCGAAATTAGGAAAAATCAAAAATCTGCAACAGTCTCGGTCCCATGAGTATAAGATAATGGATTTTCAACAGTGTAAAGAAACTGATTGTGGTGATCGTAGTTTTGACGGTGATTGTGGTGAAAGCAGAGACAGTGTCGATGATGACGATGGTCGAGATAAGTACGGGAGGAGGATGAAATAGTATCAGTGGTTATAATGGCGACAGGAGTGGTGCGATGTGTGATGCTGAGGTGATGGTGGTAATAGTGGTGTTGATGATAGTGTTAGTTGTGTAATGGTGGTATTGTAGTGGTTATACTGGTTGTGGTGGTGAAAGTGACTGTCAAGGTAATCGTCATGATAATGTTGATGGCGGTGTATATGGTTGAAGTGGAAGCAATGACAATGCTGCCGATGATGTTGGTGGTGTTGGTGGTGGTGGTGGTGGTGGTGGTGGTCGTCGTCGTCGTCGTATTGCTGCCCCTGCTGGTTTGGCGGAGGTCTGCGCTCTCCGAGTGCTTTCCTAGTTATCATTATTATTATTGGGAAGAGCCATCACTAAAAATAAAATACTGGATTACTGAAAACACCGTTGTACATAAGTAGTAGGTATAGTTATGCATATGTTTATAACAGTGAACTAATACACATATCTGAGATGTCAGGGAGTTGTTTAATACGCATATCCGTATGCAATGAATTTTGTGATAGGTGATGATACAGTAATATCTTTCGTGGGAATACGTGGGTACACATGGTTACTTCTAGTAATGGCAGTCAATAGAAAGGAGATAATCTTCCCTTCACTACATGTGGTGGGATTAGAAATTTGAATTTGAAATTAAGGAATTACAAGAATAAAGATGCATAATAGTAATTTTGTTCTATTGCCCAAATATAGCTAGTTCTCGGAGTAGTCGGGCGGTTAACAAAATGGAAAACAAGGCTGTGGTGGTCCGGATACCTTGGAATCCTAGAGCCGTGGAAGTCAACGATAGAACTGGGGTCGGAGGTTAAATGAATGCAATGGGAAGGTGGCTGAAGACTGTGATGGAAAGCTTGAAAGGAGAGATGAGGGACAGATGAGATTTGCATAAAGAAGCTCCCCAAAACTCCATTTACTTTGTTTGTCAGTCGTCTTATGTTAATGGTAAAGGAACAGTTGAGTAACTCTGCATTAGTTCATTATTTTTTTAGCAGAAAGTTTAAACACACATTCATATATAATTGCACACACTTACAAATACATACTAACACGTGCAAATTATTGCATACATGTATTCTTGCTTCTTCTAATATGTTTACTTTTCTTGCCGTTCGCTGATAATCTATATCTTATCTCTTATCTCACAATCTTTTGTGCCTCATACAACGTGAGCAATTTTTCTCGTCTCATACTTCTTCCAATTTCAAAATATTTTCCCTCTAAAATCTCATTGCTGGTATACAGTGATATATTTTGTTTTCATCAACTGTTATTTGACACTGTCAGCATATATGCTGGTTGCAGATTTATGTTAGATATATTTATGAAATTTATCAAATATTATATATGAATACATATGTATGTATGTATGTATGTATGTATGTATGTATGTATGTATGTATGTATGTATGTATGTATGTATGTACGTACGCACGTATGTATGAAATGTTGCATATACGTTCATGTATATGTATGTATATATGTATTTATGTAGATATGTATGTATTTCAGCAGTAACAACGCCAAGGAGGGTTTAGGCATAAACGAACTTCATTGAGTCTGTCTAGAGTTTCCTCTCTTCTATTTGAACTAATCTAAAGCTCACACTCACACGCACGCACACGCACACATACACACACACACACACACACACACACACACACACCACACACACACACACACACACACACACACACACACAAGAATATCTATATATTTATAGGCATTGTTTCACAGTAAATCATTGAGGGTTCCTGAAGTTTCCAATACCTGCAATAGAGTTGTTACACTACAAATGTATTTTTTATGTAGTCATACCCAATACACCATACACTGCTCTCTCCCCTTCTCTCTTATTATACATGCATGCATACATACATACATACATACATACATACATACATACATACATACATACATACATGTATACATACATAATACCATATTATACATACATACTTACATGCATAGATAGATAGATAGATAGATAGATAGATAGATATGTTTCTTTATTAGCCACACAGGGCTGCACACAGATAGAACAAATTACAAGGTAGAGCTTTTCTTTTGAAGGGTTTTAAAAAAAAAAAAAAAGGAAGGGGGAGGTTTCGATCAAAAGGGATCGTAAAAGGAGAGAAAGAGGACAAAAAAAGGGGGGGGTTAAAAAAAAAAAAAAGGGGGAGAGGAAAAAAAAAATTTCAATAGGGATCGTTATCACAGAAATGTCAATATGAAGTGTAAAGGGGAGGACAGGTGAGGTTTACCCGTGGAAAGAAAAGCCTACGGAAAAGACCCGGTAACCTCGGTCAATGAATGAAGTACATTTTATATTTCTTTTTTTTTTTTTTTTTTTTTTTTGCAAATAAGCAACTCTCTGTTTTCGATTTCTGGGTTCATAGGACTATGCTCAAGGTGGCTTCGTCATTCATACGTGCCATTCTTGCTACATTCACCCATCTTTTTTTAAAACATTCGCTAGACAAAACTTGCCTCTCTACTCTCACTTTCCTTTTCAAGTGGTACTTGAAGAAGTTGATGAGAGATTGACCAGAGAGGAAAGTGTTTGTCTCCAATCCTTTCAGACGCGTCCACCAATACATTCTTTCGCCATAGCCACAAGGATGATGAAAATAGCTCTTCCTTCCCGTTTGAAGGAAGGAGGCGTGACAATATTGACGATAGACTCAGCTGATAAACCGACTCGTCCCACACGTGACAGCAGTTGTTCGACATAACCCACAGGTCGGAAATTGTGTGGACACTGAACGAGTGCGTGCAGAACGGTTTCGTCGCTCTGACCGCATCTCGGGCAGGTCGGCCCCGTGTTTCTCGAGCCGTGTCTGTAGAGCTTATCCCGAACGGGTAGCGCTTCTCGGTAGCACTGCCAGGCCAGGGATCTCTGGAAGTTGTCCATGGGCCCTGGCCCGAAAGTCGTCCCGAACAGGCGGGTCAGATAGATAGATAGATAGATAGATAGATAGATAGATAGATAGATAGATAGATAGATAGATAGATAGATAGATAGATAGATAGATAGATAGATACGAGTCCATAGTATCAATATAGAGTGAAACCGGAAGCGGTGGAAACATACGTAAACTTCCGGTGTTCAGTCTTGATATGTTAATCCTCAAAGTGTTTTCAAGTGATGAGAGTTGTGTTAAGCCGGTAATTCGTCATTAGAGTCAACACTGAGACATCCAGTTGCTAGCATACTCCTATACATATACACTTTAGGAGAGGTCCACATTATCGATGTAGTTGAGACTGGAAGTGGTGGGAAAATATATTAACAAACTAAGAGAGCTCAGTCTATGCATATTTTTCCTTGAAGCGGATTGATGTGGTGGAGCTAAGAAGAATTAATCCGGTATTTCGTTCATTAGGTTCTACCTGGAGTAATAGCTTTTCTGTAGTGAAACATCGATACCGTGGAGCCATAAGATGTGGGGTTGCTGTGAACGCCTTAAACAAATAATACGGCACTTCTTGTTAGTAGGGTAAAGTAAATTTTGTCATTTAGTAGGATAGTGTTTGGCGATATATATTAGTATTAGAGGAATGTACTGAAGGACTAAATTAACATGAACGATTAAATAAATAGCATACATTGCTTTGAGAGCAAACGAGGCCGACATGCATTTATAATCGTTGACTATACCTATCATATTATTTGGAACAATAACGTGATCTGTTCTCAATATCGTAGTACTAAATATCACATGATGTATGAAGGGGAAATACCATCGATTAGATCGATTTTTCAACACTTGTGAAAAGAGAGTGAGAGAATTAAGCGATTAGAAAATTATAAAGTGTGATGACCCATGAAGTAATAAAAAAAATGATTGTTGGTATAAATGTAATATTAACCCTTTATGATATTATTATTTTGATTCGGTTCATGAGTTCTAGTTAGGGAAATATATAAGGAGGTTTGGTTGGAGAGTGTACAGTAAAAACAAGGAAGGGTAGGAGAAATCACGGAGGCAATATTACGGTGCAGATAAGGCGGTGAGCCGGCAGAATCGTTAGAACGCTGGACAAAATGCTTAGCGACATTTCGTCAGTTTACTTTCTGAGTTCAAATTCTACCGAGGCCGACTTTGCTTTTCATTTTTCAGGGTCGATAAAATAAGTACCAGCAAAGCACCGGGGTCGATATAATTGATTTATCCTCTTCCCCAAAATCACTGGCCTTGAGCGAAAATTTGAAACCAATATTACGGTGTATAAAATATACATTGTAGTCGCAGTCCACTGAATATAATTGGTTCAAATAGTCCCAGGCAGAAACACAGTCCAATGACTGTTTACAAGGCTTATTAGTAAAGTAAGAAAAGTTTTAAGTGAAAAATGGGAAGTGATTGCAAAGAAACTAGAGGAAATGGAAGAGTCAATATTGATGAAAAAGAAATATCGATGTTATGGGTGTTAGAGAGAGAATTGAAATGAGGAAAGATTAGAAAGGAATCGAGGATGAGGAAAATAAGACGATGGATCGTGATAGTAATTAAGTCTACGAGTGGATAAATAGGTTTACATAATCAGTGTGTGAGTAGATGTCCCAACTCCCAGTATGATTTCACTCTCTAAACTAAAAGCAAAAGATATACTGCTACTAAAAGTAAAGTTAAAACATTAAATAGAACTTTTAAAAATATGTCCTCAAGATATTGGAGTCTTCCAGTTCCAAGTATCTCGAAACTGTTTACCGTTCGGATGCACTCCAACACATTTGAAGAAATGGTTGCTAGAATACACAACTCAACATAGCCAGAAAATCTTTCACGCCTTGTATTTTTTCAATGTATCTTATTTTGATTATTGTGCGCTTTATGGTTGCTTTTTATATTTATTTCCGTGCAAAAATGTGTGCGTATACATATGTCCATATGCTTGCATCTGTATGTGCATGCGCGTGTGTGCGTGTATGTGTGTGTGTTTGTGTGCTTTTACAATGCTTAATATATCCTTCCATATACTGTATTACATCTCTAACCCATTCCTTCTTAATTTGTAAACGATCTTGTCTCTCATTCTTGCGGAATCAAAAAAAAAAAAGTGTCAGTCAAGCACTGGGATCGATATAATCGACTAGCCCTCTCCTCCATAACTTCAAGCCTTCTACCTATAATAGAAAGAATTATTATTATTATTATTATTAGTAGTAGTGTAGTAGTAGTAGTAGTAGTAGTAGTAGTAGTAGTAGTAGTAGTAGTAGAATTTTGGGGGAGGAGACTAGTCAGTTACCTCGACCCCAGTGCTTCACTAGTACTTAATTTAACGACATCGGCGGAATTTGAACTTAGAACGTAAAGCCGGACGAAATACCCATTTCTTTATTACCCACAAGGGGCTAAACACAGAGGGGACAAACAAGGACAGACATAGGTATTAAGTCGATTACATCGACCCCAGTGCGTGCTAGCGATTCTACCAGCTTGCCGCCTTATTAATAGTAATAATAATAATCCTTTCTACTGGAGGCACAAGGTCTCAAATTTGATGGGTGGGGACAAGTCGATTATATCGACCCCAGTGTTACACTGGGTTTTGATTTATCGACTCCAAAAGGATAAAAGGCAAAGTCGACTTTGGCCTAATTTGAACTCAGAACGTAATTCGAACTCAGACGAAGTACGGCGAAGCACTTTGTCCAGCGCGCTGAAGATTCTGCCAGCTCGCCTTTATTATTATTATTACTACTACTACTACTACTACTACTACTACTACTACTACTATTATTATTATTATTATTATTATCATTATTATTTAAGGCGGCGAGCTGGCAGAATCGTTAGCATACCGGGCAAAATATTATTACGATTATAATTACTAGTGTTAGTATATATTTTGATTTATGAACCATTTCGTGTAAGATAGAAAACAATTAATTAAAATACAGAAAAGCAGAGAGAAGAAAACATCAAGCAAAGACAGAAAAGCAGAAATGAAAATCCATTCAAGACCCTAGAATGCTATTTCATGTATGTGGTACCCGAGGAGAAGTCTACACAAACTTACAAATATACACAGACATGTTAATATATGTGTTTTAGGCACATATTCGTATCTAGATTCGTGTCTCTTCAAACTGCACACATTAAACGCTTATATATATATATATATATATATATATATAATAGTGTTTCTATGTGTGCATCTATCTTTCTGTCTTCCCGCTTTGTCTCTCTTTCTCTTCCTCTTTTATCTACACATCTATCTGCCTATCTGTCTATCTATTTATCTATCCAATCTATCTTAGTTGCTGTTTTTAAGAGTGTGCATGTGTCAAGCACTCACACATTCTCTCTCTCTCTCTCTCTCTCTCTCTCTCTCTCTTTCTCGATATATATATATATATATATATTTATATATATATATATACATGCATATATACGTACACACACACATGTATATATATATATATATGTGTATATATATATATAATACGCAACAACGTGATTTTTATCTTGGATACAAAAAACATACACGGGCTCAAACGGATATCAATAGTTTTATCCTAAACATCCACACACACATATACGCATAGACGTATATATTCATCTACACAGACACATCCATACACATACACATATATTAAAAAAAAAAACATCAAATGCACATATACACGCACAAACACATTCTCAAATGCATACAAGAGCATATACACAAAAGTCTTTTTACATTAGCGTATCTTTTCAATCCTAGCCCAGGTTAATGCCTATTTAAAGGCAAAAAAATAGCATTTTATTTTAGAACACGTAGAAAGACATCAGCGTATCGGTACGATTTCCATTGATTGCCAAAGAACTACTTATTTACAAAGAAACATATACACATGTGACGCACATACGTACATGCAAAATGTACGTATCGCGGTTTCAGCAACCATATTCTCCGCGCATGAATTTATAATACATATATGCGCATGTGTGCGGGCACGTGTATGAGTACGTCTGTGCGTGTAAATATATGTATGTATATGGATATATGTATATATGTATGCTTGTGTGAAAGTATATGTACGTTTAAATGTGTAAGTGAATATAGATTTCCTAAAATTCTTCCGTATATACATATATGTCAGTGTTGCTGTAAAAAGAAAGGAGTACGCATGTGAGTGTTATTTATCTATATTTTTTGTGAATGTGTGCGAAAGAAAGAGAGAGACAGAAGGGGGAGGGCGAGAAAAGGAGAGAGAGAGATTTCAGGCGTATATATGTATTAAAATGTTTTGAATAAAGAGATGCTATAAACGGAAAGTTGCATATATACAACTATAAATCGATACATACGTGCATGTGTATGAGTATGTATGCAATACACACCAACATTTGCGCCTATTTCCTATACAAATATCTGTTTATGTATATATATATATATATATATATATATGTTTTTGTGTGTGTATTATATGTATATGTATGTGCATATATATGTATACATGTATATGAGTGTGTCTGTGTGTGTGTGTGTGTGTGTGTTTATGCCTATTAACACTCACATTCATAACTTTAAAGAGAAGATAAATTATACGCACGTTAAAATGAAACGAGCAAACACACTCATACGCGCAAGCATATGCGCAAACACACAGACGCATGCACGCACACACGCATGCACATACACACATACACACATTGAATAAAGCCTACAAAACAGCCAGGAATATTTAAAAACGGAGAACCCCTTTGAAGATGCTGCTACACATGATGCTGACGTGACTGCAATAATGCTCATGCTTTATAGGAGGAAAAAATGGCTGCCATCAAATATACTCAGTCATGCGCATCACGTCACTCTGAAATCTATTTATTATTGGAAAGCTAGTGAAAGAGACGCCGTATTATAGGGGCTGAACATTGCTGACGTTATAGTTATAGTGCAGTTGTCGATAGTGGGGTTAGGCGGTGAATTATGACCTAGTTTCTGACTTTATATGTGTTCGCTTGACCTGTCCGAAATAGCAGCTTTTCTACTTCGAGTTTGCATCTCATTGTCTAAAAAAGAAAGAGAACATTAAATAATGTAGTCCTAGTTACAAAATGCCGGAGACGAGAGAGAGAGAGAGAGAGAGAGAGAGAGAGAGAGAGAGAGAGAGAGAGAGAGAGAGAGGTGGTTATGAAGAGAAACTTTTGATTATGAATCTTTTCAGCCAGTGATGAGGCTAAACTAGTAAAATGAACCTTTAGTTAAAACTAAGAAAATTACGAGCCAATGTAGAAAGTCCTACACTATCGCTTGATCTGCCAGAAATAGCAAGTAAATTTCCCTCGTAATGCATCCCACGGTGTCGGAAATAGTGTTATTGATAAACATTTTTAATCGGCGCACAACAAACATATTCTGATCATGACGGGTAAGACTTTAATCTTATTACTGATTAATCAGGACCGAGCCCAGAATAAATAACCCCAGAAACAACAACGAGTCTTTTTCTGACTTTGTCATATATTCTTCTTTGATGGAAACTTCTTTAATGGCTACTCTCCAACCTAACCAACTACCGCCATTTCGCACTCCTTTTCAGTATCTCTAAGCTGGTGGATAACAATCCACCCCATGGAGAATTGCTTTTCCTCCTTAACAACCGTCTGTACAGTTATCATAAAGACAGATATGGTGAAGACATATTCTACATCAATCAACACTAAGCTCTCGATCTCGAGAAATCTAGCGAAAGCAATATTAGTGCTCTCGACAGCAGCAAAGCTGTCGATCATGTCTGGTGCGCATGTCAATGAACTTCTCTGTAACCTACAATATATCAACCCTGCAGTGCTGAGAATTGTTTTCACTTCTTACACATAACTGTTGTTCTTATCGTCAATGACATAACTCCTGTCACCTCTAACAATGCGCAGATCATACCAACTTTCATTCCTCCCCAATCCTCCGCACTCAACCTTCATCTTTTTGCATCCGAGGCATTTCACACCAGATCTACGCTAGCAGAAAACTCACAAACTTCTAATGGTGTCAGACAAATATTCTATCCTTCAGAAGCAAAAACACTCAAACACTGCACATAAGAAAATATCATTGTCTTCATTTCACTTGAACGTAAGCAGAGA
>NC_042999.1:97801718-97804218 GCF_006345805.1 Octopus sinensis
ATACATACATACATACATACATACATACATACATACATACATACATACATACATACATGGTACATTTTTATATGTATACACACCATAAACACACATGTGTGTGTGCATGTGTGCGTGCGTATTTATGTGTGTATATATAATTGTTTGATATATCGATGAGATCGTGTGGTAGTGCAGGCATCAGTGAACTTGTATGTCTCTATATATTAGATACTCTGAGATCCAAGTTCCAAATCTACGACAATGACGATAGTTTGGAAATATCACACGACTGTGATGGACATATACTCGATAACTTTAGGGAAAAATTCATGAATACCTTTAAACTGTTAGGCTTCAAAGTTACTGGATATACTAATCTGTCCAAAATTGATTTCTTAGATATTTCCCCAGACAGACTTAAACTCATACTCATAAACAGAATGAGAAACTCACATATACACATAAACAGTCCTGTCACCTACCCACCCCATAGTGTTAAAAAAACCTGATAGTCAACATCAGTAATAGAACATTTAAGGCAACACTTTCTAACAATGTCCGAGATAACAGCGGCTTCAATCATAAAGTATCATATAACCCTTATGTTAAAAATATGAAGCCAAAAATGGCCTAACAATAGACCCAGGAAAATAATGTGGTTCACCCCCACTTTCTCTTTAAATGTCAAAACTAACACAGGCAAGAAATTTCTGGTATTAACATTTCCCAGTAAAACACAAATACAAAAAAATTTAATTGACAAGGAAGATCATTATCCCTCGCAAGTCACACAAAGAGCCCACTCACATTTGTAACTTCTGAGACCCTGAAGCTTGCCCGTTCCGTCAGGTGTATTTGATAAACGCAGTTGTTTATGAAACCGAAGACACAGTAGTGCTTCAAGATAATGTAATCGATTAGAAAAATTACGTCAGTCTAAGCGAAGGCAATTTTAAAAGTCGTTATGCAAACCATCAGTTTTCTCTCCGTGGCTAGAAATGTATGGGGTCTAACGACTAACTGCACACCACATACATTCAAGTGGAAAATCATGGAAAAATCTATGCCGTATATAAATGAATTAAGCAGATGCAAGTTATGTGTAGCTGAAATATCACACATTCTTTTTATATCCAAGAATTCCAACACGCTACTTAATTCCAGATCCAAAACTAATAGCAAATACAAACATATGGATAAATATATGGATAAACTGGAGGATGCCACCCTCTCTAGATTGAGTTGCTATCTCACAGACTTTGGCTTCCTCTCTGATCTATTATTCTTCACCAGCTAGATTAGTTATGATTTCCACAGACAAAGGACACATAGATCTTGCTTTTCTTACTTTTCTTTTATTTCTTCTCATTCAGCATTTTGCTTCAACCTTCACGTTTTATTTCTCGTTTTTTTTCTCTCATGTTTTCTCATAGACCAGCGCCCTGGTTTTCAAATAGGTCTAAAGGTATGCATTAAGCCTGAAGGGTTGCTTGAAGACACATGGCGTGCTATACAAGAATGCCAAGTTACTGTATCTTTATGACTTGAAACTATTAGTAGCCCTTTTTAAAATTCTGTGTATATTATATGATACTATCATGGGCTAGTAAACTATATATAAAGACATAAGTATGTATGTATGTATGCATATATATATATATATATATATATATATATATATATAGTATTATGTACGTATGTATGCACGTATGTATGTATGTATGTACTATACGTACGTCTATGTATATAAGTCATACGTACGTATGTATGTACGTAAGTTCGTATATACATATGTATGTATGTATGTATGTATTATGTATGTATGTAATGTATGTATGTATGTATGTATGCATATATATATATATAGATATATATATATATAATAATATATAATATGTATTATGTACGTATGTATGCCACGTATGTATGTAATGTACGTACGTACGTACGTACGTATATGTATATAAGTCATACGTACTATGTATGTACGTAAGTTCGTATATATATATGTATGTATGTAGGTATGTAATGTATGTATGTATGTATGTATGTATGTAATGTATGTATGTATGTATGTAATGTATGTATGTATGTATGTATGCATGTATGTAATGTATGTAGTAATGTATGTATGTATGTATGTATGTATGTATGTATGTACGTATGTATGTGTGAAGATGTGTGTAAAAACATATAGCGAGCGTGGAGGAGTAGAGAAAATGAAAACAAAGAGTTCTACTATTTATTATTTTATCAACGTAAATCTCGATACTTAAATGAAATATTTAAATGTCTGACCTGGAAGGACGACGACTTAGACAGTAAATTATGCGAGGAATTTAAATGGATGAACTCTTTCTCAGTAGATTCTGATTTTGATGTAAACTAAACTTAAAAGCATAAAAACTTAAATATTACAAAATTACATAAATTAACCATTGTATACAATGTCTGATCAAAGGGTATCGTGACTGTTGCTGTCGTAACGGAACTAAAGTACGCAGAGTAAAGCTGCTTG
>NC_042999.1:97809218-97826718 GCF_006345805.1 Octopus sinensis
AGTTGTCACATATGAAGTGTCACATTTTTAATTACTTGTTATTTCAGGCATTTAAAAACTCAATTTTGTATACCCTTGCATTTAATTTTGACTCTTTTTTCTTTCCAAACAATATTGAAATACAAAATTCGTACCCACAGACCTTATGAAAATGATAACAACGAAACAATGATGAGTGGTTTTCTTGTATGCGTACAAACAAGGTCACTCTGCTGCAGAAGCTCTACGGAATATCAAGCGGGCCTTTGGTAATGGTTTTGTTGACATCAGAACTGTCCAGAGATGGTTCCAAAGATATCGTTCAGGAGATGATTGCCTTGAAAATGAACCAAGGGGGAGGCCAAAATCAGTTACGCAGCATGATGGATTAAACGTTTTGGTTGAACAAAATCTGAGAACAACGGTCCGAAAACTTTCATCAGAGCTCTAAACATCTCGCACAACTGTTTCTCGACACCTGGAAAAATTGGAAAAGTCAAGAAAATGGATAGATTTGTTTCACATGAACTGAACGAGATTCAAACAAGCAAGCGCCTCGAAGTGTGCTCCTTACTGCTTTCTCAACTGGAAAAGAACCATTTTTGCATCGAATAAATACATGTGATGAAAAATGGATACTCTTTGACAACAGCAGGCGAACAGGACAGTGATTGGATGCAGAAACGTCTTCTAAACTCTGCCCAAAACCACCATTTCGCCCTAAACAGTTAGTGGTCACTGTGTGGTGATCTGCGAAGGGTGTTATTCATTATTCATTTTTGCAACAAGGAAAAACGGTAACAGCAACATCATATTGCCTGAAAATTGATTGTATGCATGAGAATTTGAAAAAGAAGCAAACTAGATTAATGAATAGAGATGGCCCAATTTTGCTCCACGACAATGCACGGCCTAACACTTCTCAAGCTCCGGTCCAAAAGTTGCAATATCTTCCCTATTCTCCTGATATCTCTCCTACTGATTATCACTTATTTAAGCATTTGGAGCTTTTCATATGCAATAAAACATTCTTAAATAGAGAAAAGGTAATTGAAGCATTCGGACAGTTCGTCACAGCAAAAGATGAAATTTTTTTTAAGATGGTATACATAACTCAGGGAAACGTTGGGCAAAGGTCATAACTGAACATGGATTATACTTTGATTAAATAAATCAGTTCTCTAACACTTCTGAAACATTTCATTGTTACTTTTCAAATTCGACAATTCATGAGTGACAACCTAGTATGTTTGGATGTATGTATGTATGTATGTATGTATGTATGTATGTATGTATGTATGCATGTATGTATGTATGTATGTATGTATGTATGTACGTACGTACGTATGTATGTATCTATGTATGTATGTATGTATGTATGTATACGTGCAGATTTGTATTATGTATGTCTTCTCATGCATATCCTTGCATATCTATACATGCCCTATACATACTTAAAGGATAGACTTCTGGGGAGTTTTACAGACTTTTACACTTCTAGTGATGATTTGGATCTGTAGTCTTCAAATCAGCCTCCTTCTTTCTCGTTTTGAGAAACCTAATTTCACAAGATTGGTATTTAGGCAGTGCGTTACATATCCCAGTTACACAATAGTTAAAGGTATAAACCTGAACTTGTGATCTAGATAGAGTAACTGCAGATTTTTCAATAGTTCAGCGTAGGTATTCTCTTTTTCACTGATCTTCAGCTTTATATTAACATCTGCTGGGCATCTGATTTCCACAACTGCTCTCAGTTTCTCTTCTCTATACTAAATCATTATATCAGGTTTATCGAGTTTACAATGTATGTATGTGTGTATGTATGTATGTATGTATGTATGGATGGATTGATGGATGGATGGATGGATGGGTGGATGGATGGATGGATGGGGAAAATTATGATAAACACAAGATGCAGTTAATATCATTTTTTCCCTACCTATGTTTCACCATTGTGGGCATTTGCACCCGCTGCAATGGGTATTCCTTGTAAGTATTCCAAATGGATACTGAACCACAACAGTTCTTCCGAGTATAACTACGTGTGTGCGTGTGTGTGTGTGTGTGTGTGTGTGTGTGCGTGTGCGTGCGTGCGCGCGTGTGTGTGTATCCGTGTGCGTGCGCGCACGCATATGTGTGTGTCTGTTAATGAGTTTTACAAAGGCAATCAAATAAAATAACTAACCAAATAAAATCAGGACTTTATTTCTATTTAGTGCATATTCTACTGTTTAACTCATGGTACGCCTTGTTCCCAATTGAGGTTTACGATTTTACCAGAATTTGAAATGGTATTTCATTTTCAGGTCATGCAAAATCCAAGATATCGGTGTCATTGAATGATTGTAACGGAATTAAGCTCTTGAAAATGTCGACAATGAAATAGACAGACTTAATACAAAATTTCATAGTATCGCGCTTTTGTACTATATGTGTAACGATATATATATATATATATATTATATAGACACACACACACAGACACATATATATATATATATATATATAATATATATATATATATATACACGTATATATATACATTTATATATATACATATATATACATATATATGTGTATGTATATATATATATATATATATATATTATATATATATATATATATATATATATAATATATATATATATATATTATATATATATATATATTATATATATATATATACACGTATATATATACATTTATATATATACATATATATGTGTATGTATATATATATATATTTGTTCGTTTTCTTGTAGACAGAGGAGTGTATATATAATATGCTCGGTGGGAAATAGATATTAAGCGTATAATCATGACGAAGGAGTGCTTATTATAAACATAATGACAAATGGGGAGTGCAATATCCAGGGGAGTACAAATTATACGCAACAGCAGCATTGTTCGTCTTATGTACAAATGGCATATCATTAAAAACATCGTGTGAACTAAGGAAAATGATTGACTACGACTCCTAGTCTTTTGGGTTTCTACACATACATACACACACACTCTCCGCACATGCACATATACCTTCATACATATAAACATCAACATGCGTATATACTTAAAAAGGCTCAGCCAAAAGGAATTAACCATGTGCTTGTGTGTCTCTCATATACATGCGTATATATATATATATATATATATATATATATATATATATATATATATATATATATATATATATATATATATATATATATATACGTATGTATAGATAGATATACGCATACATTTATAGACATTCACATATACATATTTATGTCTACGTTTGGATGTATGTATGTGCATGTATTTAGATATGGTATATATCTATCTATATTTATATATATATATATATATATCTACCATATTTATATAGACGATTGCACACACGCACACACACATACACTCACACATATATACATATGTATATACATATATTATATATTATTCATATTATATATTATTTAAAAGAGTTTGATTCGGTTCTATGCATCTTACAGTTTTGCGGGCCTCTAACAGAGGCCCGTCTCTTTCTTGCTTAGATTACCGAATATACATATATATATATATATATATATATTCGTTTAAGAGTCGACATTTTTACATAGATTTTTAGGCTAAAAACTGCGAGACGGATATTAAATGGATACTACTTTAACTAGACGAAATTTAAGGTACAGTACTACGTACCATAAATCTAGCAAACCCACAAATAATCTTTTTTAATGAATAAAGGAAATGAATAAACAATGACATGCAGTGATAATACCAATAAAAATATACATCTTACTAAATCAAAACATTCATCTTACTAAATAAATATGGGTCTTGTGGCTATTTAGAATATTTCTATTTAGAGGTTTACTCGTATCTATCATACTTGATCAACTGCACAAGCCCACGTCACTTTCATTACAGTACTGAAATCTTATTTTTAATTAGGTTCAATGCAGTTTAACGGTATAAATATTAAAACGAAAATGATAAAAAGGTGAACGAACATGAATTCATAAGCTTAATTAATACATACAAGAGTGATGTAGCTATTTATTATGGCTTTAAATCACAATTACAGGGTAAATGTTAAACGTATCAAACAAAAATTCATTAAGATCTTGCAAAATCAACTTCAGAACTGAATAAACTTCCATAATCATTAGGGTGAATGATGTCACCGTACGGATCCTCTTCATTGCTGTCTATAATTATAACTTACACGACATCTGTTGCTTTTTCATTATCATCATTCGACAAATGTTCGCCTTCTGTACCATTCAATGTATTCAAAATTTCATATCTGAAAAATTTGATAATAATGTCAGCTTTTATTTCCTTCCTTGATTTAACGATCCATTCACAAACGAGAAGCAGTGATGCAGCCTACGTATTGCTTCCTCTCTTCTGTGAGTTGCTCCATCGAGTATCCAGTTATTAGATTTACACATGATGTCCCTAAATAGTTTATTAATACCGATATATAACGGTTGCAAAAAATATGTAAATCTGACGGGAATTGCTACTATGTTACCGGATATTATCAACAAATATCTTCACTGGATGTTATATAAGCTAATCTTAGATTCGTAAACTCTTTTCCTTTTCAGCCCGGCAGATTGTAAATTCCAAGCTTCACCTATCCATTTTGCCACATTTATCTCCATTCATCCAGTCTTTTAGTTGCAGTAATATAATCACTTCTGGAAATTTCTCTTGTCGTAATTTTTTTTTCTTAAAAACAGCCATCGGTTTTAATGTGTATCTCGAAGTCCTTTTACCTTAATGAATGAGTGCGTTACGAGCACGCATTTCTTCCGAAAGAAGTTTTCACGGAAGACGAAATACACCAGCGATTAGCATATTTAGGTTCGAATACGCTGGAACGTGTTTCGAATGAATATGCAAGCCATCGTTTTGATCCTTGATGTTCATTGTGCTCATGGCGATTAATCATCATCATCATCATCATCATTATTATTATTACTACAATTACTACTACTACTACTACTACTACTACTACTACTACTACTACTACTACTGCGACTCTATACTGTTTTCTCCCCAACCTTCTCTATTCCCTTTTTCTTCCTTTCACAGTCTTCTGTCCCTCTCTCCCTCTCTTTCACTTTCTTTCTCTTTTTCGTTGCTTACGCGTGACCATCGTCCATCTTTCTTTTCTTGCACGGACGTTCTAAGGACTGGACGTCTCCTATCGCTCTCTTCTATCTTTTCTCTTTTCAAAGAAAACATTTCTCTCAGCGTTCACAATTTCCCCCTCGTTCTGGTCTAATGGCACTCATTGTTTGTTTTCGTTCGGTTTCCTTGTATGTCTCTACTGTCCTGATTTTGTTCCCAACTTTGACACTTCATAAATCCAATATTTTATTGTGGTATTTATGGGAGCAACTGTCTTCGAAAACTCATATTGTCATTGATTGTCGAAATGGGGAGTAGATGGACAACCGACAACAGATGAAGGGTCGTTCTTTGTATTCTTTGTATTATTTATCCTGTTTTTCATTTTTTCTCTCGTTGTTTATGTATTTAACTTATTTGTTTTCGTATTTCATGTTGTCTAATGTTGGTGACATCCTGCACCCATATATGCATTATATATATATATATGTGTGTGTGTGTGTGCATATATATATTATATGATATTATATAGATAGATAGATAGATAGATAGATAGATAGATAGATAGATAGATAGATAGATATAGATAGATAGATAGATAGATAGATAGATAGATAGATAGATAGATAGTTGAATTCTTGATAAGTGTTGTAAACTGACTGACTTCTTCCTTTCTGTACCTCGTAGAAGGATCCAACAAGCCGAAGTTTTGGAATACGGTTTCGACCAATCTGCATGCAGCTTAAACGTCACGGTTTGCCGGGCGAACCAGTATTACTGGCATAGAACCTGCCTTTATTTTAACCAATTAACTTGCGGTTTACATGTAATGGTTTTAAGAGACAGCAAACTTAGTTGGTTTCGATCGTTTTTATTTCAATCGGTGGGAGTCTTCTGTAATTTGTGTATATACATATGTTATAGATATTTTAAAATCCACATTATTAACTGGTTAATCATTAACTAGTTAATGATGTTAATTAACTACTTTCATAATAGTAATTGCCTGATTAAAGTAGTTGTTTATAGAGCTATGGTCCAGATCAATAACAGCCATACATATAACTAACACTGGAGCCATAGAAAATAACAGCAACACGAGTTTTTATCTGCACAAAAATTCTTTCAAATATCCAGACAACAGATTGTCAACGAGTCTATCAGCAACATATACGGCAGTTAAATTGGTTGTTCCCCTTTCAAGATCCGGTGGCCTATCTTGGAAAAAGCCAGACCATGCAAGCATGAATCCTACCACAGTTGTATGAAATGCCCATTGCGCTTAAGTGAAAAATATATTATCCTTTTCTAAGATAAATCTGCCTTGAATTATTGCAGGCATTCATCGAAGTTTCGGATTTCGAAAGCTTTGCCAACGAACTATTATCTTTAGCGTAAACATTAACATTGCGTTGATTAACATTAACATTGTATCAACTATCAATTTTAATTTCAATTTTAATCTTTTACAAAATATTTTCCTTTAAATCTTCAGTCCTAAAAGGACCTTTTCATTCGCTCTGTTTATTATACCTGTTTCCACGACTATAGATATTTTAATTATTCTGTTTTTAATTCTAATTCGATTCGCTTTCAATATTTATGTTTTTCCGTTATGGTCAGTCGTTTTTCATCCAACAAATTATATTGAATAATTTTGCTTTCTCCAATTAGCTTCAAGTGTGTATTCGATGAATTTCTAAATAATAATTGCTGAAACGTTTATAAATACTTAAAAATTATAGTATTGTTCTAAATACTCATTACTGACATTTGAGTAACAGTTTGTGAAGTTTTTCAGCTTCAATAAAGCACTAATTTACTCTATCTTTCTTATTTTCCACCTTTGTGCACGCATATATACGTGTGTGTGTGTGTGTATGCGTGTGTGTGACCTTGTGTGTGTGAACGTGCACGCGTGCGTATGAAATAATGTATTTAGTTTCGATCCTTATATTAAAGTATAGTTTTGAAATCTGTACAGCTTTCAACCAGCGATGTGATGTTAATTGGTGTTAATGTGGTGTTAAGAAATCTCTTTTTACCACTCTGTTGAGAGAGAGAAATAATTGGCTTGACCTGGTTTCGATCCTAGTTTCGGAATTCTTCAGACCTCACACAACCAATTTTTGTTTTCGTTTTGTTTTTTGTTTTTGTTTTGTTTTTTGTTTTTTCACTCATAAAGAGAGATAAAAAATAGTTTACAGCCACTGAATATTAAAATTACAATAAATCAATTTATCCTATTTGCATAAATAGTACTTTCAATGTCTGTTTTCAATTATTTAACTATTGATGCACGAAACAGCTTATGTTCGATAATCTGAAATATAGAGAAAGGTATATTTTTATGTATGTATCAATATATCAATATATATATCTTCACACGTTCCAGTCCACTCGTCCGAAAAATACTACAATTAGCATTTTAACACTGCCACAGACCAGCGTCAAGTTCAGGGGAATGCCGAATTCTGTTCTCGGTCGCTTGTACACCAAGAAATTCGGATGAGCCCCATCCTAATATTTTTGTAGGCTCGCGAAAAATTTTAACTATATATATTATATAAAATCCGTTCTGTCTGTCTGTGTGCGTGTCTTCTCGGGCATCCACCATTCGATCGCGCTCAAATTTGATATGTAGTTACTGACGGTATCAGGGCGTGTATAGCTCTTGAAAAAATTACAAAAATCGATTCAGGTGAGAATGCGAACGATAAAGCCGTGGGAACGTGCATTTGTACGCGCAAGTACATCAGCTGTTGCGATCGATACTACGCATACGCGAGAAAAATGCACGTGCAGTTTGCGCAAAAAAAGCTGGCTGGCTTGAAATAATATAAACTTATTACTGTCCCAGATACGTTCTCATAAATTCATCATGCTTTTCCATCTAGATTTACCTCCACTTACCCATTTACATGCATCGTTTTTGTCCTGCTTTTCTTCCGTCAACCTGTACATAACTGCACATTCCATTTTTTTGTTGTTTTTGTACTGCTTAAAGGTACGTTTCTTTACTGCCAAGCTTACTGTTTAAACCATGTTTGTGTTCTCCCAGTCAACAGCCTTATCATTACTGGTACTTTAAACTCTTCGGTTGCATATTTGTATGAATAAATCCGTTTTTCTTTGGAATAGAAAAAAAGTCTATCTTTATTTCTTCTTTTGCTGGTGTCTCAAATTTAGGTTAAATCAGTGTTTCTCAAAGGGGAGGCCAATGGGACGGTCGAACAAGTTGTTTTAAGAAAATTTGATTTAAATATTTGACAACTCAGCACCGTCCATTGGACGGGGGGAATTTTTCTCGTATATATATATATATACATATATATACGCACACACACACACATATATGTGTGTGTGAGTGTGTATGTGTGTCTTTGTGTTTGTGTTTGCCCCACCACCACCACCACAGCTTTACAACTGGTGTTGGTGTGTTTGCGTCCCCGTAACATTACCGGTTCGGTAAAAATGGGGCCGAAAGAATAAGTATCGGACTTTAGAAAATAAGTACTGGGGTCGATTCATTCGACTAAAAAAATTGAAGGCAGTGCCCCAGCATGACTGCAGTCTAATTACTGAAATAAGTAAAAGATAAAAGACACACATATGTGTGTGTGTGTGTGTGTGTGTTTGTGTGTGCGTGCACGCGCGTGTAAATAGATAGATAGATAGATAGATAGATAGATAGATAGATAGATAGATGCAATAAGTATCTTATTGGTATGCAAATTAAGGTATATTTTATGCATTACCCATTTTTAACCAACGATGTTTCTCTAATTTTATACGCTTAGGTATAAACAATTCTTTTTTAAAATTTTTTTCTCACTCTGTAGGAAACAAAGAGGATTAGCCCGACCTGGTTTCGATCCTAGTTGCGATTTCTTCTGAGATAACATATCTACCTATGTTTGCTTACTGACACAAATATGATTTACAGTTATTTACAGCCACAAATATGAACACTCCATTAAATCGATTTATCTAGTTTGCATAAATCGTGATTTCAATGACGACAACGTCATCTATTTAATTACATATACGCTAAACAAATTATATTCGCCACTTCAAAAAATATATTAAGGTAAATGTTCTTGGATGTATCAATATATATGTTTGCGTGTATGTGTATCATATGTGTGTGTATGCATGTATATAATATACATATATATTCATTTACATACTTAACGTAGAATATATATCTTTTACGTATCATATATATCTTTTACGTATCATATATACCTGTAATATATATATATATTAGTCTGTCTGTATCTTTCGTAATGTGTGTGCATGTGTATATGTGTGTGTGTGGTGTGTGTGTGTGTATGTGTGTGCGTATATGTCTGCGCGTGTGTGTATTACAACGAGACAGACTGATAGACAAAGAATGACAGAATGCACGCCTACATATTCGAAAAATATAAAAAATATAAATGTTGATAGAAAAGATTCAGAATAAAAGAATACACTGAAGCGGATCTTTCAATGTAAAAAACGACTTTACTACTCATATGAAGCAGGGTGTTATTCTGAAATAGTTCTAAAAAAACTGTATCGATGCCTTTGGATAATTACCTCCGCCTTCGCTAAGGCTGAGGTAATGTTTTTCAGTTGTGTTTGCTTGTTCGTGGACAATATATCTCAAGAACCGCTGGATGGATTCGGATGAAACTTTCAGTGATGTTTGGCCTCGTAACTGGCATGATCTGATTAGATTTTGGGATCAATCCGGTACCAGACAAGGATTCTGGATTACTTTTCCTGTTTTTTACTTAGTTTTTGAGAGCGGTCGGGTTCATTTTTAGTATTCTCGTTTGTGAGGGCAGTCAAGTTTATTTCAGACATTCTCATTTTAAAAATCATCTTTGGCTAATCGTTGAGAGTATGTTAGTGTTGCCTTGATGGAGGTTTGCGCTCTTTGAGTTCTCTTTTGATACTTTGTTTTGCCACTGAGGCGGGTAAACAAAGGTGCTACCCGTTGTCTATAATGAAGCGAGTGTTTGAGCATGTAGGTGAAAGAGAAACAAAACAAAGAGAAAGAGAGACAGAGTGTGTGTATGTGTGTGTGTGTGTGTGTGTGTGTGTGTGTGTGTGTGTGTGTGTAAACGCATATGTACTTGTTTCTAGGAGCGAGCGAATGTATGTAGTATTGGAGCAAAAAAGAAACAGCTGGAAATGTGTGTTTGTGTGTGTGTGTGTGTGTGTGTGTTTGTGTGTGTATGTGTGCGTGTGTGTGCGCGCGTGTATGTATGACGAAAAGAGAATGTATGATGAAAAGAACATGTATCTGTATATGAGCGTGTGTGTGCGTGTGAAAGAAATTATGTATATATGTCCTCGTGTATATCAATACGTGTGTTTGTACGTAGGTGTATATGTATGTGCTAGAAAGAGTGTTTAAGAGAGAGAGAGAGAAAGCGTTAACGTGTGTGTGTGTATGTATGTGTGAGAGAGAGGAAAGGTACATGTTTGTGAAAGAGTCTATGTATGTGTAGTGATCGAAAGAGTGAGAGTATGATACAGAGAGGAATAAAAGTGTGTGACAGAGTTGTTTGTATATAAAAAAATATTGGAAGGAGTGGACTATGGTATATGACAGTTAAAAATGAATGTTTGAAGAGTGGGGCGTTACTATTTGATGGAACTATATTGATGGATCAGGATGTTTCTCGGTGAAACGATGCGTTTAAAATGAAGGCGTTCGGTCGATCTCGTTCGTGAGCGACACCTAGCGGAGAGATATGAAAACAAATGAATCCAGCTTCTCTAATCATGTGAGAAGTCATCACACGTAGACTGTCTCTTTGATTGTTTGCATGACTGCATGTCTGAATACTTCAGTTCGAACGAAGTTAAATTGCAATCATCGAGGGAGAGAGAGCGAGCTGACTAGCGACAGAGAGAGAGAGATGGAAGAGAGATGTCGTGAAGAGAAGTGGAAGGGAAATTAATGAGGGACACAGGAAGAAGTGTTATGAGAGAGGAAGCGCGAAGGGATGTAAACCGAGTTACGGTTTGGCGAGTGCTTGGGTTCGTTCGATCTCGCATGCTGAAGAGCTACTTAGCAGAGAGATAGCAAAATACTGAAAAAATAAATAAATAAATAAATCAAACTAAGAAACACAAAAGTGTAGCGCTGGGCGTTAGTTTAGCCTCCAAAATATCTGTTGTCGATGATATATGAGAGTAATGTTAAAAAGAGAGAAGACAAAAACAACTGCGCTACCGTCAACAGCAATGTCAAAATTACTTTTGAACGAGTCAGCGTAGGAATCTATATGTGGTCGCTAGACAGGCCAGAAAAGGTTGTGAGATTCCTCTCTCTCTCTCTCTTTCTCTCTCTCTCTCTCTCCCTCTCTCTCTCTCTCTCTCTCTCACTCCCTATCTATCTATCTATCTCACATATCACGCAACCTTGTTTTAACATTTTCACATTCAAATTACTCTGGTAAATATGTTTCTTTATTAGCCACACAGGGCTGAACACAGAGGGGACAAATTACAAAGTATAGATTTTCTTTTGAGGAAGAGAAAAGGCGGGGTAGATTTTCGATAAAAAGGGATCGTAAAAAAAAGAAAAAAGAAAAGAAAATGTAATGCATATTCATTTACTTAGTTTTGAATTATGTATCGTCTTGTAGCTTTGAGATTTCGATGAAGACATTGTATATTTTCAAAATGACATTCTAGGGTAAATGTGAGAGGGTGGATCTGGCCAGTTTTAATGTAGAGCAGATAGAAAATATGGGTCAGATATGGCCGGTTTAAATGGTAAGAATATATTGAATAATGCTCTTACATGGTTACTCTGTCTGGAAGAAAGATGGAATAGAATGTTATCGACTAGAAGGTCTTCGATGATATAATTGTTTAGGCACCAAAGTACACAATTATTCCAAGTTAACATCAAATACTCAGAAAAGTACCTTAAAAAATGTAGTTTCATCAGAAGTCGTAAGGGAAGAAGTGACAGAATTCTAACGAGCTGTTGCATACATTGAAATTTTTTATATCAATCCTTATTCCAAGTTGCTTAACAACAATAGTAGCTTCTAACAGTGTTTATGTGCATACGTGTTTCTGTCGCTCAGTCTAAATGTGTGTGTGTGTGTGTGTATGTGTGTGAGACTGTGTATGTATGTGTGTGTGCGTGTGTGTGTGTGTGTATCTGTGTGTGTGCGCACGCGCATGTGAGAAACTTCTATATTCTGACATACAATATAAATACTGACATGCAAGGCGGCGTGCTGGCAGAAACGTTAGCGCGCCGGGCGAAATGCTTAGCGATATTTCGTCTGCCATTACGTTCTGAGTTCAAATTTCGCCGAGGTCGACTTTACCTTTCATCCTTTCGGGGTCGATTAAATAAGTATCAGTTACGCACTGGGGTTGATATATTCGGTTTAATCCGTTTGTTTGTCTCTTCTGTATTTAGTCCCTTGTAGGTAGTAAAGAAATAGGTATTTCGTCTACTGCTACGTTCTGAGTTCAAATTCCGCCGAGGTCGACTTTGCCTTTTATCTTTTCGGAGTCGATAAATTAAGTACCATTGAAACACTGAGGTCGATATAATCGAATAGTCCCCTTCCCCCAAATTTCAGGCCTTGTGCCTATAGTAGAAAGGATTAAAACTGATAGATAGATAGATAGATAGATAGCACAGAAGTTTGAAAGGAGAGGAAAAGTCGATTATAAGGACCCCAGTACTTTACTGGTACTCTATTTTATTGACCCTGAAAAAATAAAAGGCAAAACTGACCTCCGGGATTTGGAGAGCAAAAATCGCAATGCATTTTTTTTTGTTTGTTTTGTTTTTAGTTTTTTGGCGTTCTAACGAGTCTGGCAATTCACCACCGAAACAACAACAATAACAATAACAATGGTTTCTGACGTATGCATAAAAGGCCAGCAGCTTTGAGGGAAAGAGGTTATTCGATACCATTGACCGTAGCACTTGACTGGATCTTTATTTCATTGACCCAAAATATGGGAGGTAAAGTTGAGATTTAAACTTAGAAAGTAAAGAACCGGAATAAATTCCACAAGGCACTTCATCGACAGCTCTAACCATTCTGTCAATTCACTGCCCTAACAACAACAACAACAACAACAACAACAACAACAACAACTCTTTTATTTGTTTCAGTCATTTGACTGCGGCCATGCTGGAGCACCGCCTTTAGTCGAGCAAATCGACCCCAGGACTTATTCTTTGTAAGCCTAGTACTTATTCTATCAGTCTCTTTTGCCGAACCGCTAAGTTACGGGGACGTAAACACACCACCATCGGTTGTCAAGCGATGTTGGGGTGACAAACACAGACACACAAACCTATACACACACGTAGATATATATATACATATATACGACGGGCTTCCGTCAATTTCCATCAGCCAAATCCACTCACAAGGCATTGGTCGGCCCGAGGCTACAGTAGAAGACACTTGCCTAAGGTGCCACGCAGTGGGACTGAACCCGGAATCATGTGGTTGGTAAGCAAGCTACTTACCACACAGCCACTTCTGCGCCTATACTTACCACACAGCCACTCCTACAACAACTAAAATAACAACAGCAGCAAGAACAACAATAACTAAAGTAACAGCAAGAAGAAGAAGAATAAGAACAACAACAACAACAACAACAACAGCAACAACAACACCAACACCAACAACAACGACAACAACAAACATGAGGGAGCTTCTATTTGGTCGTTGCTTGACTTGACAGAAAAAGCAGCTCCATCTTCCTCAAATTACCCAGTACCATCTCAAATGAAGATGCATTGATCAATGTAATTCTTGTGCAACACAGACTGGTGGGGTCCGGACACTTTTGATTATACCAGTGCAAGATCAGATTTGATTAGAACTAAACAACTAACCTTTCACCAACCAGCGCCAACATCAACATTAAGCTCTGATTCACAAAATATGTCCCAGTGTCACTAAAATTTTTGCCGCTTCAAGTGTTTTCTCGAACTGTAATGGCCGCTTGGTGTGGAGCTCAGTTGACAGTTGCATGGGATAATTATAGTCATTCTGCCGTATCTAGTGTTGATATTAAACTCCTACATACTAAGCTAACTATCTAAACTCGCTATATAGCCACACACGCACACACACACGCACACACACACACACACCTCACACGCATACACGAACACACGCACGCACGCACACATACACACACTTGTTTATATGCATGTGTGCTTCTATCGCTCAGTCTAAATATATTTGGGTGTATGTGTATGTGTGCGTGTAGGCTTGTGCGTTAGAAACATTTATATTCCGACATATAACATTAATACTGACATGCGTATATATAATATATATATATATATGTGTGTGTGTGTGTTTGTGTGTGTGTGTGTGTGTGTGTAGATAGATAGATAGATAGATAGATAGATAGATAGATAGATAGATAGATAGATAGATAGATAGATAGATAGATAGATAGATGAAATGATTGATAGCCTGAGATGTGTACATGAACATGAACATATACAAATACTCATGCGCATACACTCAGACACAGATGCAAGTATCACCGTGATCAGCGTGACCGACCAGGCTATCAGATGTTGCTGCGCATCGCTGGTCACAATGCGCTTCGCATTGTTTTAGCCTTCAAATGATGCCACCCCGCTGGCTAAGCGAGCAGGCCAACAGAAGAAAGAGTGAGAGAAAGTTGTGGCGAAAGAGTACAGCAGTGATCGTCACCATCGCCTGCCGGAACATCGTGGAGCTTTAGGTGTTTTCGCTCAATAAACACTCACAACGCCCGGTCTGGGAATCGAAACCGCGAGTCCGCTGCCCTAACCACTGGGCCATTGTGCCGCCACAGATGCAAATATACACACATACATAGACACACACGCTTGTAGATATATTTCTAAACCGCTTCAAAACCTACAGTTTCTCTACCCGAATTCTGTAATTACATTTATACCTGTAATTATCGGTATACTTATCAGTGATATTAAATATCGAAGTCGTAAATTTGTAAAAGCTATAGTTTACAAGCAAAGAAAGTCATCACCTAACACAAGAAATAAAATAAGAAATAAAATTTGTAGGTGGAACAGTAACGATATGTAAGACTTCTCTAAAGTATTTTTCTTAATTTTTCCTTTTTTATTTTTTGTTAACTAAAGCACAACAGTAACTTTGTTTCTTTGACAGAAACCAACATCTTTATTATAGAAAGAATTCAATAATAATAATAATAATAATAATAATAATAATAATATAATAATAATAATAATGCTTCCAAATTTTGGCACAAGGTCAGCAACTTGGGGTAGGGGGTAAGTCGATTACATCAACCACAGTACTCGACTGGCACTTCTTTCATCAACCAAGAAAGGATGAAAGGTAATGTCAAATTCAGCGGAATTTGAACTCAGAACGTAAAAGCAGACGAAATGCTGCTAAACAATTTGTCCAGCGTACTTACGATTCTGCAAGATCGCCGCTTTAATAATAATAATCGTTTCTAATATAAGCACAAAGCCTGGAATTGCGTGGACGAAGATAGTTGATCACATCGACCCATGTATTCGACTGGTACATAATTTATCGACCCCGAAAGAAGGAAAGGCAAAGTCGACCCAGGCGGAATTTGAACTCAGAACGTAAAGACGGACGAAATGCCACTAAGCATTTTGTCCGGCGTGCTTACGATTCTGTCGGCTTGCCACCTTAATAATAGCAATAATAAAACACGATAACATGTGCACGGTTGAGCTGCAAGCAATGGCAGAATATCGAAAGAGTAAAGACCAATATGTTGTTCTTTCTTTAAGATAGCAAAATATGGTTTCAAAGGGATTTGATTTGTAAGCTTAACAGGGCAGATTCCTTTGCTAGCTCGCATCAACCACGACAAGAACAACAAAAACAACAACGAAGGCAAATCAAAATACATGGCATTATTGATAGCAACAGTGTATGCTTGAGGAAATCTTTGATAGCAAGCCCTGCAACATCATATCAGGTGGAAACATACTCAAATGTATAGATTGAACAGGAAATTTTACTGCTAACCTGCACATAAATCATTTCTTTGCTGACAAAGGACCTCGACCAACGATACACTAACATGTTCTTTTCAGTGAACCCTAAATGTAATTGATATATTTATAGCACTTATAACCTGGCACTAGTGGAAGTAGCCGTCAGATTTCGTTACCGTCAATCAAATTATATATGTGTGTAAGTATGTGTGTGTGTGTGTGTGCTTGTTTCTTGACTTGAAAGCTCAAATATATGGGATAGTACACGCGCACACACAAACACACACATATATGTATATAGATATGTATATATAAAAATTTAAATTTAAAATAATAAGGGTGAAAAATTGAATATTAATTTGATTAATATCAATTTAAAACCAGTGGTCTAGCATATTGAAATCTGATGAAAAATTATATTACAGAAAAATTATATTACAGAAAAATTATATAACTACAGAAAAATTATATTACATACATATAAGAGGGATGACCACTACGTGGACATCCATATGCTAAAGTAGATCCGCTATGGTCTTACCATTAAGAAAGGAATATTCTCAAGAAAATTTTAGCAAGAAAATTTCTGGCGTTTGCTAAAACTTTCTTGAGAATATTCCTTTCTTAGTGGTAAGACCATAGCGGATCTGCTTCTAGCATATGGATGACCACATAGTGGTCACCCCTCTTATATGTATGATATATATATATGGATCAAAAGTTTGATACAAATTCGTTGTTACTTTTGAATTTCCGAGTACACAAAAAAGTACCAATGAATTTGAATCAAACTGTTTTATCCATACATGTAACTCCAAATAAATTTGTTGAGTGACCTTCTTTCGTTTGTCCACTCACTCGTGTATATGACTTTGTTTTGCAGTTCTTCTCCCCTATTCGTCGATATTTGTGATGGCTGAAACGAAAGAACAGCGTGCATCCGTGAAATTCTGGGGAAAACGGCAGCTGAGACAGTTGTCGTGCTTTAAACAGCTTGCAAGTACGCTGTCATAAGTAAAACAGAAGTTTACGAATGCTTTTCACGCTTTAGGAATGGTCACTTGTTGCTTGAGGACAAGTGACCATTCTAATCGCTTGAAGACACTTGCCACTTGAAGACAACCTTGTTCAGGGCAATCGTTGACCACCGTACGAATGAAAATTTATAAACTCATCTTGGAGAACTGTCACTGAACAATTGCCGAAATTCTTGATTTGATTGGTGTATCTTGGAGCTCCTGCCAACGAATTCTGAGCGCGGAATTGCGAATAAAAAAAGTTGCAGCAAAACTTGCGCCTCGCTTGTTCACAGAGGATCAAAAGTAGTCACGAGTAAGATATATGTCGTGAACTGAAAGAACAGTTGGA